>NC_092628.1:68849705-69449705 GCF_039555335.1 Amphiura filiformis | reverse complement strand
TAAATGTATGCACTATCACTGGTACCCTTCAGGTATGAGCAAACAGCCAGGCATGATGGAGCAAAGAAAACTTTTCAAAAGGTGTCAATTCAGCCATTACTGAAGTGTGTATGTACACAGGCCTATAAAAGGACCACAGTTATGTGAAGTGCACTAACAAATAAGGTGTAATTGTCGCAATGTAAACGTCCATTTTTTTGCACTGGCTTGAAATAATTTTTATAAATTATGTTACTGACCAGGCTACTGAAGGAGTTTCATCAAACAGCTTTTCTTCCTTCTGTCAATATAATATCCTTGATAGTCCTCCCTACGTGTACTGGAACTAAGGGAACAAACCAAAAGTTTGATGATGTCCTATAAATGAAAGTCTGTTCCCCCAAATCAGAGCCCTTCCCTCCCTCCCTGAAACACAAGTGTGAAATGTTCAAAATTCCAACCTAAAAGATCAACTTTGACAGTTGTTTGACTATTTTTTTTCCAAATGTAATCTGACTTTTTGACTCCCTCCTCCACCCTTTCAAAGAACTTTCACTTAAGTTATAGGGCATCATCAAACTTTTGGTTTGTTCCCTAACTTGAACAGATAAGTAAGTTTGCATGAAGGGTCTATTCTATGGCATTGAAATGGTGTAATCTGGGGGGTGCACTTGTATTTCCAGGTGGATATCACGCTTGTGCAAAAAAAAAACGTATATCGTTTAGGGTGTCAAAAATCATAAAAGTACATTATTTTGGGCGTCAAAAATCAGAAAGGGTATTTTTGAAAGGACATCGAGCATGAAATATAACAAAAATAGCAATGACCATTTTCCTGTTTTAGGGTAGTATACGAAAAATATGTTAGTGTATTATGGAAGCCCCTGAAAAAGACTTGGTAGGGTCCGTTTTGAAGTTCATTCATGAGCATGGTATCCTCCTCAAAATACAAGTTCTTCCTGCCCCTCATATATCCCTACTGTATGTAATGTCTGTTACATTTGTATGTCAGCATGGAAGATGCGTCTATATAACTTTTAGCTTTTCAAAATCACAAAGAACAAGAACTTGTTGCTGCTCAAAACGTGTTTATGCTCGCCTACCATAAACCAACTCTCCAAATTTGTCCCAATAAGATCGAACCTGACTGATACATGTAGTCCATGTTCCTCCTTCAGTTCACTGTTCAGCTTTGAAAGTGTAACGTCATTGCTTTTGGCAACATGCAATTTCAATGTCCTTTCACAGTTACTCACAGGCTATTTTTAAACCAACCTCCTGATATATATTCCATTTAAAATATTCAGAACAATGATAAATAGTTTTATGAAAATATAAAAGGGTTGAAGTATTTATAAATAATTAAGAGTGATATTCAGGGATCTGTTAACCTACACTATTCCACACATCTTATTTCACTCATAGAAGACTAACTAACCCTTGGAACTACAAAAAATCTTACAAGGAAAACCACTGCGCATACTTGCATGCATCCCACATGATGCCATGACACAATCCCCTTTAAATAAAGTCATATACACACCGAATAGCTGGCCGGGACAGCGAAACCGCAGTGGCTTGTGTTTGGCACTCCAGAGGTCTAAGGTTCGATTCTGGGGATACCAAGTGACTTCTTTGTTCATCTTCTCTCCTTCTTTATTTGTTCTTTCCCTCCGATAGCAAAAAAAAGACACCATGGGCTGTGTTAGGGCTAATGAATCCTCCCCCCCCCCCATTGGACTTTGTGATTTTTCAGAAAGGGATATTGACAAATGGCAGGGCCTGAATACAATGTACATGTAGTAGAACTTGCATTATGATGCATGCATACAGGGATGTCTGAATCAAATTCAAGTACAACCCCACCCCTCCCTTATGCTGAAAGCATGAAAAAAGAATAATGTTCCACAAAAAATTGGATTATGGAATAAATTTTCAGTGCCCTTAGTCCCAACCCTATCCCTGACCAAGCCTTTACCCTAATGGCCTTAAGCCTAAATCAGGGATGTCTCATATCCCTGCCTAAATATTGTTGGCAAATAAATGATAACCCTGAATTTAAATTAAATCCTTTAAGATTCAAATAATCTAACCCTTACTCTACTTTAATAGTAACCATTTAATAAGCTTGTGTATGATAAAGAATTACATCCAAATTTTCAATCCCTTACCTGCACTTTAGCTAGGGACACCAACTTATGGGTCATCATAACCATTGTGCCTGTCCTCATAATCTTCACAACTTTCTCAAGAAAATAAACTCCCTGCATCCAAATCCAATCATATATTCCTCCAGTAGTAGAATTCACACAGCACCATTACAACATCTTGAACCATGCCATATCAATCCAACATACGCTGACAAACAACATACAAAATGTCATATAAAATTGACAACAGAGTGGTTGCTTTCAATCAAAGGACAAAAAAAGCAATGCTGGCCACTAAACAGTGTCACACTTTGTCAAAACGTGATCTTCATCTTAGACAAGTTGATTACTCATTGCCGCCCCTCATCTGTCATGCATTCATATTTTTATGCATATATTTATGGTAATTAATAAAGTTTACTATCCATGTTGTTATTGAAGGCTCAGGATGACACTAATCAGAGGTAAGTCATTGGCCGGGACTGCTGGAAATGATTATCAATTTAATAGATAAAGCAAGTCCGTCAGTCCATCATAGGTCTAGTTAACCCACAGATCCTGACTTAACCCTTAGCATGTACTAAGTCTGTTTCCAATTGCAACTGCATATCTTGAAAATTAGGCTACAATTTTAAGGATGTTGGGGATGTTCTGCATCCCTGTTTAGTTGTAAACACATGTATCCTGACCACTCAAATGAACTCCTTGAACACTTCACAGTTGGGCAGAGTATGCATGGTGTCAGAGTCTTCAATCTTGAAGAGAACAATTCTTTATCATGATTAAGAGAAACATCAAAGAACACTAAATGCATATATTTTTGTATGCAGTCAGAGATTGCATATCTTTATATCTAGTCAATGAGAGCGTATTGCGTTTAAGCACTATAAATGAAAGGAGATTCAGGAATGCACGCAATAATCATGATAATACGCGGAACAGACAATCATCAAATTTTTTGTAATATTTTTCCTTTTTTTGCAATAATGTTTAAATGTTTAGAATGATAGTGGTAATGGTCAGTGTTCGAAATATGCCTCAAAAAGTTACAAGCCAGCCGGGTTTGACCTTAAAAAGTTACCGGCCAGCCGGGCCGGCAACTCGATGCCAGTCAGAAAAGTTACTGGCCAGGCCAAAAAGTTACAGGCCAATGGCCGGCTGACCGGCCCTATTTCGAACGCTGGTAATGGTATGATAAATTCATTAATAGTTTCAGTGTCGGTATTGGTAAGAGAAATTATTGTACATTGTACACTCCGTGTCAAACTGGGTTCAGCCTTTGGCTTCACCCAGTATGACACTTTGCGCACCATATCGCCACTTCACTAATAATAATATCTAAGTAAAAAAAGTCACACAAGATCTTTATAGTTGATGATAATATCTAATTTTCATCCAGGACCATGCATTTCCATTCCACATTAACTTTGTGATACAAATTTTGAAGTACCGTACAGACTTGACAAAATGGCAATTTGTGCATTCCATCGTAACTTAAAATGTGTTGCAATTTAGCAACAAAAAAACAAATTGCATCAAGCTTTGTGAGAATAAGGGGACAATACAAAATATAGATTGATAAATGGCATGATGAGTAGGGTCCTATACAAATGGTTAACCATGCAGATTTGACACTGAATTCTGATAGGTGTGTAAGTGAACTTTTCCTGGTTTGTGATGATAAGGCACATCAGACTTCATGAGCCTGGACTATCAATAGATTGAATATGGATTAGCGCATCTTAACGAGTCTTATGAAAACACAAGCCAGCTGGCTCTCATGCCTTTAGTAACTACACATTCCAGGACCAGAAGTTGGTTTATGCTAGTATTATCTATTTTTATCCCTATAATTTGTGGCATTTCATTTTTTTTCTTTCCATGGGATGGGATGAAGAGTTGTGAAAATGTGAAATTAATGATAAGCAATTAGTTTGACATCCGCCTCCATGACAGAAGGTTAGTACCCTCATACATTGTCATTCTACTTTTAATTCTTCATTCTATTTGAAAGAATATAAAGAAAAAAATATTGAAAACAATTATTGTATTAAACAAATAATCAATGATCAATGACGACTAACAGGCCATTTCTATTGGGGACTGTTATCCGGAAAATACAAGCGGCCATGGCCCAATCATCCGACTTGCCGGCGAGATGTCATATCTCGGGCCATTGCAAATTATTGTGGGTTGGCCTTGGCAGGACGATCGTAGATCGGAGATATATTAAATTTTGACACTCAGTTCGGAAACTTGACTACAATGTACAAAATATATGGTGTATTACCGGTCCCCTTACACCGCAATCAAACCCTCCGCAATCCCTTTTATTCCTTCAGTTGTCCAAGTGAAAGGAGGATTTCTGATTTATCAAAATCTTATGCCTCTTTTTACAATGTTTAAAACAATTTTTCTCAGCGAAAATTGTATGCCGTACTTCAAAACAAAGCTGATGAAATGATAAACAAAACACATGTTGCGATCATGTGACCATGTCAATTTCCATTTTCTCCCCAGCATGTGCAGTATGTTGGAACGATGTCAGTTTCCAGTGACGTTTTTTTGTGTGGATTATTTCTCTGCCATTATCCTTCTGCGAGAAGGATAAATACCCAGGAAAACTCTTGCCGATATTATCAGGAGAACAGCGGAGAACGTCAGTTTCAATAGGCAAAATTAATCTTTTAGCCGGTATATCTGGATAATGGACCCCAACAGGAACACACTCATACATGTAAAGGACCTGATTTTGCTCTCTCAGACACTGAATTACCCCCTTCCAAGTTATGTCACTGGAGACAGAAAAAAACACAAACCTGTACACCCAACTGGCCTATTCAAGTGATTGAACCTGTTACCTCATGGAAACCGATTTAATTGTATAATTGACTTCACTCAAATCGTAAGTGAACAAAGGTGCTACCTTGGGTGTTCCCTAAAGTCAAATCAAAGCTACAGGGCCTATTTCAACTTCTAGACTTTCCTTTAATGTACACCCTTTCCCCTTTACCAATTCGATATCCTCCTTTTTACACAGTGTGATAATTGATTGGCCTTAGGGAATATTAATGAGACATTTAACTAATTACCCATGAATTGTTCAGCTAATGACACCAAGCGACCACATCCACTATCTGTGAGCCAGCTACGTGGACCCTCTCTGTAAGGTCATGTTGCATCTAGTCTTTGTCAAAGACGCTTGTGAAGGGCCCACATCGAAAGGAGGGGTATGGGGCGAAGCCTGAGCTTACCATGCTATACTCCTACACATGTTGGTAGCTTGCAGATCAGTTTCCCAGTCTGTAACACATTGCCAACTACAGGTATGTAAGACACTGGAATAAAGGGTACAACTACATGTACAAATGTCTACTTTACCATAGATAGGGTGGACTGGAAATGAAAACCAAAATACTTTAAAATGCATTCTAATATAAACCTTGCTCTCCTTTTTTAAGTAGGGGTATGTGATGCCAGTTTATAAAAGTTTTGAGTGTCTCAGAAGCTGGAGCATGCTGAACTGGGGGGGGGGGGGTCTTCATGAACTGTCTGGTCTTGCTGTTGCAGCAATGCATCTACATGTACCTGTCAATATCATTGAATATACTCCCCCATCCCATCCCCAGGACCTGGTTGGTTGTACAGTATACTAAAATTAATGATGCAAGTTTCTTTCCACTGCACCATGTTCACCACTGCCCATTGAGAGTGAGCAAACTTTAGTCTGGTCCATTCCTTGGTGCTGTCTTCCCATCTCCTCTCTCTGCCTCGATACATCTTCTACATAAATCTATACATCATGCCCTTTAGGACTGACTGTCTTTGCCAATCCCAAAGTTCAAGTTATATGACCATACCACCTCAGTTTTTTGTTTCTTTACGATGGCGAGGAGTTCTTCATTTATATCGACTGGACCTCAAGACTCTTGTTCACACCTCTTCATTGGTGGCATGGTCATTATGAAATGTTAGAGTAAAATCTTATCTCCAAGGCTTACTCTTTCTCACTTCATGATTCAGGTATCAATGCCCTGGTCTTACATACATACAAGCAGACTGATAGAGTGCAGCAGTTTCATTTTGGACTCACGAGAGGTGCTGTTACCTTTTCATATTGGCTTCAACCTTGTCAGTGTAACTGTGGTTTGTTTTTGAACCTTCATCTGAGATGTTCTCCCGCCCCCCTGATGACATTGGATTGTTGGTCGCGTGTTAGTCCTACCCTGTCTCCTGTATTCTACTGAGACTTACACACTCTACCGGAGACATATCAAGAAGTTAACTTCCATTCAACTTCGCCATCTTAGATGTATCATGGGAATAACATGGCAGGACTGAGTAATGGAGAGGTGCTTCAGAGAGCCAAAATGGAGAGCGTAGAAGCCATCCTAGTGAAAAGCCAACTGCGCTGGGTCGGTCATGTCGTGAGGATGCCTGAGTGATGAAATACTACCAAAAGCTGTGATGTATGCTGAACTCACAGAAGGAAAGAGAAAACGTGGTGGGCAGAAACTTCGGTATAGAGATGTTGTGAAGCGTCATCTGAAGACAGCTGTCATGGATGTTGATACATCAGAGACGGAAGCTAGTGACCGGGTCAGTTGGAGGAAGAAGATCCACGATGCTGGGAAAACAGTGGAGTGGAAGCGAAAGGAGAAGTACCTTGAAGGATGGAGAAAGAGACACCCATCAACTTCAACAACTGTGCCTTCATCGAACTCGATTGGGGAACCGATGATGATGATGAGTTACCAGCTTGGCCTGTTCAATACTGATCTTCATGCCATACATTTCAGATGCTTGGCCGAGGCAACCAATAGCTTTTCAGTCCTTGCTCAGTGATCATCTTCTGCTAGTCCATCAAAGTTATCAGCAAATTTGGTGACCATTTCATTACCCACACAATGTTTCTGTGATTTGAGTGTTCTCAAACAGGCTCAGAATGCCTATGAAAGTCTGCAATGGTTGGTATTATGTTGCACAGTGCTCATTATAGTTTTTGGCAAGGCTCTTCTGCGGCCTGCCGATTTGGTGCTGTTAACAGCATAAACACGGAAGAGGTGTTCTGATTGGCTAAATGAATCACATCATCATCGCATCAGCACATCATTCGCCAATCAAGCTGCGTAGCATTGCGTGCAGCGTGACCCAGGCGTGTGACCTCGTTCTTTTTACGCAACGATCAAGAAAGGCAGCCAAACACTGCTGAAGGACCTTGCCGAATACTAATATATAGTAAAACATATCCAAACTAGTACAGTACAGGGTTTTCTTATAAAACTTTTTATTCTAAAAATAAGTGACATTACATAATTGTAATGCCCACATGGATTCAATGTACCCAGGAATAAACCATATATACTGTAAAAAGAAAATATTGTTAATGATATCCAGATATATTGCATTTTTAACTTGTAGCATCAAAGTTTTCAGGAAATCAGGCGACAACAAACAGATGTAGAAAAATGCTGTCTGTCTGATTATAATCAGTGATAATACGAAAAATAGGTTCACCTTTTGCAAAGCCTACAAATGGTTTTTGGAAATCTGAGAGTTACGCTTGTGTACATACATGTAGCAGAAATGTCAAATATGATACACATGTAGCTGTGTGGCCCAATAGTCCGCATGCTGGTGAACATACATGTATTAATCACTAGCAGGCATTCTTTTGAGCCATGCAGAATTGCAGATAGATTTTTAAAAATTTTAAAACAACTTTCGAAGTATACTGAACTTTTGATATAAAGTTATCATTTGATTGGCAATTGATGACCTCAATGTTCAATGGCTCATCACTGCCACTGCTCATTTCAATCATTACCCTGCACTTGTGACCCTTAACCTTATCACATTCAATTCAATTAGGGGGTGTGAAAGGGGAGGTTAGGATCACGCACACACTGCTTCCCTAAGCCTTGGGGAGAACAGTTTCTTAATGTCAATCAGAATTGCATGATATCCCCCTCCTCTCCCATTTTTTTTAAAAAACAAGTTGCATTCATGACACCATGGATATTGTCTCTTATCCTTTCTAAGTTTATAAGAATTCTGTAATCTCATTGGTCAAACACCACTTGGATAAAAATCTGCATTACCTGCATACATGTACTTAAAAAATTTAAAAAAACCAGGTAATATTGTATGTTTTATACACATGTCACTTGTATGACCCACCCTAGGACCCCCGGGGGATGTGCGTCATGGTTGGGTCATTTACCAACCAATTAGTGACGAGGGTACGGTCATTTACTCAATATATGCGCACAACATACCCCGAGGGTGCGTCAGTGTCAGTCAAAATACCTAAATGGTGAGTCAAATTTGCGTCATTTTCGACAGTCATAATCCTTAACATGTGCGTCACAATTTTGACGAGGGGCTCAGTCATTGTCGGCAAATGTCCGTCATTGTTTAGACGCACATGTGGGTCATGGTATAGTTAAATCCGACGCACCTTTGTAAAGTGACTCACCACCCCCGGGGGTCATGGGGTGGGTCATACAAGTGACACGTGTATTACCTGCATACAAAAATGTAGTCCTAACTCCTAACACACACTCGGCTTCTACATCTTAGATATTTTCCCGTATTTTGTGAACAAACTGGGGGTAACTGTTAGATGTCATGGTCATAGAGACACCTCCACCACCACCAGTTTGCTGTTGCCATCACTTCCACTTTGTAGCAACCATCAAAAGGGCATACACATATGTATATTTGTACGTACATGCAGCTCAACAAGCTACAGTAATTTCATTATAAAATGACACAACAAAAATATTAAAAACAGTCATTTTTGGCCAATGCAAATCGATTTTGACTAAAAATTTGTGTAAACAAATTGTAGAATATGTTTGCAAAAAAAGATTTTTAACAGATTTTTTAAAATCCCAAGCGACTAACCAGGGCTACCTCACAAGGCTGTCTGTCTTATATTAGAAAATTATCACATTATTATTCCATTGTGATGAAGTAAAACGTAATCGACGATCTTAAACTCCCTCCCTCTCCCTCCCTATGTCACAGGGTTTCATCTGTCAAATAAAGTGTGATCTGAGTCTACCCTAAATCAATAATGTATGTACCTGGGAAAGTTGTGCACTGTAATTCAAAGAAAATCATTTTCAAAGGAGGGGTGGAAATTCATCAAATTTGCACTTGGAAGACGGAAGTCTGTGCTAAAAATATTCAAGACACTTCATGAATCTTGGCATTCTTACTATTTGACCCATTTTAGCAGCCTTTCAGCAAGCTCCAAGCTTCATTTCTTTCTGCACTTCATCTTACAATTTAATAAACCTTACAGACCATGAAAGGAAACATTACTTTACTTTTTCTTTGTAAATATGATGCTAAACTGCACTTTGCTATCCAATCTATCAAAGACAACCACCGGGAGCGGGAGACAACCCAATTATGTGTATAGCAAACATGAAATGTACAATGTATATGTAGTACTTTACTATGTTCTTATTTCTATAGGGGTTTCTAAAATAGTAAAAAACGTAACAACTGACATGTTTTTTTGCAAACAAAGTAATAATATGTAGACCTACACATTGTACATTTGTACATAGTGGACTACATGTGCAGGTTTACATGTACATGTAGTCTTCACTTCAGAGCAGCCAGTTTGGTTCCGCTCCCTCCACACAAACAGTCTGCCAATGATCATGTATAACCCCGTTTCTGATTGGCTAAGAGGGCAACTATGTAAAGTCTATCAGAAACAGAACCAGAGAGATGTATCCCGGAACTTGAATCTGGGTTGACCTTCCGGTTGAATAATCAGCTATATGCGAGCAGCATCGAAAACCCACCGGTATAGCGTTTAGCGTTGTTGTAAAGGATGACAATTATCACAATGTGAATACAAGTGGTATTTTGAAAACTGGTCGTTTGCAAATCTGGATGATTGTACATGAAGCCATGGCATAAAGTTATAATACATTTGTAGCTTACATTCGTCAAAATTGTTCAAGCAGACGATTTAATTAACCAATTGAAAGTCGTGCTGGATGACGTCATGGGAAAAGTGTTAGCCAATCAAAAAGAACTTGTTCATTATCAATTATCATTGGCAGACTCTTTGCAGTGGTGTAGCATCATAAGGGGGTGGTCATGTCCCCCCCCCCCCAATTGATTGCAAAATTAAGAAAATCCCAAAGGAAAATTGCTGAAAAATAGCTTGTGCCCCCTCCTCCCAATCAGACCCGGTGCCCCCAACTCGCTGTCCCCCCCCCAATATGATGACTCACACTACGCCGCTGACTCTTTGTGTGGATGGAGCGTAACCAAACTGCCTGCTGAGGAGACGGTAGGTTAAGGTCCAGCCTATACTGTGTGCACAGCAGCTCTGCTTGGCGACATGATCTTGATCCATTCTGCCAGATTTGAGAACTTTGCTAAAAATAGAAGCTCATCATTTACTCATTATTTACATACAGGCAACCAAATTGGTCTTATGCACACTACATGTATGTAAATGATGACAATACGGATATCCATCATTTCTTGCAAATCACATCACATAAAATTTCTGATGGTTACCGAGTAAATTATATTTCCTGATTTTACTCTACCGAAGGAAACCCAATCTGACACAATCAAATGTAAGGATTTATTGAGTCCAAATATTGGCAGGCTCAATCAATTAAAGAATTTATCTGTGTGCAGTGAAAACAAGAAGTCCCTATTTATCTGTGTGTTATCTGTACTTTTTGAGGAGCTCCAGGTAACCAGGGCTCTTCAGAAGGCTAAAAATAATTGCTGAAAGGATGAAAAACTTGTAATTTTCATACTCAGACTTTGCAAACTTATACAATTTTACCACCTGCAGTGACAGTATTCCAAATTCAGGGTTTCATTTTATATGACCTGTTTTCGCCAGCCCATTCGGGGCTGGTACCTGTTTCAGGTTTGGGGTCAGTTTACTCAAGAGATTATATTTTAGTGGTATTGGAATGATTTTTTTTTTTTACTTTTTGTGGTTAAATTTTTTTTAAATATTTTAATTCGATTTGTTAGGAAAAGTAAGTATGTTTTGCCGTTTCAACGAACGAAAACGAGTGAGTATTACCAAAGTTATGTTTGAACTAATTAATTATGACTTTAAAAGTTTAAAGGCCTAAATGTGACAATAATAGTTAATATATATTAAGCTACTTGCAGTTCATATTATGCACTATGTGCGGGAGAGCCTCGAACTGGCAGCATACATGAATGGGAATTGAACTAGTCATAACGTTCTGTGTAAGGTTACATAATTCTTCCTTTCATGTATGCTGCCAGTTCGAGGCTCTCCCCGCACATAGTGCATAATGGCGGAACCGTGCAAGTAGCGAATAGCATCATATGGTCAGCAGAAGAAAATCTGACATCACCTATGATGTCATATCAGTGTCCTTGACCGGGGTCCTTACTCCTTGACCACTGAACAGCGTGATATCATGTTGATAACAGATCTATAGAATCATATCCCGGATCATATCACAGATTCTCAACAATCTGTGATCATATGGACCATATTGATGTGAAAGTAGTTATCTATCATATCCTGTGTCGTTTTATGGATAAAAATGACTCAAAATGTTATTGATGAAATGGTTGCTATCATAAACATCAGTTTTGTCTTTTCAACGGAAAAATCCGATGCAAAATAAAGTTTTTAGGGCCTAGCTATAATATGGGCATAATTTATGCATATAGTATTGAACAATGTACCCCATTTGACATGCACTTATAGATAAATAAATTGTCTTACTTTATTAATTTAATAACTTCTTTATTATAAATAAAATGACACATAACTATTTGATTCATAAAATTACATTCAACAAAATGATTGAAGAGAAAACACACAAGGCACTAGGCAGACTGTTATAGAATGGAGTATGTAAGATGCCATGTCCATAGCTTCAGCAGGAGTTTCCGACTAGCAATCAACATGATCAGCACATTCAGAAAAACACAGTTTAAGAGTGAAGATTGTAGTGAGTAACCAGTCCTTTATAAATGTGCTGGCCACTATCTATTATAATATAGTAGGCTTAAACTATACATTGCGAATTAATTAAGTTATTTTAAAATAAAATGTACATGTAAGTTAACTCAAACCGGCAGTGTATATATCGAAAGCAGAGAAATCGGACATTCCAAAGCGAAGATATTGATTTCGTAAGTTCTGGTATTACAAAATTGGAAATTGAGATATCGTGGGTAAAAAGCTGAAAAGACAAAAAACCCAACGACAACAACAACAACAACAACAACAACAAAACAAACAGACCAGAACAATTTGGAGTACATGTAATGAATTAAAAGAGTTGACATGAGATTAGGAATTAATGTTTTCTGCTGTTTCAGTGTGCATGTTCTCATCGTTGATGGTTTGGTGGACTGTCATGTAGATGTAAGCGTGATCCTAAAAATGCCTTTCACATTGACCAAAACTAATTACAAGACCTCTTCTACATTGAGGCTGGCTTTCCCTTTTAAAGGGAATTTTTATTAGAGGAAAATATCCAAAAGATGAACTTAAAAACCACAAGTATGATCATGACAAAAATGATCATTGACCTTTTACTGCTAGTGCTATTTTTAAATTTTAAAATTACTTATTAAAGCCATAGGCCTATTTGTAAAATGATGTTTAAAACACACACAGTACATACATCGATTGATAACACCAATGACGAAAGATGCAGAGAAGCATAAAACAATTAATTAATTAAAGTATCTCTAGAAACAAAAAACTAATATAGATCATCAGCCATCCATTAAACTGGTAAATCATGCGTATTTCCCATAACTAATAATGCAGAACAAGTTGTCTAGAAAACAATCCTGGATTTGCATAGTTGACTTGTCATGTTGTATACATGGAATTGTAAGGCATAATATTATTATTTAGACATGCAAGCAATTACTGATCTTTTCAACTGGATTGTTAAAGTTCAGAGTAAACTATAAAAATATTGTTCAATGCAAAATTCTTGAGTATTTCACAGTATTTCCCAGTATGTTGTTACTGGTATTTACCAATAAATACTGATATTTTCCACCTGCTCAATTATTCCACACACAATTAGAATTACCAGCAATGATAAAGTACTTGTCAATGCAAAATATGAAACATCTTCATCCATAGCATTGTCTTTTTTAAAGACAGTTCTTGTTAACAATATTATGGATCCCAAAATTAAGATGGCCCAAGAATGCATTACATGTACATATTTGTAGTTTTGTACACCCGATCAATTCAGTTTTAAAAAATACATGTACAGGAAAAAATAGTTGAAGCTTGTTTTCAATGAATTCGGTATTTATTTAAATGCGGCCGTTGCTGGACCAAATTATTGTAAAAAGAAGTAATTGGCAGACCTGCAGAGCACTTGCAAAGTATTTGTGTTTGTTACTTTATTCAAAACAGTTGGATCATTCCCTTTCTGTCAAGCTTGTTATGCCGCTGCAGCACTGATCAATCTAAATTCCAGTATCTTCAACTGAGTTGCAAACTTCAATTTTGTTCAATTCTTTGCACATCCATATAAACATTGGCTTCTTTTCCTCAAATCAAACAACTCACCCAATCAGTACAATTTTTAAAACAGTGACCAAAATATTATTTTCTAATATTAGATTTTGGTCACTTTGGACTATTAAATACCTGGTTGCAGGCCCTCAGATTGCTAGAGTGACTGAAAAGATTTTTCTGACTTTCTACAAACACAGGCCCATGAATTTGTTCTTTTCAATTTCATACCAAAAAAAACCCCATTTTTTGCATGGTTTTGTTCGCAACTCGACCACCTGCCCCCCTGCAGGACCAATTTCAACACACAATACTGCAGACCCTGCAAAATAGCAATGTAACACCTTTGTTTCCTTTTAGAGCCAGGTCCCTGGAAAAGGGAACACAATCAGTTTTCCCTAAAGCATGCAAGCAAAGAATTTTTGAAAATGGCTTTTTTGTCACTTCTGGAGATTTATCTTCAGAGGGGTTGAAAAGGTTACTGCTTATTCACAGACTTGGTCTATTTACACTTGCTATACTAACTAATGCTAATACCAGCTCAGACAATCAAACTGTAACCCTGGTGAAGAAATTATGTATCTTGAGACATCACCATACAGTACCACTATAACTCAAATAAGAAAGGCTATCAAATAAAAAAGATTAAAATTTACGTACGAAATGCAGGACTTAGAACATGTGCAAACTTTCAAACCAATAAATTACAAATTTCAACATTTTGCTGAACAAATACATAAATTATGTACTATGTAGAAGTTTGCAAAGTTATGGAGCCAAGTATTTTTACTATCATGTTTTACAAAATGTAAGTGCTACATTACCTTGCAAAATAAAGACCTTTTTGTCAATTTCATCTAAAAACTTCTAATACTTGAAAAGGGTATATGATGAACTGAACATTAGAATCGCTTAAAGGTGAACCTCATTGAAAATAAAGTTATATATCAATGGAAAGCTTATGATGTCAGGAAGCAGAAAAGAATATTTTTTATTTGCATAGCGTACCAGGCTAGACATAATCTCCATGCAAAGATTGGATATTGGCACCCCCTAAATTACAAAACGAAATCGTTCAAATTGGGCGCTTTCGTTGATGACGTCAGCCCAGGGACACACAGTTACTTCCGGGTTTGATTGTAAACACAATGTCCGTGTATTACTGTGGCATGCATCGGGCCAATGCACGTATTCAGTCATTGCAGAACTTTGACCCGCAATATAAATGTGCGCCAACAAGATCCCATCTTACTTTTTGGATGATTGGATAAAGGGGCTTATGTATAACTAATAACAAGTAAAAAAAAGTGGGATCATGTGGGCGCACTAATTCAATAGAGGTCAAAGTTCATACTTTGTGCCAATTTTTTTCAATGGGGATCACCAGACATGTCTCATAGAAACTTGTGTGAGTGCATTTCAGATGATGCTGATTCCATCATGGTAGTTGGTGAGAGTAAAAAAATTTTTTTTTTTTTTTTTTTGTCAAAATTTGCAAAATTTGAGTGAAAGGTTGCTGTATTTGGAAACTTTAGGTTAAGAATCGTTTAATTTTGTATGAAGTATGAACTTTGACCTCTAATGAATTAGTGCGCCCACATGATCCCACTTTTTTTTACTTGTTATCAGTTATACATAAGCCCTTTATCCAATCATCCAAAAAGTAAGATGGGATCTTGTTGGCGTACATCGTTATCGCGGGGAAAGTTCTACTTTTGTGCTGCACATAGGCAATGTAATGCCAATTCGGCACAAAGTATGAACTTTGACCTCTATTGAATTAGTGCGCCCACATGATCCCACTTTTTTTTTACTTGTTATCAGTTATACATAAGCCCCTTTATCCAATCATCCAAAAAGTAAGATGGGATCTTGTTGGCGCACATTTTAATTGCGGGTCAAAGTTCCACTTTCGTGCTGCACATAGGCAAATATGCATCACTTTGGCACAAAGCGTGACCTTTGACCTCTTTTATATTAGTGCGCCCACATGATCCCAATTAGCTGTTGCTTGTTTTTTGTCTCCTGGTCGCCAAAGAAGCTAGACGATGAAAAATAAAATTGGGATCTTGTTGGCGCATCTTTTTGTGATGCAGTAAAAAGCCCACATTGTGCAGCGAGTGGGAAAAAGAGGTCAAATTGACCTCCAAAATGAGGCTAAGTCCATTTTCAAAAAATCAGAAAAATATGAAGATCAAGAGATCCCAAGCTAATTTTTTCAGTTCTTGCAAAGAATTACCTCTTCTTTGATGAAATCCTATTCGGAGAGTCAGGTGACGTTGGCGCGCAATAATACAGGCGTGCAAAAATGTGCGAAAATAGGAAATTTTGACCTTTGACCTCTGTTAACTCTGTGCGCCAACGAAATCCCAAAAAATTTTTGCTGAAAAATGAAACTTGCCATGGAGGTCTTTAATTTCAAACTTGTTCGACTTGGGATCTTGATGGCGCAGCCCGTTATGATGCTTTGAAGTTTGCACGAGGGCGTTTTTCATCAAATCATTGGATTTGCTGATTTTGTGCGCCATCAAGATCCCAATTTTTTTTCTTGGTTTTTGTAATGTAACCATTTGGTACTTTAAAAAATGCAAAATGCAGGTTGGGATGATGATGGCGCATTTATGTTATGCACCTCCAAAGTTTACCATTTGCAAGTAAGGCTCAGAGAGGCTGAAATTTCAAGAATTTTTTCAAGCTGAACGAGGGCGCTGTGCACGCCATATTTTACATGTGAGTTGTTGATGCTAATATGTACCAAAATTATTTTTTAGAGAAAATTCTATTTTTTTTTGTATCACAACCCCCCTGATTTGGGTACATAATAAGGGAGACTGGCTCTTAATTTTTTAATTACTGCAAGACGATATTTTTTTAAATCAGACATTTTAAAATGAATCAAGAATATATAGGGAATGTCACAAACAACTATTTAATTTGTTATTCGATCATGTTTATTCAGTCCATGACATGAACGGTAGCAGCATTTGCGCATGGGATTGATCCCAGCCAAATTCAAACTCAATTACCCAGTTATACCCAGCCAGTTATGACTGATTTTGTCAAAAATGTACGGACAATTTATGTGTTGACAATAATTCTATTATTTCTAATATATATAGAAGGAACCAGCAATTTGAAGATTCCTCTAATTTCAAGCTTTATTGTGAAAATCAGACTTGCCGGGCAGCTTGCAAAGTACAGGAAGCAAGTCTTGTTTACATGTTTCCGAGTAGGATCACGTGATCATGAACCCTGAGCTTACGTCCACGAGCATTCCCAAGGTCATAGACGCGATTGATTTGGGTGCTTTTTGGGCGCTTAAAAAGACCAAAAATTCAATAATTTTTTTAATTTTTCAGCTTTATTAGCCATCAAAAAAATCGGAAAAAATAATTTTTAATATCCTGACATCATAAGCTTTCCATTGATATATAACTTTATTTTCAATGAGGTTCACCTTTAACATTTTTCTGAAATCCCAGGAAAGGTAAACTTCTGTAAAAGTTTCAGAACTTGTATTGTCAGAAGGTTCCCTCAAAGGGGCTTTCTGAAAGTTTAACCAGGGCTGTAACTTTTACTGTTTTATACTATTATACATATGATTTTATATAAAGGTGAAAAAAACCTTTCACTTCATTTTACAGATTATGTAACCTACATTTTGTACCCTGTGTTGGGTATCAAACCAAAACTTGCTATTTAAGCAAGTGCTTTCGTTGGGATGCTGACACCCTCCCTGAAACGTAAGTGTAACATGCTGAAAACTGACCGATAGTTTAACTTATTTTTTACAAACGTAATCAGACTTTTTGACCCCCAGTACTTTTAACAGGACATCCACGGCTGGATAAAGTGCACAATTTCCCGGGAACATAGTTGAGATTTCCCATTATTTCTTATGTACGGTATTTCTTTATTTAGAACTTCACAATACAGAATGTTCGTTTGTTCCCTTTATTGAGAATGTCATGAACAATGAATTCATTTGAGAAACTTACATAGTGAATACATGATACATGTATAGCCAAACATTTATGCAAAGAAAGCCTTTCATTGGCCTGAATCCATGAACTTACCTATTGTGGTAGGGTAAAAATACACAAAAATTAATTTTCAAGATTGATTTGGAAATAAAAACAAACAAAAAATCCTCAAAGCAGAGAGTATCGGTCCTTGAAGTGTGCAAAAATAATTAAGTTCTACTAAAAAGGTTTAAAATATCTCACACATGGTTTCCATGGCCATCCCATACTCACTGACCTGTTGCACAACAACAAAGTACTTTATACAATGTGTACTAAGGCTGGCATTTTCGGTCGGGTAAACGGGTACCCGCCGAGATTACATTACCCGGTAGGAAATACCCTCCCCAGGGTACCTGAATTAAAAAAAAAAAAAAAATTTTTTTTTTTTTTTTAAAGTTTTTATTTTTCGGTTTTGTAGTGTCCCTGGACCTAGACCTAAATGCTAGGATCATTCATGGTTGACCTAAAAAAAAAAAAAATTCAAGATATTTTGTTATTTTTAATATGAAAATTGATAATTTGTATTCATGTCATAGTCTATTAATGATTTCAAAATGCATTCAAATTCAATACATTTTGAAATCATTAATAGACTATGACATGAATACAAATTATCAATTTTCATATAAAAAATAACAAAATATCTTGAAATTTTTTTTTTTTTTTTTTTTTTAGGTCAACCATGAATGATCCTGGCATTTAGGTCTAGGTCCAGAGACACTACAAAACCGAAAAAAAACTTAAAAAAATAAATAAAAATAAAAATTTTTTTTTTTTTTTGTATTTCAGGTACCCGGTTACCCGCCCGAAAATTGCGGCGGGTACCCGGGTACAAAATTACCCGAAAATGCCAGGCCTAATGTGTACCAAACCGAAATTGATGACTTGTGTTCGGCCCTTTACACAGTAGGCCTGTATTTGAAGAAGATCATGCTTGAATGAGTCAATTTGTTACACTGCTGTAAATCCAATTCACTTATGATCAAAAGCTGCAACTTAATCTGGGAAATCAGCTTGGGAACCTGTTCTACCTGCTGAACTAGTCAGTGTTGAATTCTAATGAATAATGCCTGAACAATAATCACCAAAAGTTACCTAATGAGATTATATTATATTGGCACAAAAGTGTGTCTAACTTTAAAGTTCAGGACAAGTGTGTTCACTGTGTTGTTTTGTTGTTTGCCTTGTATTTATTAGCAACTTTTGTCAGGATATTATGTTTACAAATAAATTCTCATTCAAATTCAGCAGTGAAGTAAGATTAAAAATATTTAAAAGATTGCTGCAGTACACATGATATATTTTGTCAAGGTATAGATCCATGTGTTCCATACTGAACTCCTATGAAAATGTATCTGCTTGATGACAGGTTGCATCTTATTGATCTTGTTCCAACCTACAATGTCAAAGGGGTAGGCATGTTATTCAGATGGGGCATTATTCCAAATTGAGAAAAGCATGCATTATTTTCTGAAGGGGCATTAATTATTGTTTTATTTAGGTTAGGGTAGGGCCTACAGGTTAAGGCTATATATGCTTGGGTTTAACACCTCTTGCTTTATTTGGAATAACACCCCTGCAGAGAGCCCCCTTCAAAATAACAGGTAGGAATCATCAAAGGCAGGACAACAAGTACTGTACTCATCTCTTGACAATTCTAACACAGTCCATGTAGAATTTCAAAGAACATGCATGTATGTTCACATAAGCCCCATTATATCTCACTGAACTTCTTGAGATTATATCATACTTACTTAAAAGGTAGTACTACAGTACTACACCCCCTAATGAATTTTGTGACTAATTTTGAATTTTTCTCAAAAAATAACTACACACTGGTAACAAAAGTTATGTATATTATAGGGGCAAGGAATCCAATTACTTCACTGAAATTTCAGTGATTCAAGACAAGTGGTTCATTATAAAGAAATGAGGTACATTCTAGCGGTACCTCTTTTCTTATCATAAATAACGAACCACTTGTCTTGAGTCACTGAAATTCCAGTGTAGTACAAGTAACTGACCAGTGTGTTATTATTTTTTGAGAAAAATGCAAAAATAGTCACAAATTTATCAAGGGGTGTAGTGCCACCTTAAGGGCACAAACTGTAGATAAAACAAAAGGCAAACAAAATGAATTAAAAAAGCATGTCTTACCTGTCTCCATCTGACATGTCCTCCATCCTCCTCATCATGTCTGGTCCCATGCATCATATCAGTGGAACCGGTGTACAAGGAAAGACGTCCACTTGGTGGTAATCCCTTCACTCCCGCATCCATCCTAGGGGGCACATGCGGCTTGGATTTTATCTTTGGCTGAATCACTGGTCCTCCATAAGCTGTATTAAACATCATGTTATCTGGTCGACGATTGGGGTACCTATCTAAGGTAGCAGTATTATGGTTACTCCTATGAGGGGTAGCTTTGGTTTGATGTTGATGCTGCTGGATCGTGTTCACACTCTGTGGACGCTGTCTCGACGTCTGTTTTACAACTGAAGGACTCTGGAAGCCCACTGGATCTGGACGAGCTCTAGGAGTCAGTCTACCAGTTACATCTCCACCGGGTGAGATTCCACTCTGTGGAGACTTCTCTGCAGAAGATGGGGATGTTGCGTTTGAAGACATTGAGTATGGATCTGATGATTGCGACATGCTAAATTGATTGGACAGCCTTGGATTTATTGGGCTCGCACCAGGGATATTTCCACGTGCACGCTGGTTTCTAATATGTGCAGCTACATTCAAAATAACATGATCAGGCCCACCACTGTTTCCATTTGAGTCATGGTTCCCATTACCAAATCCACTATCACTGTTGCTACTATTACTGTTACTACGATTTGGCATACCCAGTCCTGCGTATGGAGATTGGCCATACACATCGGCATACTGCATAAGATGGTTCTGTCTATCACGATACAACTGCGATACATTGTGAAGGATTGGCTTCGAAGATGGTGGGAATTCTTCACATAAACCTGTGTCTGGATTAGTTGCACACTGCACACCAAACTGCATAGCATACTGCGCATGAATACTATGGTGACTAAGTTCCGGATCAACAAAGAAAACATGGCATGAACTTCCGATTGGTTCATCATCACTATCTATAGAGTCAATTGCATCCTCCGGGTTCTGCGCTGTGACGATTCCAAAGACGCGCTTGTCATCTGGACAGACACCGCTAAATGCAACTCTATCAGCAGGATAAAGAACAGTCACTTTGCGATTTGAATTGATCAAGGTAACACCAATTGATGTAATCTCCATCAGCATCAACGAATGGACTCGTTGTTCCATTCGTAATCTTCTAACGCATCCTCTGATAGCTTGTAAGCTCGCAGTTGGTAGGTTTGCAGATGCTGGGATATCTATTGACCCAAGGTAACCAACAACACATCGCATCATTGCTGGTTGGCTTACCGGCATCGGGGGCGGTCTCTGTGGAGATCGTGATCTTGTTGTAGCACGAGGCTGCATTGATGGATACATAATATTTGAGAGTTCAATAGGTGATAGAGCACGGTCTTCATCAAGATCATCCATAGGATCATACCTTTCATAAAAGCTATTATGATGAGGTTGAGCAGAATGTGATCTCATTTCCCCATGTCTAGATTTACGAGGCTTCTGCATCTTTGGTAGATTTGCATACTGTAAGGCTTCCTCGGCATACATCTGAGGTGATTGTCGGTACATATGATCTGGTTGACCAGTCTGGTTAAATGGACTCAGGTGTCCTGGAGCAAACTTTGAATTGTCTAAAGCAGCAGTTGCATGTTGAGGCATAGCGGAATACATGGGATGATGTCCATATGGATTTACAAGGGCTGCTCTCTGTATTTCTGCAACAACCATCTCTGCTCTGCTTTGAGCGCTAGGAGTTGCACTTTTAGATCTGTACTGCTGATGTCGAGTTCTGTACTTTCTTTGTTGAACATAATCTTCATCAGAGGAATCTGACATAGGTACAGCATCTGCAACAGTCAGACGAAGAACTCCCGATGTGCTACCAATAAGTTTGATAATCTGTTCATGGCTCATACGAGTTACATTCTCCCCATTTACTGCCATCACACAAACATCTGGACTTAAACCAGCTACTTCTGCTGGACTATCAGGCATGATGGTACCCAGAGCACAGGGGTACTGGCCAGTCATGGTAAAACCAGTAACCATTAACGTGCCACGGCCTACCTCAACCGCTTTTAAATTGATGTAATTCATTGGCGTTGAGTTACGACTTCTGCTTCGCCTGCCTGGATACATTGTGAACTTTATTGGTTTGATACTTTTCTAAGAAAAGAAGATAAATGCAGTAATTGGTAAAGGTTACCTCCGAGTAGTACAAATGATTTCTATCCTGCTACATTGTACTACCACCAGTCCATCAGTAACAAGTGTTCAGCTACAAGACCTGTAGCTTTCGTAACTTGTGAGTATTTTATCATCTTCTCCATTGCTATAAAGATAGATTCATATGCTGTTTCTCATGATCTAATCATATTCCATTGGTAAGTTTATTGATAATAATATCCACAACAAATTATCCAATGCTAGAATGAGCTGGAGTGAAAGTCATGAATGTAGTGGAGTAGAATGAAGTAAGCTTATTCATGTTATTGTATTTTGTAAGTTCTCTCTACCATGTCTGACTTTCTCTTTCTCTCAGATCTATCTCTGCAATCACCATGCAATGTGATACTGTTGTTTACAATAGTCAATACTTCTCCGTTACGTCTTTCAATCCGGCACGCGATCGTACATACTGGTTTATCAATACAATTTTTACGTACTACCAAAAATTACCACACAAACACAAGGCTAGATGATAGTAGAACACAACCGTCGAATTTGAACTCAAATTTCTCACTATCAACTGTTGTTAAGCACACGGCGTCTATATCCAGGAAAATCTCCAAGGCCTTAGATAACCCCTAGATTTGGTTCCGGTTAAGGAATTCAGTCACAGAACGTTAGAAACAATTTTTGTCACAGTTTACACACACGCAGAATTCTGTGCCTGGAATATCAATTGAGTTGATTATTGCATCGGACAACGGCTGATCACGTGATAACACGCCCAAACAATAGAGAGCTCCGCCCAAACAAATCATGATGTTGTATACAGCAATGCGGACCAAGTGGCTGTAATTTTAATAATACACCCAATTGGGTGTAAAATTAAGTGGATTGTTCACCTGTTATTGACCGATGATTGGCATACGAGATGGAATGCGGAGAGAACCAAACACCATCATGACCATGAACACAGGCAAGGGAAGATAGGACACCGTATTGGTAAACAACAATCGATATATTGTATTCCAACCAATAGTGATAGTCAAAGTTTTATTGACAACAAATAAAAATGAATAGCTATTAGTTTGTAAACATAATTTAAATTTAAGGTCCAGGGCGTAGCGGAGGGGGGACGTTCCCCCTTAACTGTCCCCCCGAGCTCCACCGGCCCCTAAAAATAATAATAGAAGAAAAAAAAAAGCAACAATTGCCCTGTGCATCTTTCTTTTAGCACGAAAAATACTATGATTTGGGCCCTAAGAGTGAATTACACAACTTTGCGCGCTTCGCTCGCACTGGCCCATCAAATAGCCCCGGCAAATAGCAAAACACACCTTCATTTGGGGGCTAAAATGAGTCTGAAATTGAAATTTTTCAAAAAAGCCTAGTAAAACAGAAACAAAATACGCTGGCATCCCTCCCAGTCCCCGACCCCCCCTAAAATTTGAATGCTTCCGCCGCCACTGGTCCTCACTTTAGTAATTTCTGGGAGTATCTGAGGTTCCAACTTCAACCCCCCACCCTAATATGTTAATTGATAAAGTTCATTAGACAGCATGAATCACTTTCAAGTGACATTCTAAGGGTCTAACCCCATAGTCCTTTTTTTTTTTTTTTTTAAAGAGCCTCGTCATTTTCCTCGAAGATGCTAAAAACTGCTAGCAATGTCAATTTTACATGAAAACTGCCAAAAAAACACCCTCCCTGGCCCTCCTTACTTTTCCAAAACCGTTGGAACAGGAAGTGGAACGATTTTTTAATTTTAGAATATAAGATTTATTTTATGGTTCTCGTCAGATGGTTTTCATGAATTGATCGGAAAGAGCTTTTTTTTTTTTTTTTTTTTTTTTTTTTTTTTTTTTCTTTTTTGGTTTGTTTGTTTTTAGTTGTTTTATTTTTTGGGAGTTTAATTCTTCTTCTTTTTCTTCAATGAAAAATGAGCATTGCTCCAGTGCTCGTGGAATGAAGGAGGCCCGCTTTTTTCCAATTGTTTGAAAACTTATTTAAATAAAGCTTTTTTCTAAAGCATTTCAAAGTTTAAATTTTTTTTTTTAATTCTGACAAATTCCAGAAAATTGAGGTGGGAGGGCGAGAACCAATTTAAAACTTTTTTTTGACCTTGTGTGGCCTATTAAATATACTAGGAGGAAAGATTCATAGCTACATAGAGCCATGGACGGTGAAGCTGGAGGGATGTATGCCAACCGCCAGGTAAAGAGCACGGATGAGACGCGCCCATGTGCGTCATCTTCTAAAATTAAATTTCATCTGCAATTTTCTTCTGAGCCTTTTCTTACGGTGGATTTAGTGTTGTTTAAGCAATGACAATTTCATCATGGGATGGCACTGATTCATTTTTCATGATTGTTTGAAAATGTATTCACTCAGAACGCTAGTCAACAGATTCTATTGCTATGCATAGTCGCGCTAAAAGTCGATCCATACATGTTGAAATCAGCACATTTCAGAGATACACCTTTTTGCTTTGAAATTAATTTTCTCGGTCAAAAATAAAGCAATATTTTTTCCTTCAGTAATGTCAGTTAAAAACGGCTTGGATACATTTTTTTAAATCCTGGTGTTAAAATTAGGCATGAAATTGTGTCTTTTAGTGTACGATTTTTGATTTTTATAGGCCTTAACTTCGACCGCGAGCTTTTTTCGGAATTCATTTTTTGGCGTTTCAAACTAATATAGTTCGCTATAAAGAAAGATGTTTCCCCCTTCTGTAAGTCACATCGTGTGGGTCTATATATATAATAGTTTTGTCAGAATTTCCGTTTTGACTTCCCCTTTTTTTCACTTGCGACTGCCAAAATGTCCAACCAGTACTTCATTTCTTATAACCAGCAGATATTTCGATATTTCTAGTGTGGCGAGTTGATTTTGACAACATGGTAGTTGGAATTGAAAAATGGTGCAATCAAAACCGAAATTCTGACAAAACTATGACATATAGCTTTATATGACATGTATGATGTGCTTTAGAAAGTTGGGAAATATCTTTCGTTAGCGAATTATGTTATACTTTGTAAAGCAAAAACGGTGACCCCCCCCAAAAAAAAAAGCTCGCGGGGCAAGTTGAAGCCTGTGAAAATCGAAAATCTTACACTAGAAGCCTACATTTCACACCTAAGTTTAACATCAGGGTTTGAAAAAAATATACAGTACCAAGCATTATAATTTTCTTCTGACATTTACCGAATTAGAAATGAAAATTATTGCTTTTCATTTGACCGAGAAAATTAATTATGAAGTGAAAAGGTGTAACTACATATTTTCAAGCGCGTAATTAAAGACCCATTCAGTGATCCCAGCGAAAGTGTAAAAAAATTTAAATTGTTCATAAATTGCTTAAAAGTGAAGGATAAGTCATTTAAATTGTCATTTGGTATTTTTGAAATGAAAAATAAAAAAAAAAAACGAAGAAAACAACAGTATTGACGAAGTTGAAGCCCCATTCAAATACATGTAGCTAATTTAGATACTGTCAGTAGGCCTATCTAAATTACAGATTCATATAAATTATATATATCGGCTGAACCACTGTAGGCTATGTTAAAACATTTATGACAATGACAAAAGTACCAAAATCTGAATTTTGGTGATTTTTACGATCGTCCGGATCAGCCGATCACTGAATGGGCCTTTAAGTTAGCGACTGAGTGGATCTTGTTCTAACAACTTGTTCTAACAAAAGCTATCGACTTTATAACTGTTCTACGCTAAGACCATTCTACGTGTACGAGGGGGTATTAAAAAGTTTTAGAAATCGCCCAGAAGTGAAAGAGCTATGCCAATGAAATTTTGTCAGTGCAATCACTGGTCCTTATGTACACTATGGTGCAAAAAATTTAATGGTCTCATAAGTATGTTTACTTTTTTTACAGGAGCTAGATGTCACTACCTGATGCCTATGTAACCGCATAACCAGCAAAATGGAGAAAATTGAGGCATGCAGCATGATTAAGTTCCATTTTAAGGGTTACAGTGCCCAGAAAATCTGTGATGAAATAAAAATTCCTTTTCCAAAAAGCGACAGTGACATATCACAATCACCACCGAAGATAACTTTCATTTCATCATCAATTTTCTAGGCACTGCAACCCTTCAAAAGCAGGATCTTTATAATGCTACTTGCCGCAATTTTCTCAATCTTGCAGTTTATGCGCAGTAACTGGGGCAGCAAGTTATTGGCATCTAGTGCCACCTGTAAAAAAGTAAACATATCTATGAAACCATTTTGGACCATAATGTACACAAGGACCAGTGATTGCACTGACAAAATTTCATTGATATAGCTCTTTCACTTGGGCGATTTCTAAAACTTTTTGATACCCCCTCGTATTGCTTATTTTCACTTGCCGGGGCAGATTATGTTATAACCCCCTCTGTGGAATCATTGGGTCTATGCGACCTTTCGAATGTCCATAATAGAAATCCGGGGGAGGGGCACATCAAAAAGTTTTTTGGTGGGTAGTGTTCCCCCGGAATTTTGAGGTGGTGGGTCGGGGAGCCTACGGCGCACAGTGTCGATGTAGCTGTTGAAAAACGAGAGCATTCATCGCACTATCACGGCAATTTTTGACACGAAGATATACATGATATAGGGATGATGACGCTGTGCGGCGTACCGGTAAAAACGAGCTAATGGGACTTTTGGAGCTGCGAATAGTCAAAATCAAAGGTTTTTCTTGGCTTCGCCTGAAAAAACAGAAATATGATGAGGGCTTTTAGAGCTGAAATTATCAAAGCACCGAAACTGCACTCTTCAGTGTGCACGATCATGTTGAACAGAAAGCTGTTCTTCTGATGTTTGATACGCGGGACCATGAAATCGCTTATTGTCATGCAAGTCATGTATGCAATGCATCATGATGCAGTCATGTCTACAGTAGAATTCACCACGACCGTTGCAGGACTTTTAAAACCCCATTAAAAGCTATTAAACCAAGATAACACTCATTGAAAACAGCTCAACTGATTAAATCAGATCTTCTCTGGTTAAATCCACACTACACATGTTTCTGTTTTACCTGTGCAATGAGCAATGAGCTGGTATTATAGTTTCAGTTGGGTGAAAGATTATAAAGCGAACGCAAGGTAACAATACTATATGGGCTTACGGTTTACGAAATGAGACAATAGTCTGCTTATTGTTAACCAGCGTTCTTGAAAATGAGAAGCATAATGGTTTGCAGACTTTTAAACTTTTGGAAATAATTTCTTCATATCTTTTGGTGTTATCTGTCATTTATATATCCTTCCTAAAAAACAAAAGTGCGAATATTTCCAAACACCTAAATTTCTTTTCTAGAATTTCAGAGAATACTTTAAATATTGGCCAGTTATTTTTTACACAATGACGTTAACTAGGCAATGTCCTATTACCTATAACATACACTAAAACACCAAAGTGCGAATATTTCCAAACACCTAAATTAGCTAAAAATTTAGGACATGTTACAAATCTATATTTTCTAGAATTTCAGAGAATACTTTAAATTTTGGCCGGTTATTTTTCACACGGTGACGTTAACTAGGCAATTGCCTATACTTCTAACATACACTACTTGTAGAGGTCACGCGTCAATTGTGAGAGCTCTGTGTATATTGTGTATAGGAAAACGGACAGTAACTGCAGTATGTACTTTTTTAGTAGCTTATATTGCAGAAACAGGCTTAAATAATCCAAAGTATAAGAAGCGGGTCTGAGAGTGGAAATTGGAGGCCCTAGATTGTATTCATCTTCATCAATTCCAGGAAAAAAAAACCCCAAAAATAAAAGTTCACACCCGATGTAATTGAAAATCGTGAAAATAGTGTCAAATTTAAAATTGGCCCGGTAAACACAAAATGTCACATGTATTTTTCTATCTTTGCCCCCCGGACAACTGACACTGATTACGCCACTGAACATGTAAGAAAATTGGACTCCCCAAAAAGGATTTTTACAAACAGCTTGCCGACAAAGACACCGACAAAGGAAGTGAATATTCAAACAAATTTTACACAGCTTGTTACACATCAGGAAAGCTGATCAGATCACTTCATGAAAGCATCACAGATTCCACCGCAAAACTGAGAAACCAAATAACGCTTAACCATCAGCTTCAGTCCGCAAGCATCAAAGATCATTCTGCCAATGCTCACCCAGAGTAGGCCTACTATCAAAGGCTATTCGACTTATTGGAAAAACACAGGTGGGCTTTAGACAACGCCAAGACACCAAAGTTCACCAATTTGGAGTGATGAGGATGCTCAGCGAGAGAAGTCTGGAAGATGACAATGAAGTGGTAGTTGGGAGGGGGTCCTCTCGCTATTCCGAAGGTCCGCCATTCCGAGGTTCGATATTCCGAAGGTTCGCTTTTCCGAACGTGTAATTTTACCATTCGCTATTCCGAATGTAATTAAAGGTTCGCTATTCCGAAAAAACGGTTCTCTATATTACGAAGGTTCTATATTGCGAATATTCCCAAAACACAAACAGGTTCTCTATTCCGAAAATAGAAAGGTTCTCTATTCCGAACATGAAAAAAGGTTATCTATTCCGAATATTCAAATATGGGTCCTCTATTCCGAAAACGAATAGAGGTTCTTTATTCCGAAACAAGTCACCGTGTTCTCTACTCCGAATATGAAAAATGGTTCTCTATTCAGAATACCAATTCCGCTTTACAATGTGCCATGTGTTTTTTGGTTTTTTTACCTTCTTGCATACTTGCTTTTACCTTCTAATTACTTGTAAAAGTAAAGAACAGTTTGAGGTGTGTAACTGTAGAGTCTGTAATGTTTTGCACGTGAAGAACAATAGAAAATTAGCTACTTTGCATACAATTTGCATATAAGGTAGTCACCTCACCGTCATCATGCATGGTCATCAAGTATTGCACTGCAAAAACAAGTGTTTATATTTAAACACCATATTGTGTTTATCAGAGCAACACTTAATAAACACATAATTCATGTTAATGGTCTAACACTAATGTTCATAAATTAACACTTGGTGTTATATTACAAACACTAATGTTTGTAATATAACACCAAGTGTTAATTTATGAACATTAGTGTTAGAAAAATTAACATTAGTGTTAGACCATTAACATGAATTATGTGTTTATTAAGTGTTGCTCTGATAAACACAATATGGTGTTTAAATATAAACACTTGTTTTTGCAGTGTGCCAATCAGTCGAACTGAAATTCAACATAATTTTACCATTATGTAGGCCTATACATCCAGTGTTGCCGACAAAGGGGGGGTATGGTAACCGGGTGCGTTACCCCGGGGTTCTAGGGGGCCCGTAATAAGTGAAGAAAACATACCTTAATATGGGGGCAGTAAAAGCAAAGAATAGGGACCTCAAGGGCACGTAAAGGTAAAGAAAATATACCTTGTAATAAGGCATATTTTCTTTGCTTTAGGGCCTATACGGCCCAACAAAGGTCTCTTTTCTTGTCCATTAGGCCTAGGGTATCTCTTCTTAACTTTTTACGGGCCCTCCGAGCCCGCCTCCGAGGTCTCTTTTTTATGGGTTCATTAAGGTATCTTTTCTTTGCTTATGCTGTTTTACATACTTACTAAGCTCTAGCTCTTCTTTCCTTTACAGGCCTCATTTCGATATAAAGAACCTGTTTTAGATTTTGGAATGGAGAAGCCTTTTCATATTCGGAATAGAGAACCCTTTTTCATATTTGGAGTAGAGAACACGGTGACTTATTTCGTAATAAAGAACCTTCTTTCGTTTTCGGAATAGAGAACCCATTTTTTCATATTCGGAATAGAGAACCCTTTTTCATATTCGGCCATAGAGAACCTTTTCTGTTTTCGGAATAGTGAACCTTCGGAATAGCGAACCTTCGGAATAGCGAACCTTCGGAATAGCGAAGTTCTGCCATTGGGAAAGGAGTGCGACAAGGATGCCCCCTGTCACCTGAGACGAATATCTCAGCCTGTCACCGTACCGGAACATGCTCTTCACAATGGGAGATGATGATGATGATGATGCACATTGTAACAATAAAGCCCTTTTCAGCCGGATAATGTATAATATCATTTTTTTCGCGCTACGCGCGCACATCATCCCAATAAGGCCTTTTTTGGGAAGCTCGAAGACATACAGTCTCTATGTATTGTATCATAGATGCAACTGTAATTATTTTCGTCTGAGCCCCCAAAATTTTATTTTGCCCCCCTCCCCCCACCCTGACCAAGAAAGCTGGCTACGCCACTGGGGGTGCACTCTGTCCCAGCCCCCTCCCCCCAATGGCTACGCTGCTAGGGGTTATTATTGGGTCATTTATTTTGAAAATGCCCAATGGTGCCATGGTACCGGTAGCATCTGCCATATTCTGAATCGGCAGGTCTCCTTGATATGGAAAACACCACTGAAAAAAAAAATTGTGCGGACGCTATAATATTTTCACATGTTTCATGTTTCAGGTTTTGGGCTAGGCATACATGCATTATTAAATCATACAACTTGCAAACGCAAAATTGAAATCAATCGAAATTTTGGGGAATGAACTTTTTCATGGACATAAAAGTGAATGCTAGAATCACTAGTTCGTTTTCTTTGCTCTTTTTACGGGCCCGCTAAGGTCTCTTTTCTTTGCTTTTTCATATGGGCCCATTTAAGGTCTCTCGGGCCAACTAGGGTCTCTTTTCATCTATCTTTACGAGCCCTTTATAAGGTAGGCTATGGCTATCTTTTATGGTCCTTAAAACTAGCCAGTAGCGGGCACATTTCTCGATCTCAATGAGGGCAAGACCGCTTTTAAAAAGTCAATTGAGGAATGTTTCTGACCAAATTTGCGTTAACATTGGTTTATAGTATTTGGCCATTTTAGCCGACAAATCGCAATTTTTCTTTTGTTTCGCGCATTCAGTGTTCATATTTTGATCAATTTCGGTTTTATTCTAAAATTGGCAAATATTGCATACTTCCTGCTGAATTTGTTCCAAGATGTTTTAAGCAGCGGCGCTATTCAGCTTCAGCATGTGCACGGGTTTATCATGATACCTACGGGTACCATGCAGTGGCGTCGATTTCTGTTTGACACTGGGGGATGGGCGCGGGGTTGGTAAAATTTCTTGAAGTAGGCCTAGGCCTATGCCCTATCATGGCGACAGAACAGGCCTAAGTTAATGGTACAAATTGTATGGACCCCGGACCCCCTGGCAAAATATTGGGGTCCACCCCCCCCCCTTCACCCCGGGATCAAATGATGATATCCTGCTGTCCACATTACATGCCACAATCCCCACTTACTATTATTATCCGAAGGGGGGGGGCAAGCAAGCGATTTTTGGCACAGATTCATGGGGCGCCTTTTAAATAAAACGCTCTAAAAAGGCTTAGGAAAACAGTACATTAACGCTTTAATATGCAAATTTTCCTGCTCGCTGCGCTGCAGCCTGTCTAAAAAAATTGTGCAAGTGACAAGCGCCCTCTCTGGCAATTAGAAAATACCGTTGTGACATACCGTAATGCTTCTGTGCTTAGTTCATTAATACTTTGGTAGGGGGGGCTGGTCTAACTCAAATTACCCATTATCGCACAACAAACATTATACTTAATAATGTTGTTTCAAGTGGCATGGTATCTGGGTCACATGTCATTGAGGGAGGCAAATGTTTGAAATATTCCCGGTGGGACAATTGCGCATGAAATAGGCCTACAAGCACAATGAAATTTTCATTTTATACTTAATTTAGATTTGTCCCAACTCCCAAATCAGGGTGTTTATCTGATTTTACAGGGTTATGAAATAGAGGATTTATTTGGAGGTTCATAGGCACATCAGCAAATAATTTGGTTCTGTGGCTATTATGATAGTACAAATGCGCGCGAACCGCACAAAAACTTTGGCCATATTGAAGCTTGAATGGTCAAATAATTATTGTTAAAATTGGAACTAATTCATGCAAAAAGTTAAAATGGTCAAATTTGAGATTAATTTGGTCATGCAAATGTACACAGGTATCAGTTTTGGCCCCCAAAGACCGTGGCACCTGGGCCTGTGCCCACTCTGCCCTATGGTAAATCTACCCATAGGCCTATGTGTACAAAATAATTTTGCGATGAGAAATAGTAAACTATTTATTTGCAATATTTTCTTGATTTAGTTGTATTTTGATCAGATTGGTAGGCCTACATAATCATGTTTGTAGCCTACTTTGAAGAGATATAAAATTCTATGATAAAAAGTGCCAGTATTTCTTAGACCATCCCAGATGTTGAACATCTTTAATGTTATATTAATTAATAGATATGTGTACACTGACTAAGTGCCATCATTTTTTCAAACAAAAACACTGAAAACCCAAACTTGCCCATGTTAAAAGTGATATAGAGGGTCTCAATGCGCGCGAGGCGAGCGGAAATTTTGGGTTTTTAAAGTGGAAAACTTTTTTGGGCCCCCCCCCTTTCCTACCACCTAAAACTTTTTAGTCCCCCCTCTTTTAAGGTCCAAAACTTTTTTGGCCCCCCTCCCTTTTTACCAGCCCCCCCCCCACCAAAGTATTTCTGAACACTCCCTTAGGGCCTACATCAACGTCAAGGGCGTAGTCTTAGCTCTCAAAATCCGTTTGTTCTGATCAATTTACTTGTTTTAATCTCGAGATATGTTTAGTTAAAGGCGAAAGGGTAAAATCACTTGTGCCACTTTTAGGCCTACTAGGGAAGAGGGCTTTACATGTAACACACCAGTGATAGCATCAAGTTTATCAGGAGTTTCTTCGTGAAATCAAAAGAATGCATCAATTACCGGTACACAATACAAATTTTTTTTGACTGTTTTTACTGTTTTATGATGATACAGGAATGGTGATTCTCTTTTTCTCATTGCAAAGGGGCCGGTCTTTGATCCTACCCTAGCTAATCCTACCCCCTGCTCTAGTCAGGGAATGTAACTAGCGCCCTCTCTGTATTCTAAACTTTTTTAGTTACAGGTGGGTCAAAGGTTAATTGATTGGTTGATGTGTTTTATATTTAAAAATATTATACTAATATTTTAAGAAAAATTGAGATAAATAATGGACAAAAATATTCAAAATCAGTTTATGGTATATAAATTAAAATACCCAATATAAAAGTATATTATTTAAAATAATATTTATCGCAAATCTGTTATTGTTTGTATTTATTGAGTGATACAAGAACTAGAAACAGTGACAGCACCAGAACTTCTACAACATCAACAAGCAAAGTTTTCCTGGAAAGTCCGATGCGATTTGAGTGGAAAATGACTCGTGCTGAATGGAGCCAACATGATGTCAAACGTTTTATAGTTTATGTTACACAGTAACAGATATGTATGTCCAAGTATCATGAATCATTCGGTAGATTAAAGAAACAAAAATGAATTTCCGAAAGCGATTGTCACTTTTAGCATTGACTGCACTTGCTGTGTGTGTGTTGTTTACTTTTCATCAGTTCACCAGTTTGCCAACATTGAATAGGGCCCATAAACAAGTAAGAAATGGAGAGGTGTATGATCAGTATGATGAACGTGATGCACAAATGTCACATATTGTGCGACCATTAAGAAGGCCACGACCAGGAGAGCAAGTGTGGGGACGGAAAGGGTAAGAATAATCGATATTAAATTTAATGAATACGGTAATCAATGATGTCCAATGACATGAAGTCCTATGACTTTGTAAAAATGTTGTAGGTAACCTAGGCAAACCTTAGTTAACACATTTACTAGTCAGCGAATTCGCCGAGACCGGGGCCCCAACACAATGCATATTCACATAGAAATTTGAATTTTTTTCGAGAATAGGTCGGTGAAGGAAACCTACATAAATATGTTTTCTATACTTCACTTGACCCAAATATATGATTTTTTATGGTGATAATCAAGTCGCACATGGAATTTTAGAGGATTTTGATAGCAGTTCCATTAAAAAAGCTGCTATCGCCATGAGACTAAGATCTAGAAACACCCCCGAAATGCCGTTTTGGGGAATTTTGCTAGCTGAATCTTTTTGATGAAAGTCAATCTTTGACAAGATTTAACTTTGCTACGGAAAGTGCTATGAAAAAAAGGTTTTCAGTTTTATCTTAGTTTACTCAAGGGCTTTAATTTGATATATAAAATGATGCAATTTGATGGCAAATTTGAATTCAACTAGCATGCCTAAATGTTGTTGACACTTGTGTGGTATCATACATTTTGGTAAAAGGTAGTACAAGGAACTTATACGATGTCCTCATTCACAAGCTGATACTATCTGTCCATCGTATAAGACTGTTACCGTACGGCAATGTGATGAAGGAATATTACACAGTCAAGAATAGGCTCCATCATTATTTTATTATGATCCCTCCCAGTCTCCCGAAACATCAAAACATCAAAAGCGTTGCACTTGTACTTACTTAAGACTGTCCTTTTTCACATAACGCAAAACAAAGTAGGGCCAACTTGCCTAGAAATGGTCAAATTTTGGCAAGAAATATCTCTGTGTAATCCTATGTAAGTCCCATATCACATCGTTATCGGCGATCGAGTTTTTTTTTTTCTGAAGTTTGGTTGGTACCCACTAGCGTCATGCATGTGACGTGACACAGCTAAAATAATCGACCGGGAATCGGGGATCGTTAAAAACGTCAACAAATTTCAAAACACAGAAAGCAGTAAACTTAAGGGGGTACTACACCCCTGGCCAATTTTGTGCCTATTTTTGCATTTTTCTCAAAAATTATAGCGCATTGGTGACAAGTAAGATATGTATATTATAGGGGCAAGGACTACAACTACTGCACTGAAAATTCAGCAACTCAAGGCAAGTAGTTATTGATTTATTGATCAAATATTGGTTTTCCTCATTTTCGACTGTAACTCCACAAGTGCTGTTTGTGTTAAAATAAAATTTCCAGTGCAGTAGTTGTAGTCCTTGCCCCTATATTATACATATCTAAGTTGTCACCAATGATCTAAAATTTTTGAGAAAAATGCAAAAATGGGCACAAAATTGGGCAGGGGTGTAGTACCCCCTTAATGGCGAGCGGTCCGAATTTTGAGCCATACAAGTTTACGTGGTGAACTAGGTAAAAGGTAACTTAGGCACTTTGCGATCCACCCTCATCCCCCACTTATTTCAGCAGAGATTTTTATACCATCTGAAAAATGGCCGTATAGTGTTCGGTAAAGTCCTTCAGTAGTGTACATCTGCTCTTCCTAATTATCGTGTAAAACTAAGGAACTAGGTCACACCTGGGTCATGCGATGCTCTGTAGCTTGAGCGGCATGCGTATGAGGTGCCGAAGTTAGTCCAGGGTCAGAAATCCGACGCAAATCCACGAATCGATTTGCGCAAAGATTCTCGTAAAACATCAACCGGGCGAATCCATATGGATTCGCGTAGTGCACTGGCAGTTTACAGAAAGAAAAAAATATGTACCAAGTTTGACTCCCGGTTTGACTATTTATACTCCATTTTTTAAGCAACCGAATCCCCAAATTATGGCGAATTATGGAATAATTTACTTTAAAATCATTAATAATTTGTACAATACGGTAATACTGATTTGAGAGGGCATTTTAATTTATGCAAAAACAGCCATCGGTTGCGAGCCGATCTTTTGTTCGCCAGAGTTTCAATCATTGTGCAGCGAGAATCCAAATGGATTCGCCTGCACTCCCACAGATTTCTAGGCCTGTAGTCATGATTCATTTAGCCAATCGGAACCCTACTTTTGTGTTTATCAAATCATCAGACCGCTGAAGAACCTTGCCGAAGGACTACATTTTACGGTGTTGCAATATTACAATGTATTGGAAAAATATCAAATGTTTTTCAATCATTGAATTATCTGTGTTTTCAATCTACTAACATTGTCAACATTGAAATCATCAAATTGTCAATGTTCTTGACATGAAAAGGGAATTGAATAATACTTTTATAGCACTTCATACTTTTTTTCTTGATCAATAAAGGGGACAAAATTACAACCAAATCAGTGAAATCACAGTATACATTTATGTAACTGCTAAAGTGACTGGTACATGATCAGTGTGAGGCAAAAAAAATTTGCTTGCTTGCCCATACATGTAGATCACTTTCAGTCAGTCGGCAAAAGTTTTTTGTTTGTTTTTGTTTTATTTTTTCCCCCCAAGTACCAAAAGTATAATAATGTGAAGTACAAGTTTGTTTTTAATGTATGTAAAACACTCATTGACCACAGAGTTTCAACCACTTTATTTGACTTGTACATATCTGGTAGACTTAAAATATTAACTGCATTTTTAAGTTCAGCAGTGTTTTACTTGTGTAGACGCTGAGAATGATAATACAAAATATCAAATGAAAAGTTCATAACATTTTCGGTGCTGTAAAGTGTGCTGAGGCTTGTGGATCAACGTCTAGGCGTTGTGCCTGTGCGTGCGCACTATAAATCACTGCGCTTTTTTTTTTTTTGGAAAATGGTAAAAAGATAAAAAATTTCAAAAAATATCCATGATATTAGGGGCAACCTGAAAAAGTCAACCTCAGGTCACCAGAGGTCAAATGTCAATGTTAAAATGGCTGGATTTTGCTGAAACATGGTACAAAGTATCCTTGATATGACGGGAACATGAAAAAGTCAACCTGAGGTCACCTGAGGTCAAAGACCAATGGTAAAATGAGCCGGATTGTGCTTATTATTATGTTTGGATGAACCCAAGTGTGTGAAAATATTAGATCCAACACATTATAATGATAAAATTGGATGCTTTATGCCCAATATTTTTTGGCCTTGCTATGAAATTAAAATATTGGACTCAAGTACGCCTCGTCCAATATTTTAAAACTCATAGCTCGACCCATAAATATGGGCTCAATCAATCCAATTTTATGTCAAACTTGGGGCAAAGTATCCATGATATGAGGGGAACATGAAAAAGTCAAACTCAGTTACCTGAGGTCAAAGGTCAAATGTTAAAATGAGCCTGATTGGGCTTAAACTTGATGCAATTCATCCTTGATATAAGGGGAACATGAAAAGGTCAACCTGAGGTCACCAAAGGTCAAATGTTAAAATGGGCCCAATTGGGCTGAAACTTGAGTGAAAGTATGCTTGATGAGGGGAACATGAAAAAGTCAACCTCAGGTCACCCAAGATCAAAGGTCAAATGTTAAAATGTTTCTGATTGGCTTGGTGCCTTGATATCCTTATGAAGGAAACATGACAAGGTCAACCTGAGGTCAAAGGTCAAATGATAAAATGGACCCGATTGGGCTGAAACTTGGTGTAAAGAATGATTGATTTGAGGGGAACATGCAAAAGTAAACCTCTGGTCATCCAGGTCAAATCTTAAAATGGGCCCTATTGGGCTTCAACCAGGCGGCGGATGACATGATCGAGCCGGCAACTCGTGAAACCGCCCGGCCGTATGGCATTTTCCATATACTCGGTTAGTTTTGTGGGGTTCATTATCGAACCCCAACGGTTTTAGCTTGTATTTATATTATTTATCAACATAGGCCTATTTGTTTGTGATATTTCAAGCGTTTTAAAATTTCAAAATAATCCCATTCAATTACATGGTTGACGATGAAAATTTACTGAATTTAGGGACTGCACGTCATACACCACCTGGCTTCAACTTGATGAAAAGAATCCTTGATATGAGGAACCTAAAAAAGTCAACCTCAGATCATCCAAAGTCAATAGTCAAATGTTAAAATAGGCAGGATTGTGCTGAAACTTTGTGCATTTGAAGTATCCTGGATATGAGGAGGAGGACATGAAAAAGTCAACCCGAGGTCATCCGAGGTAAAGGTCAAATGGTAAAATGAACCTGATTGTGCTTAAACTTGGTGCAAAGAATCCTTAATATGAGGGGAACATGAATAAGTCAACCTCAGGTTACCTGCGGTCAAAGTTCAAATTAGGTGAAGTATCCAAATGTGTTCGATTGGGCTTATCATCCTTGATATACATATGTAAGATACCACGAAAAAAAGTCAACCGGAGGTCAAAGGTCATATCAGGGTTATCAGGGGTGTGATGTTCACTACCCATATCTTCAGATGCCCTTTATGGGACCACCATCCCTATTTTTGTACATCTGTTTTTGGCGGAGGCAGGTGAGACTTGTAGCTCGAGAACCGCCTTGTTGGAAAATGTGATTATTTTTTACCAAGGAAATTGTTTTTGGAAATGGGACAAAAAGTGCTTTATAACCCCCATGGCCAGTGCTTTGGCGAGTAAGAAATGGAAAAACAACATGATTTTCATTGATGCTAGCTGATAGACTACAATGCGCATATATTGGGTCAATGTAAAGCCACGATTTGTCCGTGTTACAAAATTCAAATTCTGTGTTACAAATTGGACGATTCCGTGATTTTCCGTTTTACATTATAAAGCACTGAAAAGTGAATACAAGCATGTTTTTAAAAGTCTAATTTGTCTTATTATATGTACCTTTTTACTGTAGTCTCCCCTCAACATCCCCATTAAAATTAAGCATCATCAATTGTCTTGTGTTTAGGCCTACTTCCGATAGCTGTATCGGCCAGATCCTTGCATCGTAGGCCTAGAATAAATGCTAGAATGGATTGTTTAATGGTTGATTAAGTCTGCTAAATTATCACTTTTCTTTGTTTTCTTTTGCAAATCAACACAAACATTAGACATTTTACACAGTTTTTACTATTTTGTGGCATTTTCAAATTTCTGTGAGCAAACCCCGAATTCCGTGAATTTTTCCGTTTTTCCGTATCACGGAGAAATCGTGGCTTTAGGTCAATGTCAATCTACTGAACATCCCGTAGCTTCACGCATGGACATATATAAATAAAGACGTATAGCCTAAAACTGCATATGTAGTACAGTAAGGCAGTCATAGTTTATGTCAATGATTCTGTTCGACTAAGTTTGATAGAAGCACTTGATAATCTCATATTACGATGGATGGCGAATAGAACCAGTATATTTGGCTTATTATAAAAACTCTCAATTTTGCTGTAATTACAGCATTACAAGCTTAGTTGTTCACAGAGTATTTAAGTACACCATTTGGTATTACAATCATGCAAAAAGTAGAAATTCTCAAATAATTGAGGGTGTCACTGTGAGCAAATCACACATTTTGCTTTAATGCATTCAGTAGAATCAGCTCCAAACACACAAACTGGACCAAGTGGAAAATGACAATTGACATAGCAAATTTGTTGTAACTTAAAAAATCAAATGCTCCGAATCACACAGGTAGAATAACAGTTCCTTAACCCTAACCCAACTAGGTCTCACTAAAGCTCACTATTAAAACCACTCTGCGTGCATGCATTCCATGTGACTTGATGATGCAATCAGCCCAAGTCATATATACCCAGGGAATCGTTGGCCGGGTCAACATCACCTGTGCGGCTACATGCTGCGGATCTTCTGCGTGGCATGCGTGGCATGCGGGTCCCAGGTTCGAATCCCAGGGGTGCCAAGTGACTTTTCTCCTCATCTTCCCTCCTTTTTCGTTTCTTCTTTCCCTTCCGATAGCAAAAAAAACCATGGGTAGGGTTAGAGTTAATATGCATGTTTTTCCTGGACTTAGGCCCCCTTAACCCTAACCCAACTAGGTCTCACTAAAGCTCACTATTAAAACCACTCTGCGTGCATGCATTCCATGTGACTTGATGACGCAATCAGTCCAAGTCATATACCCAGGGAATCATGGGCCGGGTTAACGTCACCTGTGCGGCTACATGCTGCGGATCTTCTGTGTGGCATGCAAGGGGTCCCAGGTTCGAATCCCGGGGGTGCCAAGTGACTTTTCTCCTCATCTTCCCTCCTTTTTTGTTTCTTCTTTCCCTTCTGATAGCAAAAAAAACCATGGGTAGGGTTAGGGTTAATACATAAATGTAGCTGATTGAAATTAATAACTTGGCTAAAGGAATCATTTGATGTCAAACTGCTTTTAGTTTATTAGAATATATTTTTCTGATTGCTACCTGTTTTATATGCTTTACACCCTGGATTATCAATTCTAAATCTATTTATTGGATTGCGAAAGGACTCTTCTATCTTCTCATTGCAGGTGCAATTATGGATTGGGGTTTTTAATGGCTCAAAATTAAAAGGGGGACAGTGCAATCAGTAGTTATCAGTGAAAACTAACATTTAAATAGGAATCAATTATTTATTATGCAAATCACACATTATTACTTTAAATGACCCATCATACGGAAAGATCTAATTACCAAGTGTGAAATGAATTGTCAATGGTACAAATTGAAATCACTGCTTGTCAGTGGATCAACATTGATCCTGTTTGATACACTGTGACAGCTCCAAGTAGGCGGACAATGCTATCACATTATCCGATCAATGCCAAATACACATTTAGCCAAAAGTTAACCTGTGCTTTAAATTGATACATTGATTGACTGATGCATTTCATAGATTCCTATTGTGGGATTCTTTCACACAAGGAGGTACATGTATATCATTTACTCCAAAGGCCACATGAAGAAGTCAAATGTTTTCCTTGAATAGCCCTATTGTCTTCTATTCCAACAGCAATGAAACATATAATCAAATGCCTGATATGCACATTAATGCACAAAGCGAAACCACTGCGTATGCATGCATCCCACTTCTTTGTTCATCTTCTCTCCTTTTTCCCTCCTTCATTTCCTATCTGACAGCCAAAAAACCACTTGCAGGAGGGTTAAGGGATCTAAAATTAGCGTTTATTGCGTTTCGACAGTATTTTTTGTGGGCCATGAGAGCACCTCAGACCTATCGAATTGCATTCTGAATACGAAGCATGTCTTTTTGATATCAAATAATTTTCATTTTTTGAAAATCACAATATAATACAAATTTTATGACAAATTATAACAGTCCTCGAAGTAAATTATATAAATCTAATGACATATTCTTAAAGTGTATGTAGCAGGGAGGAAAAGCCGACGGTCAATTGAAAATTTTGACCTTTCATATTGAAGATATGGATTTTTTCCCAAAAAAGACCTAATTTTTTTTTTGTGTTTTGGGAAAAAAAATCCATATTTTCAATACTGAAAGGTCAAAATTTTCAATTGATCGTCGGCTTTTCATCCCACCTACATACACTTTAAGTATAAATCATCAGATTTATAAAGTTTACTTCAAGTACTGTTAAATATCAAAATATCAATTTTTAATGATTTGCCATAAAATGTGTATTAAATTGCAATTTCAAAAAATCAAAATTATTTGATATCAGAATGACATTCTTCGTATTCAGAATGCAATTCGATATGTCTGATGTGCTCTAATGTCCCAAAATAAATACTGTCCAAACGTTCATACCCCAGCCCTTAAGCCCAATGTATTGACTTTCTAAGGCCTGACCATGCTTACTTGTAGAAGGGTCTTTAAGTGACAGATAAATAAAAGGAAGTCACTAAATCTTGTTCGCGAATAGGCTCCGAGATTATTTGACTTTCAGCTCTGATTTATTCGTACATTGATTGGGTACATATTGCCATTAAACCATCTGACGTTCATTTTTGCGAAACTATTCAGTCACTATGGAAATAACAATAAAATTATCGGTTGCTAGGCCGTTGAGGTCAATAACCTTACAGGTCAGGTTATGACAGCAAACGCGTCAAATGCAAGCGGTGTCCAACACGCGCGGTAAGTGGCGAGTCACGCACCTGCGCGTACACGGCACCATGGTTTCACGCGCATTGCCTCGCATGGTATGGACGCACTAAATGTTGGCTTACTGCGCGTAGGCCTACGTATGTGTACGTGACATACGTGACTGACTGCTTCTCTGAGACAGTGGCGGATCCACTAGGAAAGGGGGGAGGGGCACACTCGGAAGTTTTTGCCGCCACCTTTTTGAATGGCCACGAAACACCATTGTGTCGCGCGCCGTGCAGGGTTGTGTCCATCAGAATTGGAAACTTGGTCAAAGTAAAAGCTTTGAAGCCATTTCGGGGGATCATTGGGTGTAAGCTGATCGAAAAAGGGGTTATTGGGTGACAGATTTGAAATTCTGCGGCCCCCGCAAAAAAATCCTGGCTATAATAGGCCCATCTTAAAATGTTTTGCAGCAACTTTTAAACAGTGTTGCTTACATGTTTTATACCATTATAACCAGAAATTGAAACCTTTTCTAGCAACCTCTTCTAACCTTAACGTTTTATGTTTGTTGGGATAAAGTTGAAATCAATCATTTTGTCACGAGCTGTTTCAAACAAGAGCGGTAACCGCACCATAGCTGAACCATGCCCGATCGGAGCAACTCTAAATTTGACCTCACTTTTGACCTCAGATGTCCTTTGAAGTTTCATACTTCCCAAATGCCGCAGATTGTTTTTCCCCAGTTACAGCCCCATCGGAGGAACATTAAATTTGACCTGACCTTTGACCTCACATGACCTTGGCGGTTTCATTCTACCCAAGTATCAGGGATCATTTTCTCCAAGTTGCAGCCCAATCGGAGCAACTTTAAATTTGACCTGACCTTTGACTTCAGATGACCTTTGCCGTTTCAAAGCGCAGTTTCATACTCCCCAAGTGCGGGGGATTGTTTTCCCAGAGTTACAACCCCATTGGAGCAGCTTTAACATTTGACCTTGGATGACCTCAGATGCTGTTTCATGATCCCCTTATGATCAAGGATTATTTGTACCAAGTTTTAGCTCAATCGGTTATATTTCAAAATGTTGGTAGAAACTATATAGCATTTACCTTGAAGCCTTATAGTGTGTATGTATTGATTTTCATAAATGCATCATGGGAAGGAATAACATTTGACCACCAAACCCCCACCGCACAAGTGTTCACCATTATTGCACAATCAGAGGCAACTATAGAGCATTTATCCCATACCCTTATAGTGTGTATTTTCATAAATGCATCATGGGACGCCGTAATTTCCTGTGATCTAAATACTAACCACAAAATGGGCTATAGTGGGCGATCTTAGACACGTCCAGACTCAGTACACCGGTCGATCTTACCGTTTCCGATGTTGATTAAGATACTTCTTGCATCGATCCCGAGATGCGGAAAAAAACCAATAGTCATTTTGTCCCACATAAATGAATAAATAACAAAAACCCGATCCCCGGTGGACTCACCCAAAGGTGACGTCACACCATATGATCGCCCCTTATCCTCCTTGGTCTCCGACTGACACAGACGTGCCTATCGATTGTTCATAGCACTGTGTATCAATTTCTCGACCAAAGGCGAGATATCGGTTGTAGTTTCACACCTTAGGTAAAACCAAACCGGTATTGTTCGGCTGAGGATAGTTTTGACGGCATTTTCTGGCGAAAAAGTGACAAAAACGATCCAAAACTTAGCTACATATCGTGCCTCCGTTTGTATACGGGACACACGAGCAATTCAAAATGGCCGCTCGTTGGCGCCATTCATTTTGTTTCCCACGTAAAACAACCATTGCAGCCTGTAAGTTACAATAGATGTTTGTACATACACATTGTATTTCATGTACGGTAGGTTATTGTTGCTATGTTAGGGTGATTACTCTATCGTTATGTCTTCATTACCGTCCAATAAAGGCGAGTTAATCAGATATTCATACGGTGGGGATTGGTAGGGACCCGTCTGACATTTTAGTAATAAAGTTAGCCAGTCCTTACTTTACCACTAACGTTAGCGACCAGCCTCCGTGCTCAGGTTTGCTTACTGGGCTTGAGTCGCGTGTTGGGGGGGGGGGGGGTAGTGCCCCCCTCCCTTTTTTCTCCTCGCTTCACCTCGGCCCTGTCGGGCTTGCCCTTCCCTGGTGACGGAGCGGGACCCACACCCGCTCTGTTTCACCCACAGGGAGTGCTCACGATCTTCTAGATGTCTTTCTTTTGCTTAGGACTCTCCGAGTTCCAGCTTGACGATTTGGATAGGCTCCGTCATCGCCATAAGACGAAGAAGAAATCTACCAAGGGCACTGGTAAGGTCGACACGGTGGATTCTGCTGTGACAGCCCCTATGGGTCATGGCAGGTCTGCTTAAGGGGCTCCGGTCCCCGGACAAGCAGGCGGTTCCTTCGGGACTGCTAAGCGCGTCCAAAGGCTCAGCAGCCAGCGAAAGCACTGACTATATGTCGGAGCAAAGTAGCAGGCAGCAGAGCGGTAACCACCAGCGAAAACCCTAGCGGGTTTTGCAGCAGGAGGATACCAGTCGACACGGTAGATCTGCTGTGACAGCCCCTATGGGTCATGGCAGGTCTGCTTAAGGGGCTCCGGTCCCCGGACAAGCAGGCGGTTCCTTCGGGACTGCTAAGCGCGTCCAAAGGCTCAGCAGCCAGCGAAAGCACTGACTATACGTCGGAGCAAAGTAGCAGGCAGTAGAGCGGTAACCACCAGCGAAAACCCTAGCGGGTTTGTAGCAGGAGGATACCAGTCCTCTAGCGGAAATCCTCACGGGTTTTTAGCAGGAGGACACCCGTCTGTTGCAGGCATATCTACAGGCTCAAACAGCCACAGTAGTAGCTAACGACGGGCAGCATGCAAGGGTACCCGGCTTGCCTGGGTTGAACCCTAGCATGCATGGGTTCAGCAGAGACGATACCGCTGCTAACGCTGTGGGTGTAGTCTTAGCAGAACCAACTGGGGTTGTCACACGGCAGCGTTCCATGGCGGGACCGCCGAGTGATACCCTGGGCCCTAGAATAGCTGCTGGCTGTCCACAGGGACTGGCTGGCGATTATTCAGGGGTTGGGCTCGCAGTCTCTCACGGGACAGCGACCCAGGTGCATTCGGTGGCAGCTACAAAGACGAGCTACGGCTTGACTTCAGTGGTAGCCGCTATGCACCCGCCCATAGCTGCCGTGAGTGGTCCGCCACACACAGCGACCTTGGGCGAAGCTCTAGAGGGTACAGTAAGTAGCTTGAACAGCCTAGCTGATCAACAACCCACTTATGTCCTCGAGAGCCAGCGGAGCGTGGGTGATCCATTACCGTCAATGGGTCAATTACCCTCTCTTGATCGATCACTGTCAAATCAACAGGGCATAGCTCCATTGATTGACGCTGCCTATTCAGGTGGCGAGGTGATTGATCGGGGTATGCACGCTCAGCTACCCGTGGTACTAGGCAAGCTCCCTCTAGCCAAGGGACAGCGGTATAGCGGGTACCCATACACGGCTTGATCCCCTTGCGGGGAACGCAGTGAGGCATGGGTACAGTGGTACACAGCCGGGAGCCCTCACGGGCACCTACGCTAGTACCGCGCGGTACCACGCCAGCACACAGCTTGATCCCCCAAAACAGGGAACGCAGTGTGGCGAGGGTACAGCGGTCCACAGTTGGGAACCCTCACGGGTACCCACGCTGATACCGCACCGGTACCGCAGCACCGCTTTAGTCGCCACAGTCTCTGTGGCAACAAGGGGAGGCGGTGCTGGTACTGCAGTACCATGGGGTTACCCTGGTGGCGGATCCTTTCAGGGTCAGCTGTCGGCGGGTATGCCCGTGGTACCCGCCGCAGGGTGTTTCTTCCACGGCCTAGCACCGTGGCAAGTGTCGCCAGCGATGGCCACGCAGTACCAACATCAGCTGTTGACCAGGCCAGCCGGCATGGGGCTAACCCAGATCTTGATCAGGGTAGGCCCGTGCTGCTAAGCGCTAGGGCGACGGCTACGAGAGCAAGCGGACCCAGTGGTGCCATGGCGGATACCTCAGGGTCTTGCGGGAGTACTCCCTCTTCTGCTGGCAGGTAGTCGGCGAGCCACACAGTGGTTATGCCTTCTTACCCGCTTTCAGATGCCCGTCCTCAGTTACCGTCATCATCGGAGCATGATACGGATACTGTGGGCGAGGGAAAGGAGTCGGAAGCTGAGTCCGGTAGTGACATCACTACAGTCTCCTTGCCCCGCTGCCCCGCGAGGGGAGCAACAGCACTGATCTTCCTCCGGACACCCCCTAAGGGGGAGTCCATGGAGGAGGACCAGGGGATCCTTTCAGTAGGATGCTCAGCTGCTGCTTCCTCACAGGGGACGCCTACACTCTCATTCCCGCAAACCTCACGGGTAGATATCGTGGGCTGTCGAGCTCAGTAGAGCTATGGCGCGCGTGCTTGCACGCTTCCTCTGCGTGTACGCGGGAGGACCACGGGACCTACCTGAGGGGATCCGAGGGGACCCAGATGTCGCAAGCGTATCACGCTCAGACAACATCTGAGCTCTTCCATGAGGTGAGCCTATTAGCGGTGCTAACAGCTAGCCTCAACGAGAGCTCCATGGGCCTAGCCCATAGGGTGTCCACTCAGTGCCGGGGGGGGGGCCTGCCACTCCAATCGCTCAACGCGATGGAAAGGCAGGGTCCTTTTTCTCTTTGGATGCTTCTGCGCTACGGTGGAGGACCGTGCAAAGAAGCTACCAACGGGAGCACTCTGAAGAGGTCGGAAACTGCCCTTACCATGGGTAGGAGCTCCGACTTCAGCAGGCCGTGCACCACCAACAGTACCCGAGCCCACTACCTCTGCAGCACCCATTTCTGGGAGGCGCAAGGGTAGCACAGGAACAGCTGGCAAGCCCGAAGAAGAGCAAGCGCTCTTCCAAGGGAAGCTAGGCAGAGCATTCCTGGGGGCTCAGCGGTTTTTCCACAGGGGATCTCCCAGTGGACGACCGCTTATGGCTTTCACCCAGAGGTGGGAAACCATCTCTTTGAGCGCCTGGGTATGGTCAGTGGTGAGTGGGGGTTACAGACTGGCAACCCAGTCTCCCCACATTCATCTGCACATTTCAGAGGTCCACAGTAGTGCCGTCAGACGGCCCCCAGCGTCGGGCACTACTGACAGGGATCACACAGCTTCTCACGGGCGGGCGATTGTCCCGGTCTACCCCCGTTCTACGGGTGATCTTGGAGCCATTGGCTCCAAGGAAGACTGGCGACAGGAGCCCCATCCGGAACCGCAGGCTGTTGAACACGTTCTTCAGGCCCAGAGGTTCAGAATGGGGACTCTCGCCTCGGTGCTAGCCTGCTCCATCAGGGGCATGGGAACAGCATCGCTAGATCTCTCGGACGCCTATCTGCATATGCCAATCGCCTCTCAAGATCGGAGGCATCTGCGCTTCTAGGTACAGGATCAAAATTACCAGTTTTGATACCGCCATCCGCCTGTCCATCTCTCCCAGGGTGTTTAACACTCTTGGTCAGAGCGGTGGCAAGCGTACCTGAAGCACACACAGGGTGTCAACATCAGTTGCTACCTGGACGTTTGGCTCATATACGGACGCACTCCACTGAAGACTACGGGTCTCATGGGGTTGATAGTCCGTGGGTGCGGGACCCTGGATTTTTGATCAGCTCAAAAAAGTCCAGCGTGGTCCCGACGCAGTCACCACTGTTTGTAGGGGCCCAGATCACCCTCACGGAGGGGTTCGCGGTGCTCTCAACAGAGTGCGTGACGAACATGGTGCGGTGTGCCTGACTCTTGGCCGAGTCTCGGGCAAAACCCGCTGTGGCATGGATGAAGGTGGTAGGCCTAATGGCCAGTATGGTAGACCTCGTGCTGTACTGCCGCTTTCTACGTTAGGCTTACCCAACTACACCTTCTAGCCTGCTTGCAGGCCCAGTCGTCACCCAATATCCCTCGCGGTTCCGTTGTCGGAGATCGCGCGAGAGGAACTCTGGTGGTGGACCCATCAGCCCAATTTGACCCAGGGTGTCAGGTTTCCTGCACCCCCGGTATGTCACGTAGTGACGACCATAGCGTCAAAAGCGGGGCTGGGGGTCCACATCCACGGAGACTCCGTCTCGGGCCTATGGGGGCCATAGAGACAGAGTTTCACATCAACCTCCTCGCTTACGAGGAGGTGATCGATGGAATCACATACCGTTGTCCTGACGGATAACACAACCGTGGTAGCCTACCCCAACAGACAAGGGGACTCCGGGCCACCACGATTGAGCCTGCATGCACGACACCTGATAGGGTGGTGCAAGTTCAGGCAGATTACGATGAGAGCGATACACATCGCTGGCGTCACCAGCATCCTCGCGCACAATCTGTCACGAGGAAGGTGTCGGGACCAGCAGAATGGTCCCTTGCTCCGCAGAGTCGCTCAGACGATCTTCAAGGGATGTACCACCCCTCGAAAGATCTGGTCGCATCTCATCGCATAATCATCCACTGCCGGTGTACTGCTCAAGGGTCACGGACCCCAAGCATTCACCGTGGGCGCTCTGTCCATAGACTGGGGAGGATGACAGCTTATGCAGTCCCTCCGATCTCACTACTCATGAGGGTGGTGGCCAAGATCGGGTGGGAAGACTGCATTGTCATTCTGCTAGCGGCAAGGCCGCTGGCACTCCCAGTACCAGATCTACTCCGGATGCCCGGAGCGGAGGTACCAGTCTATCACTAGAGCACCTGCAGTTAGCTGCATGGCCCTTACCAGGGAACACGCAGCGGAGGATACTTTTCATCAGAAGCTGTTTTTCTCATCGCCGGGCTAGACGGAAGTCTACCCTCCGTGCGTATAGCCAGAGTCTGGCTCCATACTACGCTTGGTGCAATGAGACAAATAGCTCTCCCGCTTAGAGCCTCTGTGCTGCTAGTTCCGGAGTTTCTGACAGAAAAGTTCCAAGCAAGACTTCAGCGGGCCACTGGGGCCAGCTATAAGTCAGCTGTCCTCTCCATTCACCGAGGTTTCGAGACGGGTCGACTATCATAGCCGATGGTTACCTTATTAGTCTACGCCTCGACGGTATGTTCAACGAGTGTCTACCAAAAAGGAAAGTGATCCTCCTAAGGGATCCCAACACAGTCTTAGATTACTTTAAGGGTCACCCTTTTGACCTTCCGTCCAAAAGCGGCGCTTAAAATACGTAACTCTCAAGATGGCTTTCCGGTTTGGCGTTGGCTTCGGGACGGCGGTGCTGAGTTGCACACGGGCTCGAGGTTAGCTTCCGTGTTCACAAACACTGGAGCGACACTGTTTCGGCGCTCTGTTCTCGTGACTACTGAACGGGCGCGGTGCATACCGACATTCGTCCCTCTCCAATCCCCAGGGATGGGCAAGGGTCGGCAGAAGCCAAAGATAGGCTGGGGTGTCCGATAAGGCGCTGCAGCACTATTTCTTCCGAACACAAGCCTTGCGAGGACTCACGACCGCATTCATCACCCTTACAGAGCCTTTTCGGTCCAGCCGCTGTCGCAATGGCTGGTCCAGGTGTTGGTGGGGTCCGGGGATCGCGAAGGTTTCGCGTCCCCACGACCCACTCGACACGAGCTATCTCATCATCTTGGGTATACCGCTCGGTTGTCCCTTGAGGAGATCTAGCAGGCGGTGTCCCGGAAGCCACCTTACGCCCTTCTCTCTACGATACTTCCGCTTACGTTAGTAATCAGAGACGGGCGGGAGGTTTACCGGGACATTGTTCGGCGATCATAATACGGTGGTGTACGGGTACCAGGTTTTCAGACTATACAGAATACTCAGCATGGTAAGAACCAGTGTCGCTATTCTTAACCACCAAACTTATTAAGTAAGGAGGTTTATGTCTGTGATCGCGTGGTCTTTTTTGTTTCCCGACCGTTGGGGGAAAATAATTTCTGACCTCGCGAAAACCATCGTTACCCGCTCCCGATCCCTGATCTGATGCTGACCAATCTTGTACCTCCATCCGTCGGTTACTTGCTAGATCGATCTTTCAGATGTTGATGCAAGAAGTATCTTAATCAACATCGGAAAGGTAAGATCGCAACGGTTATGAGTCTCCCAAACAAAAATGTTTGGTAGACTCATAACCGGTGCGATCTTACCTTTCCGATGTTGATTATCCCGACCCCGCCACCCCTACAAGTTTGGTCCGAGTAGGGGATCCCAAGTCGGATAAGGGCGATCATATGGTGTGACGTCACCTTTTGGGTGAGTCCACCGGGGATCGGGGTTTTTGTTATTTATTCATTTATGTGGGACAAAATGACTATTGGTTTTTCCGCATCTCGGGATCGATGCAAGAAGTATCTTAATCAACATCGGAAAGGTAAGATCGCACCGGTTATGAGTCTACCAAACATTTTTGTTTGGGACTAGTTTGGTCCATACTGTGGTTAAGATACTGTTTTAATAATACTTTGGGAATTTTCACAATATTTACTTCACTTTCTTGGAAACAATATGCTTGTTATCAAAATAGCAGACAAGCTGCCTCCCGGCACAGGCAGTAATTGTTATATCTGAAAGAAAGTTGGCAAACCCGTGATAGAAGCCCAATTGGGCGACTTCTGATGATTTTTCAGACAAAATGGACCACAACTTTAAAACTATTATGAGTAGAACCCCCTGTGTTTTTGTATTATATTCTTTACTTCTTTCTCTTTCATTTCACACCACTTGGGGGTTCATACCTTTGTGGGATTTAAAGATATGTCCATTTCAGACCAAATGGTTGGTAAGTAAGTAAGTAAGTAAGTAACATAGACTAATATAGGCTGAGACCATTTCATGGTTCAGCAAAAAGGGATTGAGTGAGTAATAACACAGGTCTGGATATTCACTTAAACTTTAGCTCCTTTGATATGACAGGAGCTAACATAGTGCCTATGATTATCAAGCTAACATGATCATTACTATACTGGATGAATAATCTACACCAAGACACCGTGATTATCACCACCGTTTACTAACCACTCCCGTTTACTAACCGCTCCCATTTACTCAACTAGCGGGGACCTAATAAAATAGCAGTGGCGGCACCAGGTTGAATCTTTTTTTGGGGGGGGGATTTGAAAAGTGAATTTCAGGGGGAGCAAAATCAACAAATTTTGTGCAAAATTGCAGCAAAAGGTGGAAATTGTCAGAATTTGGGTTTTTAATGGGGGCAACAGAGGGGAAAGAGTTCTGACTGCCCCCCCCGTGATGCCGACACTGTGAAATAGTAATTTGACTTCCTTACTTTTTTGTTCTCTCAAATAATGGTCTTATGTGGAAAGATAGATAATATAATACAGGCCTTGTCTTTTGAAAATTGCTGGCGAGTGACAAATCTCTCTCCTCAAAACTTGTCAGGTGAGCTGTAGGCGAGTGATTTTAATCACTTGTATTATTATTACCGGTACACCAAATGCAGGTGAGTGATAAAAAGCTCTCCTCAGCTTCATTTTAGGTGAGTGATGGCGAGTGATCACTCTCACTCACCTCAAAAGACAAGGCCTGATAATAACACAAGTACAACATTTGTAATTTTGATAGCATGGGTGCATTATTATAAGACCATAGTGCCAAGTCTAGTAAGGCTACACTTTCCATCTTTATTATGCCGCCGTGGGGGAAATGAATCATTTTAAAATGTGGAAATTATGATCAATTTGGTGCCTGTATGATAAGTCAGCTCAAAGTTGAAATGAACTTCACTGACATGCCAATTTCACACACAAACATAAAGGACTGTGCAATAATTGTTTGTACTGGGGAGGAGGAAGTCACAAAATGGTCTGCCAGAAATTGCTTGCTCACACTTTTCTGCATGCCTGAAAATTTTCTGCCCCCACCCCTTATTAGTCTGTGTTACAGACCATGTAACTAGCTATATTATCCATAAGGATAGATACGGTGTACCACACACTAACAGTACTCCCCACTTCGGGACTCGCTGTTAGGGCATAGCCGCTCGTTTCCTCCCCCGCGATCGTATTCTTTGACAAAGACTACCCTTTTTGGACCCCGGTTTGGACTTGCCTAAATAAAAAATCTACCCCCCCCCCCCCTACACATGCCAGCCAGATTTGAGGGAGCCCAAATTTTGAAATTGAAATAATTTGTATTTCATTTCATGTGATGCAAGTTTAGTACATGTAGCAGGGCCAGAGGTTCTCAACCTGATTAAATTTTCAACACAGAATATACTATCTAGTTAAGTAGCTCTGATTTGCATTAATGTTATGTGTATAATTAGGTTTTTCCCTCCCCAATATCTGGAGATCTGTATAGGGTACAGTGACGTAACTTTGTAGGGGGTAACAGGGCCAGAGGTTCTCAACCTGATTAGATTTTCAATGCAACATTATGCTAATTTTAAAAGTAGCTGATATGCATCTGTATAGTTACTACTTTTGTCATATATATCTGAAGATACATATGGTTAGAGATACCCCCGGAGATACCTTTGTGATATCAGGGCCAGAGGTTCTCAACCTGATTAGATTTTTTTTTTTCAATTTTTCAATTTTTTTTATGAATTGTGAAAGCCAGAAGTTTTACCTGCTGTTAATCTTTACTTGACAATCTTGATTTATTCATGCAAATTTATCCTATAATGTTGAAACTTGGTAATACTAACCTACATGTAAGTCAAATTACGTATAAAAGATGGTCAGCTTTTCACAAAAAATAAAGAAACGTCCAGAAAAAGTCTAAAGGTCGATGGATATCACAAATTGTTGTCTATTTTGGAGGTCAACTTTCTCTGGTCGGTACAACACAGCAGATTCATTTACACATACCCACATTGACTTTTTGCAGTTGTAAAGTAAACTTGTCTACTTTTTGCAGTTGAATGAGGCCATTAGTTCTAAATTCAACTTTAATCATAGACACAATGTCTAGTTCTCTTTACTTTCTATGCTTGAATGCATGGCCTTCCTCATTTTGTCCCTTAGGGTCACTCCTACAATATGTCTATTAATAGTATGAAATGGAAATGCTTTGAAATGGTTGCCTTCAGATTACCTTTATCTATGGCAACAGACACAGAATCAGTAGAAATAGATTGCACTTGTCTACATGTATTCGTGACATGGTTACCTTTAAGCGTGACATTTTTGCGGCATTAAATTTCACGTTTGTTAGAGAATTCATGTTTATGTGATATGAAATTTTTGTGAATTTGTTCATTTCCTTTTAATCCTATAAGAATAATCAACCACATACATGAAAATTTGGATGCTTTACAGTATGTTAAGGTTCAAATCAGAAGTAGCACAGGTTCTGGGCTGTGTCTCCGATACAATGATCTAAGATATCCCAACATTGCTCGCTCCGCTCCCTGCTCACTTCACTCACACTATTCGAGGGAATCCGGGTTTGTGAACAGGGCTAGTTCTAATCAGAAGGTAAACTGTATAAGCTGTATTTGTCTCTACAGTCTACACTCTTAACCAGTGAAGTGGTTACATAACTCAGTTAACTGGATCAAGCACTGATAGCAGGGTACATGCGGTAGTGTGGAGATCATGTGATCATTTTGATCGTGGTTCATGACTTGAAAGTGTGATCCTGTTGATATGGTTATTGGATTACACATGGTGAATACAAATTGTTAAATTGATTTGTATATATGAAAAAGGTAACCAATCATCTACCGCACAAAGTGGTCAAATTTGCACCAAAAATGGTAAAAAAAGATGCTAAATTTTCAAAAAAATCATTAAAAAGCCAGATTTTCGCCCAAATTTCAAATATAATTTGAAGTTGGTCAAAATTAAAAGAAAAGAAAAAAAAAATGGATCCTAGATATTTTGATCTAGTTTTTAAAAATTAATAAAAAAATTTAATTTAATAAAAAAACTTGTTTTTTGGATTTTTTTCCAAAAATTAACATTTTGGCCGAAATTTGACCTCAGATGAATTTATCAAGTCTTTGCCATTCTAATTATGCATACTTTTATATACCTTAGACCAATAATTTAGTAGTTATGAGGCCTGAAAGTTTCCATAATTCCAGGGTTAAGACCACCCTTAAAGGGGGTAACCCTATTGGTTTTGGATATGGATTGTCTTTAAAATTACATAATAATATCAAATATCTCCCACTTTATGCTGCTTTGTGAAAAAACGAGAGCATTTTCAGCGTAAATGTGAATAAACAGCCAAATTTGCAATCCAATACCTTGTATACGTGAATTGCATTCTGGGTAGGCATGCAACAACAACAATTCCCGTTCGTATGACGAATGCTGACATGCTGCAATGCCCGGCCCGTATTGAACGGAAAGTATTTGGTTTTTTTTGTTTTTTTGTTTTTTTCGTACCGTTTCAGAAAAAAAGGAAACAAAATATATTTCCCTTGCAATATGTACATTTCAAATGAATATAAAAAGTTTGGGTTAAAAATGGAGAGGAAAAAAACCTTCCGATACCGGGTTTTGAACCGGTACCTCTCGGGTAAAAGAACGGTAGCGCTAACCAATTGAGCTATTTCACCAACTGAAATAATCAAGGAATTGTTTTAATTATATACGGCGGACCGTCTCCTCAGCACTTAGCGTAGTCTCCTACACAGCCAGTTTGCGTCGGTTTGACCCTCGTCGATCCTCGTGATAGCCACATACAGTCTGGCCGCGAGACTACACTTAGCGTAGTTCGCTTTTTCTCTTCCCATGATCCAAGAAATTTTTATTGTTTACAAACTGGTAACCTGTAAAACCGCTGTGATTCATGATTTCTCCGAAATACATCGACTTGGAGCGTCAAATTTCAGGATAGTAATGAGAAAAATAGTATCTATTATGTGATACCAAAACCTCATCAACAATGAAAAAAATCGGGGATGATGCTGTCGATCGGGTTACGGACCTTTAATAACATTGGCCTGGTTCAAACATTTGGCAACATTCAGCTCAGTAGGTAACAAAACTAGTATTAATTTATTCTGTATGAGACAATCAAATACAGGTTTACAGGGACTTGTCCATCAAATTGAGATTTTATGTTTTAGAATTTTTTGTGAATTGGGTTGTCAACCGCTTCAAGCTCTTCAATAAAAACCTGTCTAGCAAGTTTGGAACTTCATTTATAATAGGGGTTATAAAATAGGGTGCAAAACTTGTTATGCAATAAGAAATATTCAAACACACATGATATTTCATATTTAAACCATGTACCTATGGGAGATGTAAGTGCCACCAAAAAACAAACTAAATATCTTAAAATTACAAAAAATAGAGCATTTTAGTTTAAGATTAGGGTTAGGGGTAGGATAGCATTGGGGTTATAGGGATAGGCCAGGGATATGTTTAGGTTAGGGTTAGAGTTCAAATGTTATGTTAAGGATAAGGTTTAGGGTTAGGTATAGGATCAAGGTTTAGGTTAGAGTTTAAAAGAGGTGAAGTTAAGTGTGAGCATTTGGGTAAGGATTAGGGTTTAGGTTAGGGTTACGGTGAAGTTAATGTGAGCATTTGGGTAAGGATTAGGGTTTAAGTTAGGGTTAAGGTGAAGTTTAGTGTGAGCATTTGGGTAAGGATTAGGGTTTAGGTTAGGGTTAAGGTGAAGTTTAGTGTGAGCATTTGGGTAAGGATTAGGGTTTAGGTTAGGGTTAAGGTGAAGTTTAGTGTGAGCATTTGGGTAAGGATTAGGGTTTAGGTTAGGGTTAAGGTGAAGTTAAATGTGAGCATTTGGGTAAGGATTAGGGTTTAGGTTAGGGTTAAGGTGAAGTTTAGTGTGAGCATTTGGGTAAGGATTAGGGTTTAGGTTAGGGTTAAGGTGAAGTTAAATGTGAGCATTTGGGTAAGGATTAGGGTTTAGGTTAGGGTTAAGGTGAAGTTTAGTGTGAGCATTTGGGTAAGGATTAGGGTTTATAACTAAATAAGTTGGATTTTTCAGACTAATGACTCTTCAGAGTATTGATCTGTAACCTTCACCTTGCTAAAAATGAGATCAAGTTCTAAGGTTTGAGGGCTCCGTCCATGTAACTTAACTAGTGTGTCCACGGGTAGTGCCGTACTGCCGTATTAAAATATAAGCTATGTTGTACTAGGTTACGGTCAAATGTAATCCTCAGATCATTTCATAATATTGCTAATAAAATACTCCTTTATCAGCATAATCCAATATATTTTTAATGCAACTTCAGTAGAGTGATCCCTAGGTGAGGGTTCTTCAGAGGTACTCAGGAATATGAGGTAAAATGTCATATAGGGGTCACAGGTCATGTGAGGTCATCTTCCAAAATTGCTCAAAATGCAAAATGGTGCTGCTCTCAATGTTGATATTTTGATGCGATTTCATCTAGGGGTCATTTTGTGTCATTGTTATGATAGATATGCATGATGCGTGTGATCCAATCATATTTTGTTATTTGTAACAACGCGATTTTTTCGCGAACGCAAATCAAGGTCATTAATATCTCACAATTGACCTAAAAACGCGTAATTGTTTGAAAAGTATTATGCATTGAACAAACTGCGCGCATGCTGACTGCCATATTTGGATTGCGCGCTACCATATTTGCACAGATTGTTATACGCACTTTTGTTATTGGTCGTCCTGTTTTAGCCTGATCGATTTTTGGAAAGGGAAGATGTAAAAATCATCTATTTTACAAACTTTTGAGCAAAATTTTTGTGTTATTTTGTTAAGTGAAGAGATGAAAGTAACGGTTATGAATGAGGTTAATAACTTTGCATTGGTAATATGTCGGGCATTGTGAAAAACCCAACATTTTGCTTTGGACCTCGGAATATCCTGAGGGGCGTCCTCGGTTCCAAAACCAAATAACCGACGCGCAGTTATTAACCTCTAGCTCCACACCATCAACACACCATCGATGTGGCGTAATTGAGTCAATGAGCTGCTCAATTGAAAATGTAAACCTGAACAAAAATATAGGTTACTCCAAATGAATGTATTATAACAACTGTAGGTTCTTCATGAATAACATAACACATGTGATCTGCGGATCGTCTTGGTTTTTTTAGTGTTACACATTTGTTTCTGTCTATTAAACATTTATACTCTTTATGTTCTTGTTACAGGGTCTATAAGCCATGGGAGATATTCACCCGTGAAATAACCAAAGATTACATGTACACAGAAGATGCCCCTTACATGGGAGCTTTATTAGATTCACTAGGTACTGCAGAAATTGCTAACACTACCATGTTCCGTGGTGGAAGCCAAGTGAAACTATACTTCACCCTAGCTGATGGCAGCAGAGCTATTGTTAAACCTATGAGGTAGTGATTTTATGTCTTTTTTCTGTTTTTGTGGGGAGGGTAAAGTTTGTTCGTCTTATAAGCAGTTTGGTGCATAGCCAAAGTTTGTGGCCCTCATGGACTAAGCGAGCGCGTAGCGCGAGCAACCGATCAACCAAGCGTGTAGCGTGCAACCTCTCTGGATAGTATACTAAAAGCAACAGAGCCCGAAAGTAGTGCTATTTGGCGCAGTGCTTATGCTAATTGTGCATTGCATAATGTGTGACTGGTGCACGCTTATGTGAATTTATGCGAGTGTGAGTTGCGACTCTATTTTTGACGCGCGCAGTCAGGGTTATAGCCACGCCGGTCGTCGCCGGTCGGGAGGTAACCGTCACCGGCACTAAAAAAGAAAAAATTAAAAAATTAAATTAAAATTTTTTTTTTTCCCCACAAATGTTTTATTCATCATAAAAAGAGTAAAATACCAAAAAAAAATTTTGGGGGTATACCCCCTAGCCTATTCCCCGATCCCTTGTGTTCGCTAAAAAGATTGTGCCCCGAGCCAGTCCTCTAATTGGCAGGGGTGTGAAATTTCAGCTTTTAAGCTGATTTCAGCTTTTTGTATTGCTAACATAACATTTACACGTTTTCTTTTATTTTCAGCCCATATTTGACGTTTTTACCCTGCTTTGACGCTGTTTTTCAGCTTTTTTTAGTAATTCTCAGCTTTTTTGATCTGAGGCCTTTCATACCCCTGAATTGGATAGTAAAATTAGCCGGCACTCAACTTGGGCTAGCTATAACCCTGCGCGCAGTAACAAAAGCTGAATACTAAGTAATTTTTGCCTATAATATGCTGAACAAACTTCAGTTTTGGCCCTATTTCAATTGCATCATTATAACATGTGAATAATACACAACAGTTGTTTGAAATGATCATGTTAAGGACGCACTATTGGATATAGATTTTTTCTAATTTAACTATGTGAAAGTCCATGCTCTCCTGATTACAAAACTGAAAATGTTATTTTAATCGGACATTCAGTTTTCGAGATATGGCCTGTCAAAATGGCGGGAAACCAACAAATTGGCAACAGCTATTTTCTTTATTTTTGGCATGCAGTGTTGCCAGGTAATTTCCTAATTATAAATGCATGAATTATGCAAAGTTAAATTTTCAGATACAATTAGAAGAGGTATGGTACTGAAACTTGGTACATGGGTAGTACACATGAAATGCAACAAACCTACAGTTGTGTTTGGCAAATTTCCATTTGCATAATTAATTAGGGCCCTAATCAACTTTTCTAATTAGTGGCCCTAATTAATTATGCAAATTGAAATTTGCCAAACGCAACTGTAATTTTGTAGCACCTGTGTGTACTACCCATGTACCATGCCTCAGTACCATAGCTCTTTTAATTGTATCTGAAAGCTTTACTTTGCATAATTCATGCATATATAATTAGAAAATTACTTGGCAACTGGACTTGTCAAAAATATAGAAAATAAAAAGAAAGTTGTTGCCAATTTGTTGGTTTCGCGCCCTTTTGACAGGCCATATCTCGAGAACCAAATGTCCGATTGAAACAAAATTTTCAGTTTTATAATCTACAAGGCAAGAGCTTTAACATACTTAAATTAAAAGAAAATCTAAATTTTTGCATTAGCCAATATGGCCACCTTAAAAGAAAATGTGATGCTACATGTTTTTGAAAATCACGAGTAATGCGATCATTTAAAATATTGATCATTTCAAACAGCTGGTGCATGCAGCAACAAAGAATTAAATGTGATTCAGTTTTTATTATTTTGATAATTATGGATAATTTGTTCAGTTCTGTATTGATTTTTATTGTTTATGCTTACAAGTGAGTGAATTTATGTATATAGAAAAAGTGATTTGGGCCACCTGTTGCAATGGTTGGATTGTACACATGTAGAGCTAAATTGTGTCAATAATGAGTGAATTATAGTAAAGTGATGAAATTTGAAGGGTGTCTCCTTTCTGCACATTTTAGTGATGACAATTTTAATCCTCCACCTTACCCAGTGGTTGACCATCAAACATTTAGGGCAGGGGGTTGGTAAAGCCCACCAGAGGTTTCTATGGTAAAGCCAAATATTACATCATAATTTTACCTAAAATTACCTGGTAAATTAGCAGGCTTTTATTTTACCTACCAATTTAGAACATGGCTTTCTAGGTAGATTCTCATGATGTTAATGGAAGAGAGTCACAATTTAATAACTGGATATTCCTGTATTTTATTAATAATTTTTTTAAATTATTTTATTTGATTTTGATAGTATAATGAACTATGTTATGCAGGGATGTACAATATGAGACAGAATAATTGAAAATAGATCTGAGGGAATGAAGGTCATTTCCAACTATAGGGAAAATATTTAATTCTCGATCATGAGAGCCAACTAGGGTATGCACAGATATTTGTGTTCAGCATACTATGTAAAGACCACACAATTACGGAGTAAGCACAGCTTTTGAGAATTGACCAATATCACAGTCTTCAAAATGGTTGTGGCTAGGCAATGCTGAGATTCTGTCATGTAGGTCGCGCGATTATGTTATTCCACGAAAAGTACGCTGAAGCAACAGTGTGTGGAAGGTACATCATCTCATGATCAAGAATAGATTATTTTGCCTATATAGTATAAACTGAAAGGTCGGTCCTTTTACATACAAAAATGTAGATTAAAGGGCACTGGTGCAGCGTGCGCAGGATTTTATTTTTACCTTTCAAAATAGACCAAAAATATTACTAATTTGGTCCTATTGAAGGTAAATTTGGCCTTAAATAGTCTCATATTGTCTATTTTTCTTGAAATGCACCCACATGGAAATTTTGACTTTCACGGTTTGGAGCGGAGCTGAATCGATTGATATATAGCCATATAAATTGGTCAATTCAATGCCCACTCCAACATGCCACCAGGCATATGCCTCAGTCCATTGCCCACTAGCTACGCCCCTGCATGGCAAAGCCTAATACTGGTGTGGTCTAGACGGTCAGGTCCATGGTGTGGTGCAGGGGCAGAGCTCCTGTACGGGGTACAGGGGGAAGTGCCTCCTGAAACCTCTTCAAATTGAGCTATTTTGAAAAGTAAAAATAGTCAACTTTGTACTTTAGTATTAATGTTTTATCTATGGTCTTATTTTGTAAATTACGCCTATTTTACCAGATTTTACCAGCTTCAAATGAAAGGCTGCAGTTTCTTATTTTCCTTGATTGATAAAAGTGTGGGGTATACCCACTCCCCTTTGCACATGCCACTGTTGAAGGGAACTTCTTGTTGTTACCTATTATTAATTTCCTACATATTGAAACTGGAAAATAAGTTATTTGTTTTTCTGTTATATTGGAAGTAGAGGAGACACTATTAAGTACTTTATAGGAAACAGCTTTGAAATGTTATGGTCATTGGTGCAATGCAAGGTAGTCTGCTAAAAGGGTTTTCTGAATTATTCTGAGGTTTTTAAAAAAAATAGAATAAATAGAATAAATATGTATAATGCAGAGTAGCCATAATTTGGTAGTTTAATATGTTTTATTTTTTGTCTAGTTGTAATCAAAATTAAACAAAATCATCTGACACATGTAACATTTACCAATTAAAGGCCCATTCAGTGATTTGCTCAACCGGACGATCGTAAGAATCATCAAAATTCAGATTTGGTACAGATCATTGTCATAGATATGTTAATATAGCCTGCTAGTGGTTTACCCGAAAGTCCTGTATTTAAGACAAAATAAAGCATTTACATGGCATCTGTAATTTATATACTGTCAGTATATAAATTAGCTACATGTATTTGAATGGGGCTTCAGCTTCGTCAATGCTGCTGTTTTCTTCCGTTTTTTTGTGGAAGCTGTATTTTTGGCTGATATACTTTGAGAAACGGAGACTCACCAAGACACCACATGACCCACCATGACATTCCTTAATGAACCATGATACCACTTGACCCACAATGACACCCCATGACCCACCATGGCACCCCTTGATCTACCCTGATGTCTTATATCCCACCATGACACCCATTCACCTACCATGATACCCCATTGGCCCACCCTGACATAGCCCTACTATATAGGGCCTTTTAAACACACTATATCCGAGAACCGCTAAAACCCACTAACCACAGTCAAAAGGCCCTATACTAGTAGGGCTACCCTGACATCACATGACCCACCATGACACCCCTTGACCCACCATGACACCCCTTGACCCAACATGACACCCTAGGTGAGAAAATTAATCAATCAATCTTGAAACCAATCCATCAATCAATTGACTTACTACACCACTAAATAGTGTGCACCAAAAAGCAGTGCCAATATAATTCATACAAGTTTGTCAATATAATTATTTGTTGCAGGAAATCCAGAGACTTTATTTATGAAGTAACAGAACCTTTTTGGTTGGACCAAGAGAGACATAATGCTGAAATAGCTTCATTCCATTTAGACAGGTAGGTATGTTGTAAGCCTACAAATTCAATATTAGCAACATTAGATTTTAGTATCATCTCTCTTCATTGTGTCAGATATGAATGTGTGCAAGCAGGCTCACATACAGGATGATTTTTTTTTCGGGGGTGAATAGCTCACTATGGCTGGCATGTAAAAAGTAGACTTCACCCCCATAAAAATCATGATGGATGGACTTTGGTACTATTTTGAACAGTTTAACATTAAAAAGTGTTTTTTCTTTAATTCAGACCTTCTTGGACATTCTTAATCTGAAAGGGTTTTTTTTTTTTAGAAGGTGCCTCTACATACAGGTGGGCTTGTTTGCAAGAGATGTACATATTCTGTCGGTCCAACATCCGGGCTATCTCTAGTCTCGGGCCCAAACTGCATGTGGCTCATGGTTTGTTATGAACAACAGAAACCGGCTGTGAAGGAGGCTACATAGCGATGTTGCTGGAGTGGTATTCAATTTCGGAAAAAAACGACACTCGACCATGGAATTTAATTAAAGTTTGTCAGTATATAAATGGTAAATCAAGTAAGTTTCTTCCACTCTGAAGACTTAGAAACGGTTGTTTGATTCCACTGACTATTTGCGATCAAAATTTACATAACACCAATGACAGAAATCATCAACAAAAATCGAATCAGGGACTTGTTTTCACTCGACCGTGAGTCACATCATCAGCCGGAAGTGACGTGGCACGGACCGACAGAATAACTTATTAAATTTCACTATTAAATGATATGTGCTTCTTTACAGGGTATTAAACCTTCGTAGGGTTCCTCCATGTGCTGGCAGAGTTATTAACATGACAAGAGAGATCTTGGAGAAAACAAAGGATGAAGAACTACTCAAAACATTTTTTACAAATAAAGGTAATGCGCATAGCTACAGTTTGTCACTGAAGATGTTCATGAAATTGAGACACTTTTCAGGGAGGGAATTTGGCAATTGAAAGCTTGAAAATGTAAAATTGGGTTGTCAATTGTCAAGTTTTTGCTTTCCCATTATAGAATTCCACAATTTTGATTGCTTGAAAATAGTTTATTTTGGCCACAGCAATGTCTTTTTTTCTCAAAATTGGGCCCTACATCCCATGGAGGATGTTTGCCACTTGATTCCTCAAAAAAGGAATTTCCCAGAAATGGACAAACAACTATTACATTCAAGGCCTGGATTTACTTTTTGGGTGGCACTTGACTGACAGTGGTGGCGTATGCATTAAAATATAGAGGGGCACACTCATAGTTTGTTCTGAGGACATTGAATGCGAAGCACACAAATAAAATTCAATTCCATACCAATTTAGCCCAAGATGAAGGTGAAACTTGCAATATTGGGCCCAAAACATGGTGTTCAGTTGTTGTTGTTGTGGTGTTTTTTTTTTTTTGGGGTAAAAGGAAGATGCACAGGTCAATTTTGCATGTTTTGGGGGCCCTGGGCCTGGGTAAATCTGGCCCTGGTTACATCTCTGGGTCTCTCTTTGGTTTAGCTTGAAAAAAATCAGTTCCTCTCCTTCCTTGTACTTATTTATCATGTTAGGATTGTTCTCAATTCATATACAAGTTGAGTCATGGGTTTATGCAATTAGGCTACTGGCTAATTATTTTTCAAACATTGGACCATCATGATTGCTCCTTGGTAAATATTGCATTACACATGATGCTGTATGAAATATCAAAGGCATCTCAGATTAACAGATGAAGTGAAGGATTAGTGCATGATATAGCTAGTATCGAGTAACAAATTGCTTGGTTTCATAGATGAAGATGATATTCAATGAATATTATTCATAATACTTTCTATGTCCAAAATGCAGTGGCAGAGGAAATCATGAAAATTTACAGAGGGCAAGTAATTTTTGAATTTTTTTCAATTCTAGAATATTTTAGGCCAAAATGAAAGTGAATAGTATTTGGTGTGGCAGTGCATGCAAAGGGCATAATCTTATTACCCTATTACCATATTTTGGCCCAAAACAGTGTTTTTCGGGCTTAAAAGGAAGATACACAGGGCAATTATTCCTTTATTTTTTCTATAAGGATTTTAGAGGGATGTCCCCAGTCCGCTTGTACTCTCTATGACAAAATGACTTGTTATGTTACAACATTTAATATTATGTTAGTTTCTACTACTCAAAATGTCCACGCTGAACGAGTGCTTGATATTAATATTGATTCTGATTTAGGCGACAAAAACAAAACAAAGCAAAAGCAGCTGTTCTACATTAACACCACAAAACTTCAACAAAAATTGTCCTCATTTGCATGATTGCACAATTATTCAAAAGTAATGAAATTAATAATGGAATGAAATTTGATGCGATTCTTTTTGGTTGTAATTTGCTGGCCCACTCACAGGCATCTTAAATCCCAGGTGTCATCACTTCCTATTCAAAGATGTAACATATGATTGTTCCCAAAGTCAAAAATACCCCCTATTTTGCATGGTTTCAAGAACATTTTCAGCATTTGTTACTCCTATTTTACACAAAAAATAGCCTTAAAAATACCCCTATTATTTGCATTTCAAGTACACTTTTACAAAAGCACCCCTTTTTTAACATTTCAATATCGCACACAAAAAACACCTGTTCTGATTCATTTTATTTTCCATGGAGAACTCTGTTGTCCTTTTAATATCTATAGGCCAGGCGCCTCACACACCGACATCGCCTGGCTAATAATTATTTGGTGCAGCAGAGACACTAAAATGAATACACAGGATCGATACACGTGAATTGCTATGCACGATTTTGATATCAGACGAAAATCTTCGGATACCGGGTTAGAAAATGATGAATATCTCCCGTAAATGATTTCGTCTCAAGAAACCAGATCTGGTCTCATACACTTGAAAATACGTGTTGAACAGATATGATAGTCGTTAGTTTGCGCTTTGAGAAACGGCCGTCAGTCTTGAACTGAAAATCTGACCAAAATCGCTAATTTTATATTGCGTTGGTCCTGTATGGACTACAGCGCGCAGGGTAGGCAGTATGACCATTGACCACAATGTCGTATACAAGCTTACTCACACAGCGAGAAATCAATTACCCCGGCTAGTGTCAGTAGCCTTAGTCAGGTCACTTGGCTAATTATATGCGTCTCATAAGGTCGGAATAAAATGACCTTTCGTGGCTGTGGATTCAACCTACTATGGCGATTTCTACCATGGAGATATCGGGGCGATGACACTGTGCCTCATTAATTAAGCCGACTAAAAAGGTCTCATGGAATCAGCGGCCGAACTGGGTAAGCCATCTGTGTAAACAAACCCTGGAAACAAACCGAGTGAGTTGGTGAATATTAGGAAGCCAAAAAAGTTCCACAAAATTGAAATCCAGTAGTAAATTGAGTGAGAAATGGGTATATTTCTAGGGATTTCAGCATTCTCATGCAAACAACCTTACTTTTTCACAAACATTTTATGTTCACGAACATAGTTTAAAAATAACCCCCTTTTTCACGAAATTGGGAACAATCATGTGTACACATAATGGATGTAAAGTGATGACACCGTGTTTAAATCCCAGGTCAGAATGTTCATTGGGTCTGTGGACAGACTTTTTAGATTCTAGCTAAACATTTGTATGTAGTTATATAATTTTCTCTTTTCTTTGCTTGTAGATGGTAATCTATGTTTTATTGGTAAATGTGCTCCATGGTTTTGTAATGATGAGCATCCTATATGTGGCAAACGTGAGATGATGGAGGTGTCATTGTGTCAGTATCTTCCGATGTACAAAGATGGTTCCATACCGGTGTTTGAGAAGGAGTATCCGTGGAGCCAAGGCATTAAGGAAAGCAAAATGTAAGAGGCTGCTGTGTTAGCTTAAATATGAGTCAAAAGTATACAGATTAAAGCTGAGATATATGGTAGTATCCTGACATTTTAAGGAAAATGGTTGTCAACCATAATGACTTGTTGGAATGCATCACTTCCGTGATGTTGCTGCTTGACAAGGATGATACATAATATTAGTTGATTCATTCTGTAAACTTTTATTGCATGGAATGCCATGAATAATAAGTTGATTCTATGTGTAAACTTTCATTGCATGAAATCTCATGAATAATTAGTTGATTCTCTCTGTAAACTTTCATTGCATGAAATCTTATGAAGAATTAGTGGATTCTATGTGTAAACTTTCATTGCATGAAATATCATGAATAATTAGTTGATTCTATGTGTAAAATTTTCATTGCATGAAATCTCGTGAATAATTAGTTGATTCTATGTGTAAAATTTTCATTGCATGAAATCGTGAATAATTAGTTGATTCTATGTGTAAAATTTTCATTGCATGAAATCTCGTGAATAATTAGTTGATTCTATGTGTAAAATTTTCATTGCATGAAATCTTATGAATAATTAGTTGATTCTATGTGTAAACTTTCATTGCATGAAATATCATGAATAATTAGTTGATTCTTTGTGTAAACTTTCATTGCATGAAATCTCGTGAATAATTAGTTGATTCTATGTGTAAACTTTCATTGCATGAAATCTCATGAATAATTAGTTGATTCTTTGTGTAAACTTTCATTGCATGAAATCTTATGAAGAATTAGTTGATTCTTTGTGTAAACTTTTATTGCATGAAATATCATGAATAATTAGTTGATTCTACCTATAAACTTTCATTGCATGAAATATCATTATATCACTCTGCATGATAACTGTTACTTCACTGTATTAAATACAGCGTTTCATAATTAGTTGATTCTTTAGTTACTCCTATAGCACTGCATTTTTCCTCCTTTGTACAACAGATGGAAAGCCAAAAATGTGTGTCGCAACCTTTTAAAAGTAAGTTGTTATAGTTCTAGTAGCTTCCTAAATTAACATTTCTAATAAGCAGTGGTGCTTTGCATGTTTTGGTAATTCTCTATCATCTGGAAAGGTAATGGGTCATCACATTATTTAATTTAATATTTAGGGTAATGGTTTTTTTGTATTAACCCTAACCCCTGAAGGACTTTTTGGCAACTGGAAGGGAAAGAAGGGAGAAATAAAGAGAGAAAATGAACAAAGAAATTGTTGGCTCTGGGTGGGATTCGAACCAGAGACCCCTCGCATGCCAAGCAGTAGGCCGCTGACACCTAGCCATGGGTCTTACGCTGCCCGGGCTAGTGAATTCATGCCCATTCATTGCATCACCACATCCCGTGGGATGCACCCACGCACGCGTTGTGAAGTTTTTTGTAGTGTTTTGTAGTACTCAGGCTTGTTAGGGTTAAAAGAACAGGTATTTTATATAATAAAGGCTCTTTGAATCTGGAATATTGCACTAATTTCTTTTCAATGGGTTTTATGATTGGAATGTGGTGCATCCACTATAAAGGGTTCACAAGTTAATGTTCCCGTAAGATTTGTTAAAATAAATCAAATTGTTTTTTGAAATAAAAAAATTATAAAAGTTATTGGTAGCCTATTTTGATTGCCACACCTGGTCCAAGTTACAGTGTCACACATTGCTGCATTCGGTCACAATTGCTCATTATGTAAGCAAAGATGCAGTTTTCACTTTGGTTCATTTAACTCTCACAAAGCTTGCAGAATAGTGCAGCTTTCAAAACTATCTTTGCCTAGTCATTGTGACAGAACGCAATGATATGTGACATTGTAAATATGGATTAGGTGTGTAAAAAAAATAGGCTGTCAATAACGCAATAAATTTCGCATTTCGTCAACAACTTTTTAATTTTTAAACTTGGAACTTGTGAACCCTTTATTAATAAATCTTGTCAATTCTGGTGAACGTCACATTTGGAACATAATCTTTTTCAAAAAGTTGTAAAAGAATCATGAAAAGTCTGGCTCTTCTGGGAATTCTTATTGATAGATAGTAGGTACCTAAACTTATTGCTTTTATAAACAAATGTGGGTGCATGTATCAGTTGGAGCTTGGGCAAACAAGAATTAGCACCACTTTCACAAAACGGTTAATTTAATCTGAGAAAAAAAACCCATAATTCTACTGACAGAAAAATTGGAAAAGGATATAAGAATATAATTGATTAAGGTCAAGCATGTGAATTACAAAAACTCAGATATGCCAACTAGTACCGTATTTTGTAAAGTATATCATGAAAAATACAGTGGTACGGTTAACTCCCGAAAAATGATAAATGGCTGCAGTAATAGACTACCGATCTGAATTGATATTGTTTGACCTGTCGAATTGCATGGTAACGTAGCTGTCATTTGATTGTTGATATTTGTAAACAATGCATCAATTTGGCCTTGTCAACCAATCAGCACATGTGTTTTTAAAAGTATTTTGGCATCGTAGGTGTGAGCGCTATGCTGGTTCAATGCAACAAAGCACTTGTGGTGTGTGTTTGACTTTTCGTTTGTGTGCGACACCAAAAACGTAAATAATGGCATCCAAAGATGGGAAGAAACCTGGATGATAACAGTGTTTTAAGGATGAATACGCTGTGAAGTGGAGTTTTATTGTGAGGAATAGGAAAGACATTCACAGCGTAAGATGCACAACAAATGATTTGTACAAATTAATGTAGAAAAGGCAGAGATGTAGACTTGAGTCGTGTGACTTGGACTCGAGTCTGACTCAAGTCACTATTTTTGTGACTTGTGACTTGACTTGCAACTTTTGCAAAATGACTTGACTTACTTGTGACTTCGACAAAATGACTTGGACTTGGACTTGGACTTGACAAAAATGACTTGTTACCAACCCAAGTCTGAGGTTACTTTCCTGTAAATTGAAATTTATGGATGTACCATAGAATTTATAAATATTAGTGGGCCTACAATTTCATTTAAGAATTATCACTAATGTGCCAAATTGGGCGACCAAATCGCTTCAATTAGGTATTCATTTTAAGTTTCTTACTTCTGAGGGCCCCTCATACACTCCCCTTCATCGCGATGCCCGCGGCCATTTTTTACTGTCAGTGTGTTCCCTCGCTTTCAAAAATGCCCTTGCAAGTGACTTGTGACAAATTGTGACTTACTTGTGACTTGACTTGTGATTTGATGACTTGTGACTTGACTTGACTTACAACTTTTTCAAAATGACTTGACTTACTTGGGACTTGGACAAAAGGACTTGTGACTTGGACTTGACTTGCAAAAAATGACTTGTTGACATCTCTGAGAAAAGGTACAAATTTACAAAAATGTGGTTTTGGGGTGCAAAATATGGTTTTTTGATCATCTGAGTACAGGAAACTGGATTTCAAAGTTGGCATGTCTGAAAACTCCACCGTGGCTTGAGAACAATTTTTGTCTTATGGCTGAAATCAGGAAAATGCTGCTGTCTTTGCTGCATTTGAATTGTTAGTAACAATTGCTTTTGTATGTTGCAAAGATAAATGTTTCTCGATTTCAAAGGCTTTAATTTTCCACAGCAATGCATGATATTTTGCATGTTGCATGCAATGCATTCAAAAATCAAACTTGCACTGAATAGGAAACTTGTTCATCATGTAATATAGTATATTCTTTTTCTTTTACAGGATGAAAAGTTTTTGGTAGGAAGATACTTGCTGGATTTGATAGAACTAGGCATATTTGATTTCTTCATAAGTAAGTTGGAAAAATTATGTAATCTATCAAGATAATTAGGATGTTATACAGACTTATCAAAAAGATTGGTACCCATCAATTTCCAAGAATTCTAGATGCAGGTGTCACATCAAATTTCGATTCAAAATCCACATATTTTGTAGATCCATGTTATAAAAGATCATAAAACTGCAAGAAGTCATTTCAAGAGGATTCAGTGATGCATATATATAAAAGGAGCAGTTTTTTTAATAAACATGAAACTGGTGGGTACCAATCATTTTGATACAGTCTGTAAAAACACAAAGAGATGCAGCCCAAACATCTTGCATGTTGCCTTTTGTGTTCTATCAAATTAATTGTCATTCAACTACTTTATTTTGCAATTTAGATTAAAATGTCTTGAAGATGTGGCTTTTGTTTTAAGTGTCTGGATACTTCTTGGGCACAGTACAGATTGAAACCCTTCATCACACAATTTGAATAGTAAACAGTAATGCAATTTCACTGGCTATCCAGGATGTGAACCTCTGACCTTATAGATCTGCTCTATCAATTGAGCCAGTGAACCAAATAGAGAAGGACCACCAGAAGATGTACTCATATCATTCATAAGACACTTCTCTCTGCATACATATATAATGTAGAACATGTGTAGGTTAAAACGTACATCACCTTGACAGATATGCCCAAAAGAAAATGAAAAGAAAGGACTGCTAAAGAATAAAGGAAAATAATATTCCTGGCATCAAATGCATTTGGTTCAACAGATCTTCTCCCATTAATGCAAGTAAATGTGTGTGTATACTATTTGTAGGAAACTATGATAGGCATCATTTTGACCAGCTCAGGCAATTTGGCAAGGAGAGTTTTGTTGCATTTATTGATAATGGAAAAGGATTTGGGAATCCTAAACCAGAGGCAGATGACAAGACTTTCTTAGCCCCTGTTTATCAGTGTTGCAAGTAAGTCTTTCTTAAACCTAATAAACCTCTTAAACCCAATAAAACCCAACAGCCTTGGTGCACATACACATATTTGAGGTTGGAAGGGTCAGACATAAAAAAGCAATGTAGGCTCTACCCAAACCACTCCAAGGTGTCAGAGTTATGTTGATATGCACCACAAGAACTAGTGTATTTGACAAGTCACTTCAATGCCCAAATAATACTGGACAATTGGTACCATCGGTATCAACAGACATAACTTTGCTGTAGGGTGGGTCACCAAAATATTGAAACCCACGAGGGGTCAATTACTCTCTGATGCCACCCTCTATAGATGGGCAGTAGTAATTATTGAGATAAAAATTAAACAATTTAGTAGTTATATTAATATGTTGAAAACATTAATATAGTTCTAATAAATATAGGTGTTGTGATCAAGCTAAAAGAGTTGTTTGTCGCTAATATTGATTTTGAGATACAGCTAATAATAGTATTCAACTAAAGAGGCGTGTCCAAGGGGTGTTGGCCTTTGGGGGCTGAAGCCCGCTGCACTTTGTTAAAAATCATGTAAAATCAGCCGGTTTTTTTGGCGATTTTAGCCATTAAGCCCCCGCATAACTTTGAAAGCCCCTTCTGAGCCCCTGCAAAAACAGATCCTGGACACGCCATGTGAACTTCCTTTAAAATTTATTGTTCTGAGCAAGACTAAAATGAGCATATCTCTGGAACTGTTAGTCAAATTATGAGGAGATTTCAGTGAAGTAAAGCTCTGAAAAGCCACAAAAAATGAAATTGATAATAAGATTTTAATTTTGAGCGTCAAATGACTCATTTTGCTTGAACACATCATATTATGCATATCCTTATAGCCAAAGATGTAGAGCATATGTATAATTTCAATTTCCTGTGTTTTCAATTTCCCCACAGAATCAGAAACAGTACATATGAACGATTGAAGCTGCTAACCCAAAAGGAGTACTTGCTCAGTGACCTTTTAAGACATTCGTTATCTTATGACCTTTTATCTCCTGTACTGACAGAAGATCATTTCATGTCAATGGATCGGAGGCTACAAATCGTCATAGAAACAGTTGATAAGTGTATTGAAAAACATGGTACTGATTTTGTATTGGTAGATCACCTTTAATGTTTGTTATGAAAGTTATGTAAGACATTCAGTACTATATTCTGTCGGTCTGTGCAGCGTCACTTCTAGACTAGAAGTAGCTCGAATGTTGGACCGACAGAATACATGGACATTCGCCATATCAGAACTTGGGTTAATTTTTGTGCATATTATGGGCTGCATAAATATTCAACAGTATGCTTGAGTTGTTGACATGGTGATGACAATGTCAAATGGTGAAGACCTTTGCTTGAAGCAATAATTCAATTTGCCTATCCCAAAATGAACCTACAAGGTCAGGAATCCTGCAATTATATTCAATTGCTAACAGGGTTAGTTGCTATTATTTATTTGTCCGATTGTGACAGAACAAAACTAATTTCCTCTCACCCCCACACACTGCTTAGCATGTCCGGCAAAATGTAATGTGTATGGCTGGGTCGCATGGTTTGAAAATCACATAAAGCTGTTGGTCCTGTGTACAGAAGAGTCGTCAATGTGCAGGTTAAAGTAGCAGAGCTGTTGGTTGAGAGAAGGGAACCTAGACGTGTGTATCCAGAATAATATAAATGGAAGCTGAAATAGAAGCACACTGCATCAAGTTTTGTAACTTATCATTTTGGTGCCTTTTTAACAGTACATCGCTGTGTGCCCTTTATATATTATTGGGTAGTCCAAGAAAAGTAGAATTTTTCATAATCACATATGTGACATGATCACAGAATTAGAGAAGGAGAGCCGGGACTCCCTATACCGCCACGTACAATCACTCCATCAGCTATGGGGAGAGAAAATTCAGGTCCTTTCCAACGGTGCGCAGAGACTTGCATGCAGGTCGCATCAAGTGCGTCTCTCAAATGCAACCATCATCCATATCGCACTTGCATAACAATGAATGCCTGGAGCGCATTCCGAGGGAAACTGAATATCCCCAATTTTTGCTCAATGCCTGTATCAAGATGGCAGTTGAGTCCCGGTTCTCCTTCTCTAATTCTGTGGACACGATTTAGTCCATGGAGGCCAAAGGAGGCAAAATTGAGTTACTATAATTATTACATTATACAGACATATACTGACAACACCAAATGTCTAGCATATTTCTAAAGTTCTGAACTTTTGGGGTATCTATTTTCTTTCATATTTCATTGCCTTTATCTCAATTTATGAGTTGCCGCCTTTGGTCTCCATGGACCATATGTGACATGACCAAGGGGAATGAGTTTATGTTGACCCTGGTCGAAAATGTGTTTCACATATGTTTCCAAAGACGACATTTAGAGCTTTCAGAAACTGAAAACCCCATGATGACATGACTTTTCTTTGTGATGTTACATCAATTTATCATATCAATCGCTGAAAACAATATGAAACAAAAGAATTTTAACACTTTCTTTGCCAATATCTCAAAATCAATATTAGCGACATCAGACTCATTTCCCTTGATCGTGTCACATATGGTGCCACATATGATATGTCTTATTAGTCATGTCAATGTCATGTCATACCAAAAGATTGATGCAGTCTTATGAACGAAAGTAGGATTGTTAGGGATCCCGAGGGATGGAGTTAAAAATTATTTCATTTCTCCTACATGATCTTGTTAAAATTGTTAGTATGGCTTGTTTCTGGTTTTATTACAGAGAGGGAGGGAGGGATTTAGTTAAATAAAAAGAAAATAGTTAGGTTTATAGGACTTCATTGATCTTCTGGTTTGTTCCCTTTCACATGGTTAATGTAAACACCAACATAAATGAATTTGATATCAAAGTAACTTTTTGTTATAGATATCTGTAATGTATGCAGTCAGCTGATACTTTTACATACAGCATGAAAAAATTTTTATTCAACTTTATCTTGTCAGGAATTATAATTAAGTCTATGTTCAGGAAAGCAATTTTGACACAATCTGATCTGTAAAAAAAAAAAGAATATCTTATATCAGACTGTTTGAAAAAAAAAAAAAAGAATATCTTATATCAGACTGTTTGAATAAAAGAATATCTTATATCAGACTGTTTGAAAAAAGAATATCTTATATCAGACTGTTTGAAAAAAAGAATATCTTATATCAGACTGTTTGGAAAAAAGAATATCTTATATCAGACTGTTTGAATAAAAGAATATCTTATATCAGACTGTTTGAAAAAAGAATATCTTATATCAGACTGTTTGAAAAAAAGAATATCTTATATCAGACTGTTTGGAAAAAAGAATATCTTATATCAGACTGTTTGAAAAAAGAATATCTTATATCAGACTGTTTGAAAAAAGAATATCTTATATCAGACTGTTATGAAAAAAAGAATATCTTATATCAGACTGTTATGAAAAAAAGAATATCTTACATCAGACTGTTAAAAAAAAAGAATATCTTATATCAGACTGTTTGAAAAAAGAATATCTATATCAGACTGTTTGAAAAAAAGAATATCTTATATCAGACTGTTTGAAAAAAGAATATCTTATATCAGACTGTTTGGAAAAAAGAATATCTTATATCAGACTGTTTGAAAAAAGAATATCTTACATCAGACTGTTTGAAAAAAAGAATATCTTATATCAGACTGTTATGAAAAAAAGAATATCTTATATCAGACTGTTATGAAAAAAAGAATATCTTACATCAGACTGTTTGAAAAAAAGAATATCTTATATCAGACTGTTTGAAAAAAAGAATATCTATATCAGACTGTTTGAAAAAAAATATCTTATATCAGACTGTTTGAAAAAAGAATATCTTATATCAGACTGTTTGAAAAAAAAAGAATTTCTTATATCAGACTGTTTGAAAACAAGAATATCTTATATCAGACTGTTTGAAAAAAGAATATCTTATCTCAGACTGTTTGAAAAAAAGAATATCTTATATCAGACTGTTTGAAAAAAAGAATATCTTATATCAGACTTTGAAAAAAAAGAATATCTTATTTCAGACTGTTTGAAAAAAGAATATCTTATATCAAACTGTTTGAAAAAAGAAGAATATCTTATATCAGACTGTTATGAAAAAAAGAATATCTTATATCAGACTTTGAAAAAAGAATATCTTATACCAGACTGTTTGAAAAAAAAAGAAGAATATCTTATATCAGACTGTTTGAAAAAAGAATATCTTATATCAGACTGTTTGAAAAAAAAAACCAACCCGAATATCTTATATCAGACTGTTTGAAACACAGAAAATCTTATATCAGACTGTTTGAAAAAAGAATATCTTATATCAAACTGTTTGAAAAAAAAAAAAGAATATCTTATATCAGACTGTTTGAAAAAAGAATATCTTATATCAGACTGTTTGAAAAAAGAATATCTTATATCAGACTGTTTGAAAAAAGAATATCTTATATCAGACTGTTATGAAAAAAAGAATATCTTACATCAGACTGTTTGAAAAAAAGAATATCTTATATCAGACTGTTTGAAAAAAGAATATCTATATCAGACTGTTTGAAAAAAAGAATATCTTATATCAGACTGTTTGAAAAAAAGAATATCTTATATCAGACTGTTTGGAAAAAAGAATATCTTATATCAGACTGAAAAAAAAAAAATCTTATATCAGACTGTTTAAAAAAAATATCTTATATCAGACTGTTATGAAAAAAGAATATCTTATATCAGACTGTTATGAAAAAAAGAATATCTTACATCAGACTGTTTGAAAAAAAGAATATCTTATATCAGACTGTTTGAAAAAAAAATATCTATATCAGACTGTTTGAAAAAAAGAATATCTTATATCAGACTGTTTGAAAAAAAGAATATCTTATATCAGACTGTTTGAAAAAAAAAGAATATCTTATATCAGATTGTTTGAAAAAAAGAATATCTTATATCAGACTGTTTGAAAAAAAGAATATCTTATATCAGACTGTTTGAAAAAAAATATCTTATTTCAGACTGTTTGAAAAAAAGAATATCTTATATCAGACTTTGAAAAAAAAGAATATCTTATTTCAGACTGTTTGAAAAAAAGAAAATCTTATATCAAACTGTTTGAAAAAAAAAAAGAATATTTTATATCAGACTGTTATGAAAAAAAGAATATCTTATATCAGACTTTGAAAAAAGAATATCTTGTACCAGACTGTTTGAAAAAAAAAAGAATATCTTATATCAGACTGTTTGAAAAAAGAATATCTTATATCAGACTGTTTAAAAAAAAAACCAACCCGAATATCTTATATCAGACTTTGAAACACAGAATATCTTATATCAGACTGTTTGAAAAAGAATATCTTATATCAAACTGTTTGAAAAAAAAAGAATATCTTATATCAGACTGTTTGAAAAAAAGAATATCTTATATCAGACTGTTATGAAAAAAAGAATATCTTATATCAGACTGTTTGAAAGAAAAAAAAGAATATCTTATATCAGACTGTTTGAAAAAAAGAATATCTTATATCAGACTGGTTGAAAAAAAAGAATATCTTATATCAGAGTGTGTGAAAAAAAATATCTTATATCAGAAAAAAAAGAATATCTTATATCAGACTGTTATGAAAAAAAGAATATCTTATATCAGACTGTTTGAAAAAAGAATATCTTATATCAAACTGTTTGAAAAAAAGAATATCTTATATCAGACTGAAAAAAAGGAATATCTTATATCAGACTGTTTGAAAAAAAGAATATCTTATATCAGACTGTTTGAAAAAAAGAATATCTTATATCAGACTGTTTGAAAAAAAGAATATCTTATATCAGACTGTTTGAAAAAAAGAATATCTTATATCAGACTGTTATGAAAAAAAAAGAATATCTTATATCAGACTGTTTGAAAAAAGAACATCTTATATCAGACTGTTTGAAAAAAAGAATATCTTATATCAGACTGTTTGAAAAAAGAATATCTTATATCAGACTGTTTGAAAAAAAGAATATCTTATATCAGACTGTTTGAAAAAAAAGAATATCTTATATCAGACTTTGAAAAAAAAAAGAATATCTTATTTCAGACTGTTTGAAAAAAAGAAAATCTTATATCGAACTGTTTGAAAAAAAAAGAATATCTTATATCAGACTGTTATGAAAAAAAGAATATCTTATATCAGACTTTGAAAAAAGAATATCTTGTACCAGACTGTTTGAAAAAAAAAAGAATATCTTATATCAGACTGTTTGAAAAAGAATATCTTATATCAGACTGTTTAAAAAAAAAACCAACCCGGATATCTTATATCAGACTTTGAAACACAGAATATCTTATATCAGACTGTTTGAAAAAAGAATATCTTATATCAAACTGTTTGGAAAAAAAAAGAATATCTTATATCAGACTGTTCGAAAAAAAGAATATCTTATATCAAACTGTTTGAAAAAAAGAATATCTTATATCAGACTGTTTGAAAGAAAAAAAAAGAATATCTTATATCAGACTGTTTGAAAAAAAGAATATCTTATATCAGATTGGTATGAAAAAAAGAATATCTTATATCAGACTGTTTGAAAAAAAGAATATCTTATATCAGACTGTTTGAAAAAAGAATATCTTATATCAGACTGTTATGAAAAAAAGAATATCTTATATCAGACTGTTTGAAAAAAGAATATCTTATATCAAACTGTTTGAAAAAAAGAATATCTTATATCAGACTGAAAAAAAGGAATATCTTATATCAGACTGTTTGAAAAAAAGAATATCTTATATCAGACTGTTTGAAAAAAAGAAAATCTTATATCAGACTGTTTGAAAAAAAAAAAGAATATCTTATATCAGACTGTTTGAAAAAAGAACATCTTATATCAGACTGTTTGAAAAAAAAAGAATATCTTATATCAGACTGTTTGAAAAAAAGAATATCTTATATCAGACTGTTTGAAAAAAGAATATCTTATATCAGACTGTTTGAAAAAAGAATATCTTATATCAGACTGTTTGAAAAAGAATATCTTATATCAGACTGTTTGAAAAAAGAATATCTTATATCAGACTGTTTGAAAAAAAGAATATCTTATATCAGACTGTTATGAAAAAAAGAATATCTTACATCAGACTGTTTGAAAAAAAGAATATCTTATATCAGACTGTTAGAAAAAAAGAATATCTTATATCCAGATGAAAAAACAAACAAACCTGAATTACATGTATGTTTGTTGATGATGTTTAAAGAACAGCACAGCTGTACCACAATATGTACACAAAAGTCTGTACTCATTTGGACCTAACCCACTTCTCAATATCAGATTTGAATTTGGTTTTTTTGTACCAATATTGAGCAAATATATCATATTTTATGTTATTTGAACAGAGTTTCCAACCAACTGGTGGACATATTTTGACAATATATAACTAGTAGGCCCTATATGTAAATAGATTTTGTAATTGACAAGAGCTGTTGAAAGCAATTAAAAAAAAGTTACAAACATTCTATGGAATTCTGTCGTATGTTTTCCATAAAGTATTGCGATACAGATAAGGAATCAATACATGACATCATATGTGACATTTGAGCACTTGATGATTGCAAAAACAAGGAATACATATTCAAAAACTTTGTATATATATGAACATGTACAGCCACAGGTGCCTATAATTGCTATCTATTTCATTAGTGCTATGATTTATTACCCACATTTATCGCCTATTATTTGTATAAGTCATTTTTTGTAATTTTGAAAATAAAGTGCAAAATATGGTTCAAGCATGCATTTAAACATTTATTCGTCAATCTTTGCACAAGAACAAATGATAATGATACAAATGAAAGGGAGTAGTCCGAAATAATTAGGGTGATTATGTAACTGATGCATGCTTGAACCACATTGTTCTTTGTTCTCAAAATTACAAAAAAACTTAAGCATTTAGCGTAGCAGGTTGACGAAAGGTAGTTAGTTAGTTCCGGCTTAAGTTGGGCCAGTTTTCGGAATATAAGTTTTAGGAAATTTTACCATGTTTCAGTTTTAATTTTATGCAGGAGAATATTGTGTATTTGTTGACATAAATGCAGTATTTATACTTTATATAAAATTATAAAGTTGAAATAATTTAAGAAGAAATGAAATGGTATTATATTGCTTTAATTTTAAGTAAATTAATATATAGGCTATGGCATATCTAAATGTTTTGAAGAACAGATTGAAAGAGTAATAGATTGCATATATTGTGGTATGTATTCTAGAACATTCATAAATCACCCATGATATGGCATATACTGTAAACGTTTGCCTAATGGGGCACCTGGGCTCCTCTGCCTTGGGTAAATTTCATGTACAAATAGAGAGCTCCCTCCTCTAAAAATCCCAACAAGAATTGAGGGTATGTGCCCTTAGTTGCTGGTGGGATTTTTATGGGAGGACACTTTTAGTTTGTGCCTAAAATTCCAGTTATATCAAGGGAGCCCATAGTGCTGCAAACGTTTGCGGTATTCTAATTTTTTTTGAACGCATGTCGGGTAATCTGTGAATTTTGCAGTGTAGCTACACTGCTTCTATTGGTAAAAATGTTCATGTATATATATAATAATATATAAAATGATTTCTGTTATTAACAACTCATAGTATAATTTATATATTGTTTTTTGGACAGTCATACCAAGTAGTATTTTCTTCACCTGATTAAATGCAGAAAGCTGTGTTGACCTATTAAGTTTGGTAGTGACTTAAGTACTAATTTTCCTGGTTACAGTTGAATCGCATGCATTAACCTAATTCCGCAGAGTGTACACACACATACGAGGGCAGTTTGTTAGCATGCATGCGGCACCACCCAGTAAAAGCACTGATGTCACTACCAAACTCAAAGTAAAATAATATATAGCTATTCTTCTTTTGAACTTTAGTATTTATTTGCTTTTTACAATCTTTTATAACTGTTTTGGTATAGTTGTAAAAATATCTTTGTAAAATACCAAAGTTTTAGGCTTAGTGATGGGTTAGGATTAGGGTTAAGACTGGTGCAATTAAGGCAAGGATTAGAATTATGGGGAAAGGTTTTTGTAAAATAATGAAATATCCTTGTAAAATACCCATGTTTTAGGCTTAGTGATGGGTTAGGATTAGGGTTAAGATTGGTGCAATTAAGGCAAGGATTAGAATTAGGGGGAAAGGTTTTTGTAAAATAATGAAATATCCTTGTAAAATACCCATGTTTTAGACTTAGTGATGGGTTAGGATTAGGGTTAAGATTGGTGCAATTAAGGCAAGGATTAGAATTATGGGGAAAGGTTTTTGTAAAATAATGAAATATCCTTGTAAAATACCCATGTTTTAGACTTAGTGATGGGTTAGGATTAGGGTTAAGATTGGTGCAATTAAGGCAAGGATTAGAATTATGGAAAGGTTTTAGTAAAATAATGAGACAAAACTTTGGAAAAGAAGAAATACCATCAGTATACACGAAGAATTTGCCATGAAGATATCGATCTTGATACCATAATGTGGAATAAGACAATTTTCTGCTCTGCATCTCTCACCATACCTGTTTCTTGGTTAACCCAATTGAAGCCAAAAGGGTTGGGGATTACTGTTTAGGTGTACTAAACTGCACATATCACTATGATATTATTATGATACAATCTGATCAACTCAGACCAAAGTTAGAAATTACTGACTTACTCAGTATCTAAGCTTACTGATGTTAAGTCTTTGGAATACTTGTTTACAAAGTTATGATTTTATATGTATATTTAGGTTTAAAAAAAAATTATTTTGTGCTCCATTTCAAAGACTTTGGCTTGATTTGATCAGATTGTATAAATATGATCCTATCTTAATGAACAAAAAATCATATGATTGTACACAAAAATGTTGGCAATCAGTTGATTTTAAACTTTGCCTCTGATGGCCACCATGATACTCTTTTTCTTGTTTTTTTTACTTCCTTAAAGGAGAACCAAAGTATTTGATTATTTTCTGCTTTGCATCAAAGTTAAGATTGTAAGTGATTTTTAATTATTGTACACTTATGACTCTCTTGCATTCATTGGAGTTTTAGTATATAGGTGACCCGGAGGTGATGTCACAAGCCGTTGACCTCCGTTGACAACAAATCCGATTCAGAAGTCAAATTTGTAGTTTTCTGAGGTTTGTCCCTTTTCAAATCGGCCAAAATACTACCATTTCTATAATTTCTCGACATGTGGCCTCCAGCCGACAACAAAAATAAAGACTCTCCTTTACATGTACATGTGTTCAGCTTCACATAAAATGCAATTTTCGCCGAGTATATAACCTTTATTTTACCGAAACCGGCCCAGAAATTAGCTTGATTCGAGGTCAAAACAAAAATGTAAACAGACTGAATGAGCTCTGCTACAAGTCTTCAACTAGTCGCACTGCTCCACGGTCTATTGTGGGTTGAAAAGCGTAAGTGTAGGCACTGTAGCGTCATGTAAAATAAGTACCCGGATGTGGACGGGGTCACCTATAAGTGGGAACCTAGAGGCAGGACAGGATTTACCACAGGGCTAGATGGGCCCAGGGCTCAGGATCCAGAGAAGCCCCAAATTTGGGATGATAAAACAAATAAAATTTAAACAAATTAAAAAATGGGGGGGGTGGGGAATGGAAAATTTAGTGAAGTATTGGTTTTGAATGAAAAATAGGTTACAGGGATGCAGTGGTTGTGTAACACATGGATTTGTATAGCCAGGGCCCCTAACTTTAGCCTGGCCCAGGGCCCTGAATAAGGTAAATTTGGCCCTGCCTAGAGGGAATGGTAACCATTGATGGCAAGGGGGTAATAAGGTATTTTTGTTTTGTTTTCTGAAATATAAGTATTGATCAAATATATTTTTAACACCTTGGTCTTTCCTGAATTAACATTGTTATGTATCTCTATTTATTTATTTAATATGTAAATTGATTTAATGCATGTAATTCTGTTCATGTAAAAATTATTTTTCCACTATTGCTGTATTCAAAGAATGTAAAAGGTAATAATAACAAACTAGAAAATTTAGTGAGTATACAGTCATATTAAACTAGTGTTGGATGGAACACAAGTTTTGGCTGTTGTAAATGGGCTCTCTGTAATTGTATAACAAATAGGCAACATTGTTTAGTTATACCAATTTCACATTTAATTTGTTGGAGAACAAAATGTCTTCCTTTAAAAGATGGTAACAAAAATTTGTGTCAACAATGACTAATTCCATTAACTTTCTTTTAATATATGTATTTATGTAATATTAAGCATGTTTATAGTGGGGCCAGCTGAACAGTTTGTCAGGGAAACTCCTCACTATAAACACCAGTCATGTCAGGAATGTGCTGTACCTAGTCTTAGCCCCAGCTCCCAGTGCTCCTTTGTCATTATATGTCTAGTGATGAAGGAGCACAGACTGACTGGAAACAAGACTAGTATATCTTCAAAGATGAGCTCAAAACTCGGCTATATTGTATATTTGCTATAAAACACACCGAGTGAGAGATAAAACCAAAAGAAAAATCTTTATGTGGATTCAACTATACTTATAGCATTTTTAAAGTTAAAATGAATAATGAACAAAACTCAATCATGTGCCATAAATTTATATTTCATATAACTCATGTATTCATGTATAAAAGTGCCTTCATAATGCCATTGGTAGCATTAATACAGTGCCAATAAAGTTAAAATCAACCAAGATTGGTTAAGATACATTTTTGTCATTATATTATTGATTCTTTCAATGGTATATTAAAATTGACAACGGCCATTTCTGACCTAAGGACATGAATTGCTCTTGAAAATGTTTGCTTATATCTGGGTGGATGTATGTCTTACTCCCAACAATTTTGAATCTTATTCTCAACTTAAATTTGACTTACAATATCCAACATCCAAATATATGGCTCTGGAATTTTTTGTTTTAAAACAGAAACAATGTGGGTTTTTAAGACTTCCAGTTAAATGCTTTTTGATAACTTATTTCATTCTTATGGTAATTCATTCACTGTCGGTTCTTCAAGTTTCATAGTGTCCACTGTAGGCTATGTAATGAGGCTGAAACAGAGTGATATGAAACAAGAATAGTCTTTAAAAAAGACAATCATCACTGAGGCAGTTGTAATGTGAAGTGGGAGTCATGAAAGTCATCACACGTGGAATAATAATGACTAAAGTCGTGTTCACACGATCGGACTTAAGTCACTTAATACCGGTAATAAGTCACTATTACCGGTTATAAGCTTATTACTGGTAATAACTCACTTATATCCGACTGTGTGAACACGACTTCAGCTAGGCAATAATGACACAAAGACTGGTATAATTATGATAATTTCATAACACTAGTCACCTACATCTATTCTTGTGGTTGGTCGTGGGCCCTGGTGCTGCATGGGCATCCTGTATATGCATTATGCATGTGTGTTTAGTTGGAGGTCGAGAATATTGTGCAAGAATGTACACATGAAATTGATTTTTGCACTGTCATGTAGTAATTGAGTCTTGATTTTCATGAACTGAACAATAAAATGTGGTGAGCACAGGAACAATGTGTAGTTCACTCAACCGTCATCGCAACCTTTCGGAAAGGCCTGTTATTGACTTATCTTAGCTCAATGTCCCACATACTGACCCAATTTGTTTCATTCAAATCCTATGCTAAGGATATCTATGTGCCATATTTTGAAGTGTGCTATCATAATAATAGAGATATGATTATGCAGGCTCTATAGTATTAACATACAATATTTACTTTCAAAACTTTTTGCCAAGACAATAGTTATTGACTCATTACAATTTAACAATTCATTTTATATGATTTTACCTTGTGATATATGCCTATAAAGTCAGTTCTGTTTATTTTGTTACCCAGCAAACACAAAAATGTTTTTAGAACATTATAAACATGATATTAACACATTTTGGTTTTATTCCAAATGTTTTAATAACATTTAAATGTCGGGTTATATTAAGGTCATGAAAACGTTTTTATAACGTTTTATATGAAAAAACTACAACATTTTAAAAATGTAAACATATTATTGTAAAATATTGTTTGCAAATATCAGTAAACAAAGTTTGTTGCATCTGATCCAGAAATTGCATTTGTGTGCGTTTCAGCACACACTGTTGCCTTTGTCAACACTTGATGAGTGATTCCTACTGGCAACTGATGCTGGATGTATCTCCAGTGCATGTCTTGGTGTTGCCAGTTGATTTTCCATTTGGGGATTTTCTTGATCCCAGTTTTAGAAACTCATCATATTTGCAAGCATGTTTGTAAAACTCTATTAGCCCGTTTTGCATCAAGTTTTTCGAAAATGTTTCGGGAATGTTATTAAAAACGTTTTTCTACCCTTTAATATACAACCCGACAATTTTCTGTAAAACGTTTTGTGTTTGCTGGGTGTGCTCATGCTTTCACAGTTCAACACAGAAATGTCATGATATCAATTTTAGATGTGAATTCTTCATATCTGATTTGGGAGAAGGGAAGTGAACCAGAAAGCTTTGCAGCAGAGATGACAAGGAACAAGAAGAAGAACAGGTAGAGTCTTACTAGACTTTGCAAAAATAAGCATAATAGTAAAAAACAGTATTAAATTTAGTATCATGAGTTGGGTGTCACAATGTCAATTTTGAAATGCAGCTAAAACAATTCAACATTTTCCATTTTATATTGATTCAGGGACACTATATCTACAAAACTATCATTTGTTTTGATATGGTTTCAATCAAATGTAAAGAGGTTCTACTGAAATACATCAAGTAGGCAAAGGTAGAAAGGTAAACAGTCAAGGGCTGAAACTATACTAATTTCAGTTTAGCAGTACATTGCTCTACCAAATGGAGCTAGTGAACGAGTTAAGATAGACCAGATTTATTATCTATGGGTTTCCATCTTGACCCAATGTCCGTTAGACTGTTGCACTTACTCAATAATTATACATTTAAACATCAGCTTGGTACATTGACTAAAGGAAAATGTGAATAAAAAATAAGTTGAAAATTTATCAAAATGTTCCCTTTCCTTTCTCAAACACTGTGGATCTGTCTGCTTTCTATTAATACAACAAGTAATGTTTATCCCCCTCTGCAGGAAGCTATGACAGGCATCATGTTCAAGTAAATGGAGGAGGATTTGGGAATCCTAAACCAGAGGCAGATGACAGGACCTTCGTAGCCTCTGTTTGTCATTGTTCCAAGTAAGTGATATTATTTTACTGAATCATCACTGATAGTATTTACATTCTTCAATATTTATTTCACTATTCTGATATTTTTGAGATGTTGTCTTACTTGGCAATTTCAGACCCACACAAATTTAGAAGAATAAAATCAATGTGAAAATATTATGTTTTGGGGCCAAATATTGCTTGATTAAAAGGGAGTGAAAAATAAATCAATAAATGTGCAGGGAAATTCTTTATTTTCTATTGTTTTTAAAAAAAATTAAAAATGTTTTGATGCTTTTTAGAGGTACCAATTTGGTCAATATGATATAATTTGGATTTGGGCCTGGGCAATTTCAAAATGTCAATCCCATTCAATAGGTTGTGTCTCAAATTTTTAACCATGACCATTTACATTTTTCATTTTTATTTCTATCTAGATCTCGCAGTCAGTAGCTTTATAGCTGTGAAAATTGTATTTAAATAGCTGCCATTATACACATAAAGCCGAGGAGACTGTTTTTGTGATGTACCCTGTATTTAAAAAACAATTTCAAACCAAATATTTTATTAAAAATAACCTTTTGGAATTAGGCCCTAAATATACAAATCAATTCTCTTAAATTTGGATTATTCTTGATATTTCTTTGTTCAAAAGCATCGAAATTTGTTTCTACAGATGTGAATTTAGATAATACAATATACGATAACCACCTAAAATGAAGCAATGTTTGTTTTTGTAGATCAAAGTTACTGTTCAATTCTAGTTCAAATATGAAATGTATTGTGTTGATGTATTTGTATAGGACACATTCCAATATTGTCAGCAAATCAAGTTGAGCATACTGCAGTGCAGTAAAATAGACATGACAGTTCAAATTTCACGTTTGGATGAATTTGTTAATCATTGTTACCAGTAGTTTTTGTGGTCGATCACAAGACATGCAGCAAGAATTGTTCTTTTGTCACAGTTAAACAATTTTTCTTTCAAGTGATTGTAAACTTTGGCTCTATCTAGCTTGTGATGCAATTTTCTTGGTTTTTTTTTCAAATACAAGTGCTATACACTAAAATGTGCTACTTGTAACACAAGTATGTGATGAATTTACCATAAAATGGCTGCAGTAAATATGGCTGAAAGTATGATATGCAACACGATCTGGTCCATGGGGGCCAAAGGCGGCAAATTTAAAACTGAGATAAAGGTAAAACTATGGAGTAAAAAACAATAAAATACATAAGAAAATAGACATCAGAAAGCTTCATAACTTAAGAACCAAGTATGCTAGACCTTTGGTGTTTTCAGTAAATGATAGCCTATTGTATGTATAATGTAATAATTACAGTAACTCAATTTTTAAAAATGCCTCCTTTTTCCCCCATGGACCAGATTGTGTCACATATAGTATAAGAAACGGCAGGAATTGAGGTCAGAGTCGTACTACATTCTGGTGATTACTGAAGTGGAAGAAATCTTTCTTTTGTTAAAATCTATGCAAATTATGTCTTTGCTAAAATTGCAATACAGCACACATCAACGCACACACATATTTAGAGCCAGAATTTGTGCACATACACTACTCCATGCGCACTGCAATCAAATGTACCTGTTGAATGCAAATAGATATATAAATAGATTTATATCCCTTTGTGATTCAAGTGCGTTTCTAGAAATCACAAAACAAATGACGCAAATGTTTTTATGTAAATAGATATATAAATAGATTTATATACCTTTTTGATTCAAGTGTGTTTCTAGAAATCACAAAACAAACAAACAAATGACGCAAATAGTTGTACCTTTCAATAGTTTCAGCATAATGCCCAAAGACACTCTTTATTATATATTTTGTGAAAATATATAATCAATAAATACAAGAAAATGCTAAAAGCTGCATACATGGTATGCATCATAAAATAAAGAATATATAATGTAATGCATAATTGAATGTTGACATTGCATAGTTTTAAATAGTGATACTACTAATACCAATTTGAATTTTGTTTTCTGAATAATTCAATACTTCTTTAAAATATGTATACACAAGTCAGTTTCTGAGAAATTATTGGTCATGTGAATGTACAATAATTATATCATCATAAACAGAACAGTTAAATTGTATATGCATAGTTGGTTCTTACTGCGAAAATATCAGTTATAGCTTTTTATAGGCTTACATTAAATTCCTCTAAAATGCAAAATATATAATTTGAATGTTACACAGCTGTATACATCTTTGGAGGGTCTGGAGTTCAGGTCTCTGCACAGATATCTTTGGAGGGAATAGTAATATTCATCGATGTTAGAAATATGTAAATAATCTTGAAAGGACTTGTTGAGGGATTTAAAACATCTGTTTACGATCATTTTTTTCTGAGGCGAATGCCGGCAGTGATAAACTGCGTGCCTGGTAGTTATAGTTTTGCGCTTGCGGGTTAAAAAAACGTAATAAAAGTTATTAAATATTGTTTTAGCAATATGCAACTTTCTTTGCCAAAGATCCTCTGTCAATATGCCAAGAAAAGTTGTTTTTTGTCTTGTACTTAGCGGTCATTGTCTAAAATTTTGTTACTGTTTCGCGAAGAGGGTTCTTTTTGCAATGACATATTTTGCATTAAATTTGCCAAGGCTTTCTGGAATTAACAATGTAGGGCCTATCTAGCTCAAAATGGAATCCCACATGACTACCACATAGTTGCTGTGCAAGGTCAAACACTTTTATATAAGAACACATCACATCCTAGGAACAAAACTACCAGTTCCCGCGTGAGAAGCAGTGAGCCTGTACTGTATTGCAATTTTAGCAAAGAAAAATTTCTTCCACTACAGTAATCACCAGAATGAAGTATGACTCTGCCCTCAATTCCTGCCGTTTTTTATACCATATCATACTTTCAGCCACATTTACTACAGCTGTTTGTATGGTAAGTTCATGACAAACTTGTGTGTTATTTGACCCAAGTGTGTTTCGATAGAAATCACAAAACAAACAAATGACGCAAATAGTTGTACCTTTCAATAGTTTCAGATTAATGCCCAAAGACACTCTTTTATTACATATTTTCTAACAATAAAATACAAAAACTGCATACATGGTATGCATCATAAAATAAAGAATATTATAATGTAATGCATAATTGAATGTTAACATTGCATAGAGTTTTAAAAAGTGATCATTCTTATACCAATTTTGAATATTTTTCTGAATAATTCAGTACTTTTGAAATATGTATACACTAGCCAGTATCTGAAATATTACTTGGCATGTGAATGTACAATAATAATATCATCATAAAACAGAACAGTTAAATTGTATATGTATAGTTGGTTGTTACTGTGAAAATATCAGTTACAGCTTTTTATAGGCTTACATAAAATTCCTCTAATGCAAAATATATAATTTTAATGTTACACAGCTGTATACATCTTTAGAGGGTCTGGAGTTCAGGTCTCTGCACAGGCATCTTTGGAGGGTCTGGGGTTCAAGTCTCTGCACAGGCAGATACATCTTTAAAATGTTCTAGGGTATGATGGGTGGTTCTTTCTCCCCGTTCTATATACACAAATACTTAACATATATATGTTACAAAGTTGAAAAGTTTGAATAGTACAAAATTCAGTCAAATGATATACACCACATTGGCTCTGTATCAAATAAATTGAAAATAAAAGTAAAACATCAAGACCTTTCTCAATTTAGACAAATCTGTTAAAACATAAGATCACAGAGAGTATTAATTTGGAATTTACCACCAAAACAAAATATCTCAACTCTCAGAATGGAAGAAAAACTGAAAGACGCTGAAACAAATTGAAACTAGAATCATGGATTCCCATCACTCCACAATAACATTTCAACCTTGGATTAGATATAGAAATAAAAGCAGAACCATTGAATCTGAGCTGTAAGATAATAGATTGGTATCACAATACGATCATCGAAACTTTTAATTAGAATAGGATGAAAGCCCAAGATGTAAACAAACCTGGCAAATTGGCATAATAGACAACGATGTTGGGATTTACCACCACAACATGATTGACAATGTAAAAACTTGATTGGAATGAAAACAAACAAACAATTTTCCCACGATTCCATGATTATTTACCATCATTGACATGTGGAGGTTTACCATAGTAGAATGACAACAGAACATATTAAGTTGAATAGTTTCAAAACAAAGTTATATAGTTCTAGGATTTTGTATAAACTCTTGTTTGGAGTACATTTGATATAAAATACATAATATTGGTATTGTTCAATCTTTTTTGATTGAAAACAAAGTACTGGTCTCCCAAGTGTTCCAAGACCATATAACAAAATATATACATAAAGGTACATAGTAAACATAGTATTAAAATATCATAGGAATATAGAAGTAAAATCTTCTTTGGAGTACATTTGGTATAAAAATACATAATAGTAGTGTTATGCAATCTTTTTTGATTGAAAACAAAGTACTGGTCTCCCAGTTGTTCCAAGACCTTATTACAAAAATATATACATAAAGATACATAGTAGACATAATATTAAAGTGGCATTAGAGAGATTGCGATTTCCAACGTACATATTGAACGTACGTAGAATCTATTCAAAATCACTCTCCTGTGACAGGATTTCGAATAGATTCCACATACATTCGATGATACGTTTGGAAATCGCAATCTCTCTACTAACTTTATACATACCATCAGCATATCATGATATAAAAGTGCTGTTGACATAAATAAGTGAATTACATTTGTCATTTAAGCAATGCTGCAAAATGACTATACATCTAGATTCTCATTCATGGAATTCCCTTATACATGTTTTCTTTTGAACACCCAATATGGATGCACACATACATGTATGCAGATTTGGACTTTTTGGTCCTCTCTCCAGCCCTATTCTCTTGGTCGGGCTGATGTCACAAAGGGGAAATAGCCTTGTAAAACCAGTGTGCGCATGTGCAGTTCCCCTTTCTCGAGCTGGTTGCTATGCGCGCACTTGTGCGAAGGGGACAATGTTCCCGAATGTCCGACCGAGTGAATGTAGTACACCATGTGCTTCATTGACAACTATAACTGTTCCAGCCTGTGACTTGTAAGACACATCCCAATTCTCCATTTATGTTTTTAAATACAGCGTATCGTAGCACAAATGGACAGATCATGGATCAAATGGGATGTTTCACTTGCCACAGCTAGAGTAATAGGAGATATCAATGTTTAACTTGATTCAACAGAATGTTACTACTGACACTCTAGTGTACACATCACTTTATTATGTAAGAAAGTAATGAATACCATTATCTTCCTGTAGCATTGACTGCCTGACAGTATAGGACACTAATTCAATCCTTTTAAAGGGACACTTTCATGCCTTTAAAAGGAAGCAGTCAGATGTGATGGGTTGCCAGTTTGATGAAACCACTAGTGTAGTGGGGAAATATCACCAAAAATGTGAGTTTAACACCTTTATTTTACTTGGCATTGTTCACAAAGAACAACATTTCCACTCCTTTAAGTTGCATGAGTAACCCTTAGACTTCCAAGTTATTCATGATGTGTAAGCATTTTGGCTCTTACAGTTACCCACAATGATACTGTATGTAAATATATATTTTTACACTATTATTACAACCTTTTTACACTACGATTACAACTTTTTTACAATAATTATATAAATAGCACACTATATAAAACACTAGTTATATACTCTATCCCACTGAAGTATGAAAAAATGTTGTCATATGAAGTATAAAAATGCATTGCACTGCAAAGTAAAAATATCCAACATTGCTGCAAAAAGGCAGTGATACATTGTAGCTGACGCTTCGACAAATTTTATACTTTGCTTAGCTATTCAGCCAACGTCTATGTAGGCCAACATGGTCAAACCGCACATGTTGATGGTATTATGGATATGTTTCATACTTCAGTGAGACAGGATATACCAGCGTAGTAAAACTGTGGCAAACAATCTTATGCATAGCATATTACTCTTTGGTCTGTATCAAACAATGTCTAACTAGACATTAATATTAGTAGTAAGTCAGTAAGGTTCTACTATAAGACCTTATCTAATTCTACCGGTACTTAAAATGGTATAAACATTTTGTCAGTATCAGCAATCCTTTGTTTGGATAAAAGTAGTCAAGTGATTATATTATTAATAATGGTATACACATAAATATGCATCAGAATGCAATTGTCAAAATATAATATAAATAGATTGATTGTTGAAAGTACAAGTACAAAATAACCTTTGTGATTACAAAAATTCTATATAGCATATGAAGAAATGACTACTGGATATTGAAATACATTGTTATAGAATTAATGCTCTACTGGTTTGGAAAGATGAACTTTGTTCAAGTTAAACATAAAAGGCAGACAGTATGTGGAACGACAAGGTCAATGTTAATATTGTTGTTAAAAGTACATGAAATTGTAACTTTTTTAAAAAAATCCCTTGTTTAGAAACTAGGCATTGCTTTGCTTTTGCTTGTCAAGACCTACATGTACATCTTCCCAGGGGTATCTTTTATTGGTTGTGTATTGAGAAATCTTAATCTACAACCAGATTATTTGTCTGTATACTTCCTGGTTTGTGTAGAAACGAAAGTCATCAAAAGTACTTCATTCCAAATATGTCTGCCTTGAAACCAGTCATTATTTTGTTCTATCGATTTGGTAAAAAGTTAAAAAGTTACACATTCTTAAACTTTCCCATACATCTCAATAACCTACTTTCATTGTTATGAGTTTAATTATGAGCTGCTGCATGGCCAGTTAGAGACTGCTGATGCTTCCTTCAGTACCTGTATGAAGTCAATGGGGTGGAGTATCAAGGAGATATCTTGCCCTGCATTGCGTAGCATCTCATTAACCTGCACAAAAACAAAACAATACCAAATAATTAAAGAGTGTTTAGACGAGGTATTGTTGGTCGAAGCAGCCAAGAAAAAAATTGATTTTCATTGTCTATTAAAATCAATATATTTTTGAAAAATAACACTTCGATGTTTTGCAAAAGTTCATTCTGCAAATCATATACGTTGAAAACTTGCTTGATTTATTGTTCTGAATGAGTTATGTATGTTTTACTAAAGTGTTTTTTCAGCCCTCTTTACAGCATAACTCAAAGACACACTGGCTTCTACACACTGGCTATGAAATGATCAATGCAATTTATGCCAATGCTCACTACCATTCGCAAGATGCTGTGAACTACCAAATCGCAACAGTTTAAAATAGTTGCTAACCTTAAATGGCTAATCAGTTTTGATGTCTTGTTCCTGATCGGCTCGTTATAATTGTTATTGTATATTATTATTGTCAAAACACATCAAGGTGATTCTGAAGAAAAGAAATCGGATTTCAAATTTTTGACAGGATATCTTTTCACTTTAGTTACAAAATCATATACCCCATGCAAATTGTCTACATTTTTAAATCAAGTTTAGAGGTTGGTACCAGACCTGTATCCAAATTTCAGTGGTAAGTCAATACTAAAACTGTTCTGCTTCAACTAATTTGGCATAAACTCAAGGTGCATTGGTATGCTCAACAGACAATGACAGTAACAAAGAAAAGCCTTAGTTTTCCTTAATTTGTAAAGAGGGCTTAATTTCTTTTAATGTGGCATAATTTTATGCTTGCCAGTGAATGCAATACTATTAATTTTCATGTTTTTTGCATTAAACACAGCTGAACATAATATTGTGTGAATATTCCTTTTATGTATAGGTTTTGTGAGAAAACTTGCCAATTTAAACAAGTTGACAAAAATTGACAAAGCATGAAGCAAATTACACGTGTGAAAATGACCACTTTTACAGTAGTCAAAGGGTTAAAGGAAGTTGTAAACTGTCATGAAAGGATGTGATATTGTTCCTTCATCGCTATTTAAAACTATATTTATAGAATCTCCCTTCTGACTACATCTGATTCACTACCAATAATTACAGTTCTTTAACTCCAATGTAAGTACATACACCCATAGAGCGACCTTTAAATATGTTTAAATATAATTGGGTACCGTACATTGTACAAAAAACTCATTTTCCACAACATTTGAGTCATGAACTTCTAAAGCTTTGCAATAAGAATGTGGAATCATAGCATTGGAAATTAGACCTTTTTGGCTGGAAGAGCTTACTAAACCAATAAATTTGGGGCTGAGCCACTGGGCCCTATTACTACACATTGCTATTGTGAAGACCATACAGGTCTGTTATTTGCTGTAACAGTAATTCACATACCTGTTGTGTTGTTGCATTGAACCCTACAGGTCTCATGTTGATCTCTGTGATGGCATAGTTACACAGCAAACCAGAATTGATGATACCTGGTGTCTGAGGACGGATTTTACCTTGACGATTTACTAAGCCATTAGGATAGATTTGGGTGATCTGTTAAATGCAAAATAGCAGGTTTTAGTTAGCATAACGTTTCAATGTGTAGGTAAGAAGTATGGTGATTGGACAGTAAGTCTTGTAAACCCATATCCATAATATTGGAGGGGAGACTATTGTGTAGGGAGGAAAGATCTTGAGTATAACTCAAAATAGTGACCCAAGTAGTCAAAATGCAAAATTTTTAAGGAATATTTTGCAATTACAAATTAATGTTTCTTAGGTTTTACTTATCCTTTGGAGGTTTGGGTTTGGCAAATGGGTGATAAATGTAATTAATTTTGATATTGACATACCTCATTTCCATCCACGGCTATTCCCAAAGTTTGTCCAGGTTGATCTTTGTGCAGTGTCACCAGAATGCCGTATGGAATTCTTTGAAGCTTCAGAGAAACCTGAATGCCAAATATAAAGAAGGAATTCAATAAATTAGCTATAATGATAAAGATGCAGGTTAGTGATAGGTTAGGATCTGTGTGAAAGTAGGATATCAATGGCATAAGGTGCTAATGCTAGTATGCTAAATGCAAATACAGTTAACTCTTATGATTGTAACAATTTGATTTACACATGATGGAGTCATTGAGCAAATCAGTTTTAGAATTAGTCAAAATGTCATTTGGAAGTTTCTGTAAGTTTTAGAACAAATACTAATATATGACACGATCTTGTCCATGGAGGCCAAAGGCTGCAAATTTGAAATGAGATAATAGGCAAAAATATGGAGTAAAAAAACCCAATAAAATACATAAGAAAATAGACATCACAAAACTTCATAATTTTGGAATCAATTATGCTAGACCTTTGGTGTTTTCAGTGTATGATAGCCTGCAACTCAATTTTCAAAAAATGCCTCCTTTGGCCTCCATGGACCAGATCATGTCACATATAAACATAAATTGCATTATTGTAGCATAATTTGGGTCACAGGTGGAATGAAGGTAAAGTATATTTCATGAAAACCACACTAAATGGATATCCAATTTTTAATTGATGATGGTAATTACCTCATCTTGAGCTGTTAGATTCATTGTTTGTTGAGCAAATTCTGCTGATGACAGCATCTGTTGGTTGACCATGGTAAGGTTATCACCAATGTGTAGAGAATGGGTGAGAGCAGCAATGGATGCATCCCAACCTGCAACACTGTAACAAGAAAATGAAATCAAATCAATCATTTTTATCTTGATTTAAATTTTAAAATAATTATGTTTTTGTGTTTTTTTTTGCAGAAAATGATTTTATCGAAAGTAGCACAACATCTCTTTTAAAAACCCGTCAATTGATGATGCGCAGGTGATGGGTACACTTGTTAAACAAACTATTTATTTATGTCCTGAATTTTTTCCACTCTAATTCACTTTGTAAAAAGGCAACATGTTTTTAAAGCCAAGTTTTCATTGCTTGAACTTTCACCTCAATTCAAGCATAATAAGAGAGTAATAGTGTTCTTGACATAATCTACATTTTCTGTGACTAGTTCCTGCTTTGCTTTTGTTATTATTTGGGGTCATTTCAAAGTCACAGAGTCATGTCATTAGATATATTGAAAGTTAGAAACTTAAGATAGAAACAAGATTTAATTTTTCAGAATTTCAAAGTTCAATATTTTCACAATTTTTATAAACTCTTTGTTTACAGAGGTATAATAATAACTGATGCAGTTGTGGTTTGACAATACTTACATTAAATTGTCGTTGCATTCCACCAATGCTATCTTTCCTCCAACCACATCCTCCTTGTTAAACCTTTTCACCACTCCATTTGTCTGACTCATTTCATCTCTAAGAAGCCTGAATAAAAACAAAAGGAAATTAATTAATAATAATAACTTGTGTTATTTGTTACATTTAAACTTTTTCCAAAGTGTTCTCAAAATAAGACATAGATAGCATCATATTTGAAATTCAATCACAGTACAATCAACCCCGCAATCAACCCATGTACAAACATTACTAGTGTTAAACCAGTTGACAGTTTAAACATCCCATAGTACGTGTTTCAATTGGACTTGTATAGAAGAAATGTTTAATTAAACCAATGGTTGTTCAAATATGTCATGTCAGAATTAGCCAATTTTCATTTTTATATCATATTCGTAACACAGAATACATTACAAACAAGTGTAGAACAAACAGTCGGTAAAACAAGGTTATGCATGGAAAACGTTACTTGGCTATGTATATTGCCTTTTATTTCTGTGGATAACAAAGAAGTTGCCTTACTCTTGTGAACGCCTCAACATCTGTCCTTTTTCTGGTGGCAGAAGTGGTGGTGACCGACTTGGTAAGTGGTCTTCATCATGCTGCGATAGTCTTCTTGGAGATTCTGTATATTGATTTGATGGTCTTCTTTTGAACTGTTTCGTCACTTTTGCTTCTTTCTCTGTTGCTCCTTGTTGTGGTATCTGTGGTAATGGTCTGTCTTTCATGGATGACCGTCTGTGCTTAGTTGATTGATTTCTTTCTGGGAGTTGAGGTGGTGGTGGACTAGGATGTCTAAATGCTGCTGAAGAGTTGGTGCCCCTGTAATTCATATAGTTAGGACTGTTCCTGTCATTCACATAGCTGTGACTAGAAGAGTTTGGATATCTGTCATCATTTTCAACAGGACTTCTCCTATTACCTCTGTGCATATTCATGTATGCAGGTTCAGCAGCTTGATCAGTAGAATCAGGTTCTGATGAAGGAAAGTCTTGTGTGTTTTGAGAGGTAGTATCTTTGGAGAAAGAGGGCTGTCGTTGCTTAGGCCATCTTGGGGCATCATTAGATGGTTGTGGAGTTTGTATGACTGTAAGCTTGTGGAAATCTGTGTAGACCTGGTGGTGAAGTTTAACAGTGCTTTGTTTGGCCTTGATTTCCCTATGCCAGTCGTCTTCTGATTGGACATGGTGGACGTTCTCATAATGGTGCTCTGGATGAAAGATCATGTTTCGTCCTGTTGGGATAATCATCAAAGGTAGTGTGAATAATAATGATATACAAATAATAATAATAACTTATGAAAGATAAAATACATAAATTTGTCTTCACATCTTAGGGTAAACATGGTTAATATTAATAAAATCTGATTCCCTTTCTGTCATTGAATATCTATTTAATTACTTAGCTTGAGCAATGAGTGCAAAGTACAAACTTGTCATTAAAGGGTGTGTATGCTCTAGCTCATGACTAAACAATTAACAATGACACATATAATGTTAAATATCGGTTTCCAGATATTATAAGATAGATAATAATTAAAAGTAACGGTTCTGCATCAGGCCCAAAAAATTGTTCGATTGTCGTTACATAAACAAAATTAGGGTATGTCGATCGGCAATTAAAAAAAAAATTTACACACATAATAATAAAGGCTTTGGAACTTTTTTTTTTTTTTTTTTTTAAACTTTTTTTTTATTTAATTTGTATTTTATTGCAAAAAAATAAGAAAAATTGTCCAGGGTCGGGCATATTTTAGGGTTGGTCGGTTTACGCCAATCAAACAACTTTTTGAGGCCTTATTGCCATAATACTTCATATCTTACCATCATGATGATGGGAAACCACATGATTTCGAAGACAACATGGATGGATTGGTTTGTCAGATTCGGGGCCATTTTCCTGCAAGACATGAAATAACAATACAAAATAATGAAACACTTGAAATGCAATGTTCATTTCAGATTAAGGTACCAAGTTTTATCCAAATTGTCCTTTAGGGATGCATAATTTGACTTTCAGGAGGGGCTGGAAGATTGGGTCAGGCAGATTGTTTTTTTGCACCGAGTATTGACTAGGATTTTTTTTTTTTAATTTTTATATATTGTATGCACCATATGTTGACCATATTAAAATTTGTTTTATGGATTTTTTGTCACACTGATGATGTAAGAACAAAGAAGTACTTACAAGTTTGTGGTTTCTGATGTTGGTCAATATTTTGTTTTTTCTAAGTGTACCTTTTTTCAGAGAATTCTCAGGGCCATCATGTCAAAATTATAATTTTGGAAATTCCTAATTGAAGCATCGCATTGTATGTAAATGAGATTCAGTGTAAACAGTTATTTTTGGGGATTCCCCATTTATCTGTCCGGATGTGAAGTGCTTCCTACAGGATACCAGGATGGGACCGTGTGTCACTACTGTCAATGTGGCATATATTGCATGTATTATGGTTAACACTGGTTATTGGTCAACTTGATGAGAAATACCAGTGATAGCTTCAGGTTTTTGTTTTTAATTATCCTTTTGTACTGGTTTTTTTTTGTGTGTGTGTTTTTTACTTTTTTTCTTTTCCCTGTCTTTAGTTTATCCATTTTTTATAAGACCATTTATTTTCACTTCATTATTGTTTTAGTCATTTTAGTGCCGGCGATCACATAATTAGTTCCGACAGATGCGGTGTTTATTTAACCACATTTGGCAAATTTCTAGTCATAAGTGTACCCAAGGTTGTTTTCTTGATTCACGTTTTTGGTTTACCATTTTAATAACTTATGATGCAAAACTGATTACTTAAATTTAAGGTAGTACTACACCCCTTGATAAATTTGTGACTATTTTTGCATTTTTCTCAAAAAATAATAATACACTGGTAACAAAAGTTATGTATATTATCCATTATAGGGCAAGGAATCCAGTTACTACACTGAATTTCAGTGACTCAAGATAAGTGGTACGTTATTTATGATTAAGAAAAGAGGTACCGCTAGAATGTACCTCATTTCTTAACATATATAATGAGTCACTTGTCTTGAATCACTGAAATTTCAGTGAAGTAATTGGATTCCTTGCCCCTATAATATACATAACTTTTGTTACCAGTGTGTAGTTATTTTTGAGAAAATGCAAAATTAGTCACAAAATTGATCAGGGGTGTAGTACCACCTTTAGATCCTTTTTCAAGAAAGGGACTTTAATAAAAGTTATTGTTATTGTCACAGTATCAAGATGACAAATAGTGTCAGTGTTTCATGCATGTAGATCATCCAACCCTGCCCAAAAAATAACAATTTTCAATCTGAATCAATTATAAATGAATGGAACACTTACTGGCTTAGTATGTGTTTTGGCTTTCAATTCATGTAGAACATTTTTGAAGCCTTCAGCACCCCCAATTGGATCAGTCTTAACCTCTCTGGTTGGATTTGGTGGTGAATTCCTTCTTACTACAGCCAGATCTTGTTCAGGTTCTGTGTTTACACGAGGCCTGTGTGGTGTGAAATCTTCATCAGAGTCTGATTTAATTGGAACTTGAAGATTTCTTAAAGCAGAGACTATTGTATCATGCCAGTCGTTTCTTTCGGATCTGATCAAAATAAAGATAAAGTGACATATTATTATTAGCAGAGGCAAACAATGTTTTGCATGATTTTGTAATTTTGATTTTAATCAGGCAAAGAAACAACTTTTAAACCTAATCCTTTCCAAAGATGGAATAAAATGTTTTGGATTTTTAATTTTTGCCAAAGATTTTTGGAATTTTTATGTAAGATGTTTAAGAATGAATAAACATATTAAAATATTTTATTAACAAAATAGTATTAGCAAAGCTCATTCAACTAACCAGGTACATTTGTATCATAAAGTACATGTGGAACTAACAATTGCAAGAGTCGTGAAGTTTGCACTTCAAATTAAGTTAAACTTACTTGGTTTTAAAACTGAGGAAGACGATAGACCCGCTGGCGGAGTGATGCATATGTAATTGTCATATTTGTGTTTGGCTACACCAATAGAAGCTGATTTTGAAACTTGGTGCGGACTGGTTAGTTCGATTTTTTCTTTCAGTTCAGACCCTCTTTTGTTGTCTTTGCAGGAGTATAAGTTACACACCAAAGACTTGATTGCTGACGACTGCTCCTGGAGCTCTGCGTAGTAGTCTTTGGTCTTCCAGTTTTCTTGCTGTAAGAGATATATAGAATGATCGTTTAATGTCGTTTCCATTTTGTTACCAACGCATTGCTTATATAATGTATATACATTTAGTATCCAAGCCCACAAATTCTGTTATATATACTATGCTTGAAAGTTTTGAAACTGCGATGATGTTGAATGGAGATCTTTAATACTCCAGTCTTCTTCGTGTAAAACATCAATGCAAAGGTGGTATATAACCTGTTACCTTCCCCTCCAAGTATGGGAGAAATTATAGAGTGTTTACCGACTATAGAGTAATAATTGAGACTCCTAATGTGTAGGTAAAATATTTCGGGAATAAAATATCTTACCTTTAAAAAACGAGACTGTGATTTTTCGTATCGATGTAGAATGCCTTCTTTGAGCACTTTGGTGTTGTCGATACACGCCGCCATCATTCCTGCTGTATTATATTTAATCTGCAAATATTAAAAAAAATACACAAATGGTTTATAACCTTTTTGCAAGATTTCGCAAACGCAGTGAAGAAAATACAACGATATATCCGAAGAATCTCGCGGATTATGAAGATTGGAATTGATAAATACACTTGATCTTTTCCTATGATTTTGTGGAGGAATTTTTGGATCTTTGTCCAGCATCGAAGAAATGTAACTTTTATTATCTCTTGACTGCGGCGGCAGTCGCTGCATCTGTATTGAAACAATGTATAGCTTACCGTCTACAATATATTGAACTTGAGATTGAACTGAGTGAAAGTTGGATGTCAGGTTCTGGTTCTAGTTCAGTGGTTATTTGATTACTGTTTGTAAATAATGCAGTAGGCTATGCCTATATAGATCTAGCAGCCAATCAGATCTCTTGCAAATTCTTTACGTCAAAGGATGACATCATCATATTCAGTCACGTGAAAAGTATAAGGCCAATTTGACTGAACAAACTTTCAATGATTTTAACATTTCCCCTGCCTTCTTCCTGTACTTCTTTATGACATATATTTTTGTAAGATCGCAAATAAATATCAAGCCTCACCTTGCGGTGCGGCCCTATATACCCTTTACTTATGTAGACGTAGATGGGTTTTTTTCGGTAAAAGGAGTGCAAGGGTGGTTCCAAGATTAGCCCAACTCAATTTGATGGCGCGCTTGTTTGAGGGTTTTCATGGTTTTAATGCAGCAGGAAGACCGGGATGGAGATTCCCCTGAGTAAAATGTGGGGGCTGTGCAATAATTATGAGCCGTGGTGGAAGGAAAAACTGGGGGGGACAAGAAAGTTTTCATGTTCATGTGTATATATTAAATTCACAGTGTCACTATTTCAAAACAGGTCCATGCTGTCGCATGTTATTTGCTTAGGGCTGTGCAATAAATATGAGCCCAGCGGGGGATTTGATTACTGTTTGTAAATAATGCAGTAGGCTATGCCTATATAGATCTAGCAGCCAATCAGATCTCTTGCAAATTCTTTACGTCAAAGGGATGACATCATCATATTCAGTCACGTGAAAAGTATAAGGCCAATTTGACTGAACAAACTTTCAATGATTTTAACATTTCCCCTGCCTTCTTCCTGTACTTCTTTATGACATATATTTTTGTAAGATCACAAATAAATATCAAGCCTCACCTTGCGGTGCGGCTCTATATACCCTTTACTTATGTAGACGTAGATGGTTTTTTTCGGTAAAAGGAGTGCAAGGGTGGTTCCAAGATTAGCCCAACTCAATTTGATGGCGCGCTTGTTTGAGGGTTTTCATGGTTTTAATGCAGCAGGAAGACCGGGATGGAGATTCCCCTGAGTAAAATGTGGGGGCTGTGCAATAATTATGAGCCGTGGTGGAAGGAAAAACTGGGGGGTTTTGGCGAGCCGAGAGGGGGGGCACGGGATTTTTGGCACACATTCATGGGGCGCTTTTTAAATAAAACGCTCTAAAAAAGGCTTTGAAAAACATTTTCCTGCTCGCTACGCTCGCAACATATATACCATTTATGGTTTTCTACCATTTTTACAGAAGCAGTCGTTAAGAACATGTTCATGTGTATATATTAAATTCACAGTGTCACTATTTCAAAACAGGTCCATGCTGTCGCATGTTATTTGCTTAGGGGCTGTGCAATAAATATGAGCCCAGCGGGGGGGATTTCCAAACGGCTCGCCAAAATTCGCTTGTCCCCCCTCTCGGCTCACCAAAAATCTCTTCCCCGCCCCTCTTGGGCCGCCAAAAATTCTTTGCCCCCCCTGCACATGCCAAATCTTTGGCAGAAAATCTTTGTGCTGAAAGTTGACATTAACATTGAAAGTTGAATTCCTAAACTAGACCTTTGATCAACTTGCTGTTAATATAGGCCTATACATGTACCCTAAATACATGTACAAACTGTAACAATGAAAATCATACCATTGCAATTTCGCTTCTAAGGAAAAAATAAAAACTTTACCTGGTGTCTTTCCTAGATCATGTTCAAACGCAGTGCCCCCGGGGGTCCCATTTTAGGTGCCCGGTCTTCCCCGCTGGCTACACTACTGGGTTTCCTTATTAAAAAATACATTTGTTGAAATGAAAGTAAATATAGTTCTTGTATACTGCATTATATCTTTTGTCTTTGAAGCTGGCCCACCTCAAAAAATGTGCATTTATGATGCACAAAAAGGAGTATTTCGTGATCCTAGCATCCTCTTTTTATGACATTTTTCAGATATCCACGAAAATAGCTTATTCCCAAAATTTCAGTTGATTCCGATTTTACGTTTGGGAGTTATGCATGATTATGTGTATTACACTGATCCATAGACAATGTGTTGTAATTTCGTTCTGGTATATATCTTTGCTGAACGAATTAATCTGCAAGAAATTTTTTGTACATAAACATTATGTAGCCAGAGGTTTCCAGTGATATAAAAATCTCAACTTTTTTTGAGAAAAGTGGGGGGGGGGGATGATGCTGTGGATCACGAAATGCCCTTTTAACCCGGAGTACAAATGCTGACGTAAGATGCCGCGGGCAGGCTCGTAGCCAGGGCACAGTGTCAACACCCTGTATTATAAATATTTTTTCCATACAGCTCTATACTCCGTTGAAATCAATATTCTATTATTGACACAGATAAAGAAAGTTTACATATGCATTGTGTTATAGGACTTGCACCTGGAACTTAACTGAATGGGCTAAACGTGTTCCTTTATACATATAAAGTATAATTGTAATTCTCAAAATTAAATATATCACAATTTTTACTTTGGATTTCAAAATCTTTACTTATAAAATGCAGTAAAAGATATTCACAGCAAGCTGCAAGGCCCCGCTAATTAGTGTATTGCTTTTCGAGTTAGTGTACTGGAAACAAAACCCTGGTTTTACCTGAAAACAAATCGATTTTTCTTGTAATAGAAACATCATATGGGGTACTATAGAGCATGCACAAATCGTAATAATGTGTAGAATATAGAAACTCTATGGTATCTCATATGCTTAGCCTGAGTCGCTCGGCCTATCTCGAACAAATTCGCCATGCGTAGCTGTTGAAAAACGAGAGGATTCGCTGTACTATCACGGCAATTTTTGACACGAAGATATAGGGATGATGGTGATGTGATGTGCAGGGGTGCGCGGAGGGTGCGACGCACCAAATGCCAAAGGCCCAAAAAAATCCCCTTTTTTACCCAAAAGTCGCATTTGCGAGCGTAGCGATCGAAAAAATAGAGGTTTTTTTGTGCCTTTTTGGTCCAAAAATGTCCAAATCCGCCTGGCCGCGGGGCAAGATGTTCAAAATACCCTCAACAACAAAAACATCCGTGACCGAGCAATTCGTAGCTAGCTGGCAATAAAGTTACCGCCCTTTTGGATCCTAGCCTCCTCCTTTAATATCATGCTTGTTAATGTTAGTAATGTCGTCCTAAATATTGAAAGTTGAAATATTTTTACATACATACATACATACATACATACATACATACATACATACATACATACATACATACATACAACGGCATTTATATAACGCAATTTCAAAGAAATGATCATTGCACTTTACAGAAAACTTTCCCTACTACAAGAAAACAAAAATATGCAAAAGAAACAAAAAAAAATCAGCAATGGTTAAAAAGATGGGTTTTCAGGCTACGTTTGAAAGTAGTAACTGTGGGAGATGACCTCACCTAATAGATGAAGGAAGATTGTTCCAGATTCTGGGTCCAAAGACACTGAACGATCCATCGCCTATCAGTCTGTAAACTTTGTCTTAGGAATGATAAGGCGCGTAAGATCTTGATTTGAACGAAGGCCTTCCCTATAGTTGGAACACGGATGGTCAGACAATCAGAGAGGTAGGGTGGTGCCAGATCGTTCAATGTCTTGTAAATGTAGAGTACAAACTGTTAACCATCCACTGACTAAAGCGGCCCATACACGTTAAATTTTATTAAGCAATATCAAAGACCCTTATGCACGATTAATGATCGTGTGTGTACAGTGCACAATGGTAGAATTTGTATTTCGAGGTCTTTGATATTGCCAAAAATAAAATAGAACGTGTATGGGCCGAATAACACAGTCATATAATTTTATCATAGGCCCTATATACAAAAATGTAATGTCAAACATACCAGACAAGACTTCAGACAGGACAGTGGCAATCAGATATTTTCCCTTAAATTCCAGTGAGTAAGGCCTATAGTTGCGAGCTGATCAGCTGTCGCTCGAACTTTGTACACTACCAATAACGTTTATGAAACGGCAGTCTTTGCTTACCAGTGCAGCCACTCTGATTTTGTAAATTGGGAATTCCCGATGATGTCATGCTTTTCTTTCAAATCAAAAACTTGCATTGTTATCATAGGAGGGCAACCAAGCATAATACACACCTATTTGCACGATACCAATTGACTATTGTTGCAAATTCTCCCCTATTGAATATTTGAATGGTCCACGCTATTTCTAACTTTTTGATATGCAAAGTTTGCAAGGGCACAAGATTATTCAGGTTTATATACTCCCGGTCAAAAAACTCCCCCCCCCCCCGCACTGTAGTGATCAAAGTACGTGTACATTTAAATTGAATTTGTCTCCATAAGTTGATGACCAGATATCAATGAAATTTTGTCGTTATAAAGTTAAGAACACTCACTTTTTCGGGTGCGAAATGCATCACAATTTTTTTTTCATGGTTGAGTGTTACATCATCCAGTTTAAAAACTGGATTATGTACACTCAACCATGAAATTGGACATGTAGGTTTTTAAAACCTTTTCTAGCTCCTAAAGTTGAGTACCAAAGTCTATCAAATTTAAGTGTTTATTATTGTCCTCTTTTATGATGTAAGGGAAAATACGTTTGCTACAAACTGAATATATAACACCTATTATTTTTTTACTCGTTCAGGCAGGCAGGTTTTTCACAAGTTTGTCCGGGGGGCTTAATTTCTTTGCAACCATAATGGGCCGCAATATATCACTAACCGCATAGTCCGAGGCAAGGTTCATTATTGTCAGGGTTAGGGTCTTATGGTTAGGGTTAGGGTACGGGTTAGGGGTTAGGGTTAGGGTTAGGGTTTAGGGTTAGGGTTTAGGGTTAGGGTTTAGGGTTAGGGTTAGGGTAAGGGTTAGGGATTAGGGTTAGGGTTAGGATTATATACGTATTTATTAGTACTAATAATAGTATATTGTGTGTATGCACTTTATTCCGTAATCAATAAGTATCATAAACAAACACCTTTCTGGCACAACGAATCATAGCACAGTCGTGTAGGCATTAGACTATGGATACATAGATTGTGGGTTCGAACCCCCAAGTAAACCGTTGTAGAATTTTAATTCTATCGATTGCTTTTTATTTTATTAAGTAAGAGGAAATAATAATGGTAATAAACTCGTGTTATATCTAGCCTCACAGGCCTATAATTACATGTATGTACTATGTGTTATCGCATTGCGGCCCATTATGGTTGCAGAAAGAAATAACGCGTCCGGGGGGGGTAATAGCCGTAGAAGTGATGATGTAACAGGATTAGCTATACCCATGGAAGAAAGAGATCTCTTTCTTCCATGCTATACCATAGTAATAGGTTTAAACAAATTTTGAATATATCGCCCATGCCGCTCGTCACTAATCTTACTGGTGCGAGTGATCAGCATTATCATGATGATATGAATATTCTATAGAATTGCAATCCAGCAGGTCTTTATCCCTGTTCTTTGACAATGGTATTTAATCATGTTACGTCATCATTTCCAGGATCTGTGATGATGGTCATAAGAAAAATTTAAGTGTTTCGTGTTCCAACCTCTTAGTAGTAGTCGGGTAGATGCCTTTAATTCTTTTCCCTTTGTTGTTTAGTGTATGTCAAACATTTTCATGTTTAAAGTTAATGCCTAACATCATCGCTATATCGCATTTACGAATCGCGAAAGATGGGTGACACAGCTTCACAGCTAATAAATATTATGAACAATATGAATGGATTTTCGCAAGGAGTAAACTAATTGTACAATATTATTGTTTGGATATCTAACTATATAATTTAAAGAAACATTTCATGGCATATAAAACTATAAGAAAAGCATAGTACAACATATGACACGTTCAACTTTTTACCGTTTCCCTGAAAAAACATCAATTTAGCATCCTCTCTCGCTGGAATAAAAAAAAAAGTCTGATAAATGTTTTTAATTAGGCCTACTTCCACAAACGCAGAATGTAAGCTGATCTTCGAACTTGTTTAAATACCACTTTCTTCTATTGTTATCCCGTTACAACAAAAGATGGCATTGTTTGACCCCAAATTAGGTTTTTGTATGATAAAACTCTGTAACGTTAGGTCATAGATAGTAGGAACTAGGCCTATTCATTTTTGAGACACCCCACATTTTAAAAATAATTAACTTTGGAGTGATTGGACCATGTACTTCATCATGCAGAAAATCTCTTGCTTCCATCGGAAAGTGCACAATTTGTACTGAATTTGAGAGCTTAGCAACTATATAAATGAGCTATGAATGGTCAATTTTGCCATTTAGTATTGGCCTAATTTTAAAGACAAAGAATACTTTGCATGAGCTGTTAGATGATAACGCCTGTAGTTTTATATAAGGGCTAAATCGCTAAAGTCCAAATGATGTCTATTTGGGACTAAAATTCAAATGTTTAGTATATGACAGATGACTCTTTTGGGGTTTTATGTTCTATTGCCGTCACTGTTGCTAAAACAATGACGATAAACAATCATTTAAATACTCCTTTATCTCTATCTAGTCAGGTCTAGTCTACTATTGCCACAGATTTTGCATCTTGTAAATATTTGTTTGGTGCCTGTTTGATTTTAATCTCATGATGATAGGGATACTGGTCGGGGAATCCCCGATCCATAAACGGTCTAGCTTCCAAGGATAGTATAGAGGTTAAGTTTCCGTGCGCAGCAGCGCTATGTGAAAAAAAAAACCACATGAACTGGTTCCCGATTCTTCAACTTTCATCGTCTAGCACGCATATAAAATTATATATTTTGAGAACCATCTGAGTAGAATGCATACCACACGGTAAACTTAACCTGGATACTATCGGTAAAATAATTGCGAAATCTGCGAAATACTCAAGTGCAGAAAAAGGAGAAAATAATTTTAAAAAACATTTGGCATTTTTTATCGGTGATGTTACTATGTGGACGGGTCGGTTTTTAACTGTACAAATGGCTCGTTGTGTTTTGTTGTTGTTGTTGTTGTTGTTTTGTGTGTCTTTTTGTTTTTGTTTGTTTGTTTTTGTTACTAGCACTGTGGCAAAAGTCCAATTTGTCCATTTGGATCAATATTAGCCGACTTTTACCCGCTGACGGCACATTTGTAGTTGGGATCAAGTATCCCTGACAATCCCCACCCCTCCAAGGATGGTAAAACCTGTTTCCAACTCGTCACTTGTCTAGTTTTGTTATACAATTTAATTGTCTTTCATTTCCAGCATAAATTGGCCCAGCAGAATTTATAACATATAATTTATAGGCCTGTTCCTTTTGAAACGCTTCATTATTTCTTCAATGCAAAAACAAATGTCATGAATTTATCATGTGGTGAATGGGAAGCGTCGAGGATTTAAACTAGGTTTTAAAGTTAAAACAATTGGCAAATTCTGCATGGGGGACGAAGAAAAATCCAGGATTTTTTTTGTTAAACAGTATAGCTCACCATATCACGAGTTTGTTGTACGGTGCCCTACTCTTTTGTGTAAATACAAAAGTGATGGAATTTTTTACTTGAGTTAATTTTGCTTTATTTATAAATAGTTATTGTTAAACAATAAGCACGTTGTTTTGTTCCATTTTACCAGTGATTACGCCATTTATTGTAATGTAGGCCTATATAATGTTTATAATTGAGTCCTATATATTACCTTTTCCTAAAATGAACGAATTTAGCGTGCAGGCCTATGTGTCCCCATAGGTATGTGTCTTGCTCATTTTTATGGTTAAGAAGATTAGATTTACTAGAATTTAAGGGTTAGGCATACTTTCATTAAACGGTCGCCTTGCTCTTTGTGGAGACACACGTTGGTCAGTGGCGTAGCGTCATAGGGGCACGGGGGGGCACGTGTCCCCAATAGAGGTTATCCACTGCACTCATGTGTGACTTCTAACAAAAGGCACTGGTTCCCGTAGTATTCGTCATTCAAACTAATTCAATGCACGACCTCGGAGTTACCTGCATGACTTTGGCGGGCTATTTTGAAACAGTCATGGTTGCACATGCAGGTACTTCTTTAGAATGTCCTAAACAAGGTATAGCAGTCGTTGATAGGACATGCAGCTTATAGAACATGGATAACCTCTATTGATTTGAAAATTTAGATAACTGATTGGCCCCTCCTCCTATCAGACCCCAGTATCCCCCATCAATCATGGTCGATTCCCACCCGGTAGGATTACTCACGCTACGCCACTGCGGATGTGCCCAGGATCTTGAGCCAATGCTTATTCCAGGCTAGTAAAAGATGTTCAGAAGCACTGGCCCGAGGATATGAACGGAATTGGAGGTAAAGAACAGATAGAAGAAGGCCACTCCCAGCCACAGGATCGTAGCCACAGGATTTATTTGGGGGTGGGGTAAGTAGAGCTGAGAAGTGACCACTTATGAATTTAAGGGCTCATTTTTTTTTTACAGAAAAAAAGTGAGCTTTTTTCAAATTCGCATTTAGGGGATCGCACGGCTTTGGCTCCCAACAATCATCAGAACAATGTTAGCATTATGTTATGTTTAAGGATGTTCTTATGCAATCTTAACTGTCACAAAGGCTTGTTGCAGATTATATGCTGAAGATGGGGCACACAACTACAGATAATTGTGACAGCAGTCATTTATCAAAATAACGTAACGAGATTACAGGGCTATTATATGTGATAAGATTAAAGCGGACAAATATAGAACTTGTATATAGTCTGCCTACAGTGTAAACAGACTTAATAAAAATTCCTTTAAAAAGGAAATAGGCGTACCAAAGAAAAGTGTCCATGATTTGACATAGGCTTAATAATAATAATAATAATAAGCATTTGAAATGCGCCATCAATCTAGTAGAACTATTCCGAGGCGCAGACATGAAAAACAAATAAGTACAATTAAACATTAATAGTAGGGATGAATGAACTGGGAATAAACAAAGAAGCACTTAAGTGTAGTATTTTACGATTTGCAAAGGGTGTGATTAAAACGCATTTGTATCTTGCAACAACAACATCTACGCAATTGTGTATTGTGTATTGAACCCCCACATCGTGGAGTTGTAAATGTATTCTTACCCCGGGGGCCACTCAAATAAAACTTGAAGTGATCTTCGAGCAGAACTGGTGCTTAATGTCAAGTATCTAAAATGGCAACCAGACACCATCTTGAAAATTTAACTTTTGAACTACATTAATACCCCAGAATGATGTATAATACCGGTTGAAGGTGGGGGTGTAGAGTCCATTTCTGATGTTATTTTCCCCATCTTGAAAATGTAGCTTTTGAATGATATATAACACCAATTTCAATGGACTTTTGGGGTGTGTTGAATCCATTTCAGATGCACCCAACTGGTAGTCAGCCTGGCATCAGTGCTGTCAGACTCCTTTGTCTCACAACCAAGCAGTCTAAGTCTTTGAGCAGTAACATATCCATTCCACTTCTGCACTATACTGGTCCAAGATGCCACGGAGTACGGACATGGCTTCAACAATCAGTTAACCAGGAGTAAGGGCATAGTCACACATGCAAACATCTTATTGGGTTCTTTGATTAAAGCCATATTATAACATTTGCTGAGAAGAACGCCCTAAAAAAAATTTAAATTCAGGTTTTTACACGATTGTAATGTACTTTAGTAAACATAGATTCTCTGCAAAAATCAAGACTTTAGGTGCTGTAGTTTTGTCAAAATCCGTGATTTTGAATAAACCGCCGGAACCGTCGTTGTATTATTATGATAGAAATATTAGTCGAACGCGTATGTGTTGTTCATAACACACCCCTACGTACACGGCGTGCGGGACACACACACACACACACACACACCCACGCCAGAGGATCGTACTGTATTACAACCGCCGGAGTAACATGCATTGACGCTAGTAGTAAATTCCAATTTTGTTTGCTTTACCTCACTTGTTCGGCTCAAAATTAAAAGGGGACATATCTGACAGTAAAAGATAACATTTTATGGAAAATAAGTACTAATCTATTTTTAAAGAAATGTTATAATATGGCTTTAATGCACCACACATTTTGGATGCAGAAGATCGGGGTCTTAAAATGGTCAAGGGCAACTAGTCTGACGAGTAGGACCTGGTTTTTTTCTTAGTTTACCAACTATACTCTACTCTCAAGAAAGATTAACCACAAAAATCCACTAACCGCCCATCCCGAAAAAAAACTTGTACCGGAATTCCGGTACACTGACCAACAACGAATATTGTAGGACCTTTTTTTTTTGGGCGGCGCGGTCACTGGACTTTCGCGATTCGTCTTTCTTGCGCCATGTGAGATAGTGATCATAGTGTGAAATGTGTATAGTCTGGTAACTGAGAAAAAAAGGTCCTACATTTTTTTGGGCGGCGCGGTCACTGGACTTTCGCAATTCGTCTATGTAAGGTAGTGATCATAGTGTGAAATGTGTATAGTCTGGTAACTTAGAAAAAAAAGGTCCTACTCGTCGGACTAAGGGCAACAGGGCCAGGCCATTAATAGACCTTGAGAATATTTTCCCCCAGCTATTGATGATTGGTCAGCGGCTTCAAGAGGAGGTCTGAACTGTGTGCATGGTGTGTAGTGCCTTTATCGTTCATTTTTTGATCAGAATGGTTGTCTCCGTAAAGGAAAAAGTCGGATCTTGTCAAACGCCTTGGTGCGCGTAAGATCTTGTTATACACCAGCTACTGACAGTCAAGGTACGTGGATATTTCAGTAGGTATATCACCTCAAAAATAAGGGCAGCAGAAACACGTTATTTAATGTTTCTACATGAATGACCTTTATTAAAGCATCAAAATCAAAAACCGAATTGAAATCGGTCAATGCATTGTGACGTAGTGTCAATTTTAAGATGCTCATAAATGGAATGCAAATCTGCCACAAATTGATGTAATGACAAAATTGGCACATTTCGAGATTTTGAAGGTTTATTTGGACACTTGGTTGAAAAAGCAACGTTAATTTAAGTATCACAGGTTAATTGCCTATCTTTTTTAACTTCGTCAAAGAAAACAAAATTAAAAAATCTATCATTGAATAATTATAATAAATTAACCAAATATACTATTTTAGCAATTCCGGCCAATCTGCAGACAAAATAAAAGTTGAAAAAATGACTAAGTTCAGCTAATTAATATGCAAAATTGATGCCAAAAGAAAACCGTACATGATATCAGGGTGCGGTTTTTTTCACAAACATATGTATACAAAGTTCTTTCAATTGATAACAAAATATTACACAAAAAGTAATCAATTATGCAAATTAGCTTATTACAGCTAATTATGTATTCATGATATTATTATGTAAATTAGGCATGAGTAATTTTTTTTTCTTTCAATATTTAATGAAAGTCTTTTCATTCATCATGAATTTGTCAAGTATGAACCTGTTATGATGTTGAGTAAAGAATCTGTAGTTAATTACTTTAACATAATACAAAAAATACAAACTTTGACATTTTGACGGTGTCTGGAATAGAATTTTCATTTTTTCTGTAAATACGGTATGTGTCACCATTGCTCAAAGCCAAATCCGAAAAGTAAAAATAAAAATTCATTTGCAATGAGACTTTAAATTAACATTTTGTTATCTGGATTAACATGGGAAGAGAAACGGTAAAAGGAACAGCCCTCTATTATACCGCGTATACAAAAATGGTGTGGCCTTGGACACACACAATGGCTTAGAGCTATTGTGGTTTGGAATATTACTCCCTTTAAACTCACTTAAAAAATGTTTTGTTTCAAATCGTTTTCCTCAAGTGTGCCATTCGTTGTCGACGGAAATAATTTACTTGCTTAGAAAGATTAGTATTTCAGCTAAATGGTGGTAGATCTTGATTTTTCAAAAGGCCTATATTTATTGATTTATGAGGGATCTTCAACAATCCATAAAAACATGTAGTAGCTCTTAAACGAAGCAATATTTAAAAAAAAAAAACCCGATGGTAGTCACAGAAAGGTTTCACACACCATATATCAAAATTCAAACAATTGTGATAAATAGCACATATGAGGAAATTAATTTTTCGGCATGGATGTTTGCCAAAATTGAACAACTTTCATGCGCGCGCTTTTCAATTTACTGTTATGCTTGCATGCACAGTGTGGCAGAAGTATTGTGCAGCCACTGTGACATGCCTAATTTCAGTTAGGGTCCTATCTTACCATATTGTGCGGCCACATATCCATATATAGTGACAGTCCCTCGGATCTGATTGCGTCCATCCAGGGTCGTTAATGTTGCTATCGAGATGGTACTAAAAAGTCGTTGTCTTTGAAAAGTACGGTTCTAAAAAGATGTCTCTTCACCAAGAAGGAAAAAAGTCTGAAAGTCATTGCCCTGCGTCCAACATCTGCCAACCCGTTTAAGCACATGCTGCAGGCTCATCTGCAGGTGATGTTGTCAGTCAGCTACCTGCACAACCGATTCTTTTGTTCTGCAAGGCTCACTCAGTCATTTAATGAGGCAATACAAACGATCGAAATTGGTGTTGAAATGAGCAAAATTTTGAGTTACACCTTTTCAGTGTAAAAATTTTTTTCTCAGCCAAATGAAAGGCAATAATTTTCATTTTTTCAGTAAATGGCTGGAAAAACTATAATGCTTGATACTGATTTTTTTTAATAATCCTGGTGTTAAACTTAGGCCTGAAATTCAGTCATTTAGTGTAAGATATTCGATTTTTATAGGCTTCAGCTCGGCCCGCATGAGCTTTTTCTTGGATCAACCTTTTAGCTTTTCAAAGTAATATAGTTCGCTAATGAAGGATTTTCCCCAACTTTCTAAAGCACATCACCGTGAGCTATATATCATAGTTTTGTCAGAATTTCCGTTTTGATTTCACCATCTTTCACGTCGGCTGAAAAAATTTCTAAATCAACACGTGAAATCTAAAGGCTAGTACTAGCATTGTGGATCGATATCCCTGGGTTTAATAGGAATACCGGCATGGCTATAGTGTTGCCAGAACTTCAATATAGCAAAGAAATTCCCAGACCTATAGCGCTCCTACTGATCATGTTTAACCAGAACACCCAATTGGGGATTTAATCGCTGGTCGGGCAATTTGCTTTCAATGAAAAATTGACCTGGATAACAACAAAGGAAATATCGACTATTTTTGCTGGTTGCTCTCGAGATAAAAGTACTCACCATTGCCTACTTTTACTTAGTTTGACATTTTCGGATTATGAATGGAAAAAGGGTAAAACAAAAACGGAAATTCTGACAAAACTATAACATATAGACCCACACGATGTGCTTTACAGAGGTGGGAAATATCTTTCTTTAGCAAACTATGTTAGTTTGAGACGCTAAAACATGAATTCCGTAAAAAGCTCGCAGGCGAATTCAAGGCCTATAAAAATCAAAAATATCACACTAAAAGACACAATTTGATGCTTAATTTTAACACCAGGATTTAAAAAAAATGTATATCCAAGCACCAAGTTTTTAACTGACATTACTGAAGAAAAAAAAAAAATATTGCTTTATATTTGACCGAGAAAATTAATTTCATAGCAAAAAGGTGTATCTCTGAATTGTGCTGATTTTTACATGTATCGATCGACTTTTAGCGCGACTAAGCATTTCTAAAGAATTGGTTGTCCAGGCGGCAGACTGTTGTGGAAAGCAGCATAATTCCAACCCCCACCCGACATTTCTTCCCTTTGTTATGTCGAGTGGGTTGTTGGTCACACCCAGACACAAAAGACTCTACCTATAGGCGCTTAATAGTGACAAAATGACACATTTGGAGAATACACTCGAAATAGATAAGACAAAATAGTTAAATATTCCATCCATTTGTTTTATTTTGTCTTTTGCTAACAATAATATTCAATCATGTCAATGTCAACTCTCTGTTCACATTAATTTTCATTTTGCCAATAGTTAAACAAATTCCAAACAGCAAAAATTTGCCAAACAAGATTTCCAATTTTTGGCAACGGGTTAACACTGGATTACAATTTTTTGAAGCATTTTTTCAAATTTGACCCCTTTAGAAAACGGTTCATTACAGATAGGTCAAACTATATTTTTCCTGAATTCTTATGACTCGATTAATGTACTGTTGTCAGTGGTTGTAGCTTTTATCACCATGTGAGCACAGACCCTGGTTCTTTCTTTAGGGTCTGTGATCTGAGCACCTTTGAAAATTTCATATTGTGACCCGGGTAACTTTTTACCCTTTTGGTCCGTATTTTTGGGCCTATTCTGAAATTAATCATATAGCTACCCGATACAATCTGGGCTTTTGTCACATTTCCCCTTATTTTTTACCCTGCTTCACTATCGGTGTTAAAGTTTACAATTCCAGTTTGTTTTAAACACAATTTAGAATTATAAAGAATAAATTGAATGAATTGAATACTACATTAATTCGATTCGCAATCGAGATATAGAATACATAATGAAATATTGATTATATTGTACACATCTCAAAAATATAAACATTTATATTTTCACTGTACAGTCAGGTAATGCTATATTGTATATGCCCTATGATATTAGGACAAATACATGAAAGACATAAAAAGAAAACATTCTTCAATTAACCATTCGTTCAATTAGAGCGGATGAATTATGTGAAGTTAATGTAGTGAAATAAATGATGAGTTGACATCATTTTCATGTAATTTACTTCAAATCTTGATACATTTACTCAAATTGCAGTTGCATGTTATCTCAAGGTCAGAGTGGAAGGTGACGTGATCAAATTAATTTGCTATTTCTTCGTCATAATTTATTCATTTACATATAAAAAAAACTATATAAATATATTTTTAAAAAAATACATTTTTGTCAAGAGCATTCTTTAGGCTAGTTAATTCTGAATTTATTTCATTAATTGAACACCCTGGCATTAAGTATATTAATGTGTTTTGTTTTGAATGAGGTAATACTTATGTAAATGTATTCATTTCACAACTATATTGAACAAACTTTAACATAACTTTGTTTCATTTTTATGATACATGCAGAATGAGAATAGTACTGTGAATTTCAATTTGATTGGAAAGATAAATACACCAATAATTATTTGAACAGTGATTGCATAATATATTTACATCAGCTGGCAATTATTGTATATAAATTTACATTAAGACAGTTTCAATGTTCAAGTAACATTTAAATAGTGCATTTAAATGCGTGTACATTATGCTATTATAAAGCTGTACATTTTTTTTATCCAATTCCAATACATTTATTCTATTTACAGACTTGACATTTAATATGGAATATTTGTTCGCAAAATTCCAAGACTGGTGTGGTAGGGGTCTACATAAACCGCACGGGCTAAATGTTAATTGGGGTGTGTCAGGAGATGGTGTAAAATAATTATTTGATAGAAAATGTACTTTTCATTAGTTTACATTATGGCGCTCATAATGTATTGGATTAACCTAAAATGGCGGATTTAAGGAGCCTGAATTTGATTTTTGTAGAGGTAAAATTTCTGAATTTGAGCAACATTGTTCTGATATTATCAAATTTATTGAGGTTTGAGGCGATATTTACTGAACCTGGCTAAAAACCAATAACTGTTCGTCAGAACTGAAATGTACTTGTAAGTAAAATATGGCTCTTAAAAGTGGTACGCACTCAGAAAATTTGAATTATCCCCTGGGGCCAAATGTTATAAACTTACTGTACACAAAGAAACAGCGTGAGTTTATTGGACAACCAGGAATCCACACAGTTGTTTTTGTACCGTAAGTTTATAACATTTGACCCCAGGAGGCCATTCAAACTTTCTGAAACATCACCTCAAACCCCCATAAATTTGATAATAACAGAACAATGTTGCATAAAGTCCGAAATTGTGTCCCTCACAAAACTGCCATTTTAGGCAAATTCGCTACATTATGAGCACCATAATCTAAACTTATGGAAAGCACATTTTCTATCAAACAATTAGTTTATACCATCTCCCGACACACCCCAATTAACATTTAGCCCTTGGGGTTTATGCAGACTCCATCCAGACCAGTCTTGGAATTTTGCGATAAAATATTCCATATTAAATGTCAAGTCTGTACCTTCCAGATTTTAGAGTATAGTTAACCAAATCATATTGCGAGGTTTCCGAGGTTCGCCTTCTTTATAATTTACTTCTACATTTGTTTTTCAGCTGCTATCGAGCTGTTTTACAACCATGGTGATTCCTCAAAATACTAAAAACATACCTTACATGGACAGAAGTCCTTATCTACAGCACTGATTGCCATGCCAATTGCTGCTGTTGTTGATTTACCAATAATTGTATCTATAGAGGGTAAGTGTGTCAGTGTGCCATTTTGCTTTCTGTTCACATTAATTTTCATTTGGTTAATATTTGAACAAATTCCAAACATATAGCCTAAATTTGCCCAGCAAGATTTCAATTTGACAACGGGTTAACATTTTCCCTGGAATACAATTTTATCCCTATGGAAGACAGAACTTGACTTTGACCTTTTTGCTTATAACTCGAAAACGGTCAATTACAGATAGGTCAAACTATACTTTTCCTGAATCCTTATGACTCGATTAATACACTGTTGTCAGTGGTTGTAGTTTTTATCACCATTTAAGTACAGACCCTAGTTCTTTCTATAGGGCCTGTGATCTGAGCATCTTTGAAATTTGACCCGCTGGTCACTTTTTACCCCATTTTTTATTGGGTTCTATATTTTGGGGCTTATTCTGAAATTAATCATATAGTTACCCGATACAGTGTGGGCTTTGTCAGCCTTTTCCCCTTATTTCTTTACCCTGATTTACTATTGGTGTTAAAGTTCACAATTCCGATTTGCTTTAACACAGTTTAGAATATAAAGAATCCAATGAATGACTACATTATACGTAATCGGGATACAGAACACACAATTATTTTACCTCATTAATAATATAGTACACATCTCAAAAATAAAAACATTTATATTTTCACGGTACAGTCAGGTAATGCTATATAATGAATACATATTGTATATAGGTATGATATTAGGACAAATACAATGAATACATGAAAGACATAAAAAGAAAACATTCAATTAACCAGTCATTCAATTAGAGCGGATGAATTATGTGAAGTTAATGTAGTGAACTGAATGATGAGTTGACATCGTTATTTTCATGTAATTTACTTCAAATCGTGATACATTTACTCAAATTGCATTTGCATGCTATCTCAAGGTCAAAGTGGAAGGTGACGTGATCAAATTTATTTATTCATTTACACATAAAAAAGAAATATAAATATATAAAAAATACATTTTGGTCAAGAGCCTTCATTAGGCTAGTTAATATTCAATTTGTTTCATTAATTGAACACCCTGGCATTGAGTATATTAACGTGTTTTGTTTTGAGTGAGGTAATTATATAACTGTATTCAAAGTGATAATTAAATTGAACAAAATATAACATAACATTGTTTCATTTTTATGATACATGCAGAATGAGAATAGTACTGTGAATTTCAATTTGATTGGAAAGATAAATACACCAATAATTATTTGAACAGTGATTGCATAATATATTTACATCAGCTGACAATAATTATATAGAAATTTACATTAAGACAGTTTCAATGTTCAGCAATAAACATAGTGACATTTGAAGCTGTATTTTTATCCAATTTCAATTCATTTAGTTTATTGATACTTTCCATCATGAATGCGATTCCGATCTTCGCCTTCTTTGTAAGAGTTGCTCTTATAAACGTCTACATTTTGTTTTTCAGTTCAATCTATCTGTTTTACAACCATGGTGATTCCTCAAAATACTAAAAACAGACCTTACATGGACAGAAGTCCTTATCTACTGTACAGCACTGATTGATGTTGTTGTTGCTGTTGTTGTTGATTAACAATATAGATCTCCCTCTATATTGTATTCTACGAGTACATAGGGTAAGTTTGTACCATTTTGTTTTCTCTCATTCCGCGGTTTTTATTGAAATATCAAATCATACAAATTTCCATGCTTGCCACATAGTATGTTGCTGTTTTTTTACTTTTAAGTAAAAACATGCTTAAGGTGCGCAAATAGTCAATACATACGCTTACAGAAGAGTCCCTATGTTGTGGGGTATGCAGTATGCTACAATGTTATTGGACGGCTTGCCCGGGACGGCTTGCAACCAGCGCTTTTCCTCATATAATACTGAGGTACTTATCCGCTTGGATCGAACAGGATCTGTGCATAACTGTCAGATTATTACCGCTATTATCTGCATACGCGACCAGGGGATGCGATCATGGTCCCCGGGTCAAGGTGATGCAATCATTTGAGACAGTAATGAGGCTGAGCTGCTCCACCACACATAGGACATTGTGATAGTGCTTCCTTCATAGCCAAAATAAGATCAGATGGCTGGATAACCAGAGCTACATCAGGGTCAGCTTTTTCTAGTAGCTCGAGAATCTGAAATAGTAATAAAGATTTAAAAGAATATCAAGAATATATACCTTACATCACAGGGTTATTGAATATATGTACACAAACAGTATCTGTATACACTAAAAACGAAAGCAATATCTTAAGGAATCGGATAGCACATTATTTTTTGTGATACCTGAGAGCGCATCAGACACACCAAATTGCATTCTGAATACAAGCCTGGGGGAGTGTCTTTCTGATATCAATCTGATTCTGTTTGAAATTTGCGAAAATTTATGGCAAATTATTGAAAATTTATATTTTTGGTATAAAACAGTCCTCGAAGTTTATAAATCTAAGTGTTTGTAGGTGGGAAGAAAAGCCATCCATTATTTGAAAATCCAGAGTGATCTGGGGGTTTCAGATGGTATTCATTTGTCAACCAATATGAAAGACTCCAGTATGAATTGAAACCGTCCTAACAAATGCAAGCATGTTTCCAAACCTGTACAACGATGTTCATACAAACAAAATAACGGTATACCTGTTGTGTTGTATATTTGGAATTGACAGGTTGCATATTTATTTCAGTAATGGCCCATTCCACAACATCAGTCCGCAGTACACCGGTAGTTTTACCCTTAGCGGCTTGGTGGAATAGACCGCCAGAGTGAACTTTCTTGATCTGAAGGAAAATATTTAATTTGAAATAAATTAACAATATGAACATTTAATGATAAAAATATTACTTAAATCCATGATCATGATGATCCAAAATTGCGTGTCTAAAAACGGCGTCTTCCAGTTAAAATGGATATGGTAGCCTATTATTTATATGGCTGGAGATCACATGAAAATTTTTCGTCTATATACTTGCAAGAAGAGTTACATAAAGCTCTTTTATGATGAAGTTCGTATTTGAGCTGTTATATTATTATTGCTGTGTACACGTGCATACGCATGACGTAATTTTTACGTTATTCAGAGGCGTAAATCTAAATCACGTGTATACGGTAGTTTTGCGCGCACGCGTGATCTCGTTGTCCATGGTAAAACCATTTCTTTGCCACTTGCCCTTGACACTGCTAAGGTGGCAATAATATTTTGTATTTTTATTTCCAATTTTGCTTACCACGATTCCGTCAATTTCAATACCAAGATCACGTTTGTTCACAGACCTCCTCAGTAGTAACACATTTGCGTGAGGGGCTCGTTGAACACTCATTCTAATCTGTTAAAACATAAGCAATAAATAACAATCTTGTGAAGAAAGCGTATCAAGGAATCTTCTTTCCGTCTTTTATGTATCACGCCGTTATAATCTGGGACAACATTCCTAGTTATAGTCCCAGCTATATAAATACAAATATCATACAAATGATAATAGTTTTCTAAAATCAATATAAAACCTACATACGCAGATTACATTTATGAATGTACACTTCAACTTTTATCTGGAATCTCGGGCCTGATGAAATTTGACATTTAAAAAGATTAGATGTTTAAATATGTATTACCTCATTGCCTTTAACCTTTGCCATCAAATCATAAGCAAAAGTGACTTCAACGTCTTCAAGGTCAATACCACTTATGCTCAGTATCTTGTCGCCAGGGTGGAGGGTTTCTTCCAAGGGGCATCCATTCAGATTCCAATGATCAAGCCTAAATAATAATAATAATAATAAAAATAATAATAATTGCCCAGCAAACAACTACAGTAGTTGTCCATATTGGTGAGTATTATGCAAAATATTTTTTGCCGGGTAATTTTTTAACGTACTATGACATGCGAGTTCAAAATCGGTTTTGGTTACAGGGCGATAGTCCGAAAGTTCATTAGTGCGAAAATCCAATAAAATTATTGTAAAACCCAATTACCCTAACCCTATAAACTTTACTTTAACCTATAACCTTAGCCCTAATTCTAACCCTAAACCTATACACCACGACTCTTAGACTAACGGGCTGTTCCCAAAAGTAAGATATTTTATGATTGAGATATCATAGCGTACTTCCAATTAGTCATATAAACAATATGTTTGTAGTTGGTCATAGCTAGCAACTGTGACGTTTTATTCCGGTTCATCATGAGCAAATTATAACCTTACCATAACCCAGGTATTCCTTTAACTTTGACCAGACAAAGGCGTTTTCCGTTAGATACTGCGTCTTTCTGCAACACCACATCGATTGACTCGTCTTCCTGCTTGCTCCGAAACATCCTGTTATAAATAATGGTAATTTTGAAAAAGTTCATATTACAAATCATTTAATTTGAAAACTTGCTTGATGTGTTGTTGTGAATGAGATATGTACGTTTTACAAAAGTGTTGTTGTTTCAGCCCTTTACAACATAACTCAAGAACCACAGGACCTACAATAGTATATCTGTAATATTTGAATTCTTCTGCACACTGGCTATGAAATGATCAATGCATTTTTTGCTAAAGCACACTATCATTCGCAAGACACTGTGAACTATCAAATCGCAACAGTTTCAAATAGTTGCTTAAAAGTTAAGGTTACTTCATATTTCTAATTATCGAGCCCATAATTGACTTTTCTCCGATCATCGTTTAAATGTATTTAATATTTCAGGTTACGTTCATGAAAGGAGGCACGTTTTGATTGTGTATTATCATGATTATATAGGACAGTCTTTACTTCAAATGACACAAATATTAAATCAACTATATGCATCCCTAAACCTGTCAATTTTACTTACTCAATCGACGATACCAGCGGTTGTCCATCTCGTTGAGGAAGTTGCGGCCGACCTCTCACCACCTCTTTCCCAGATTTCCCGCCTTCCACAACTCGTTCAAGTTGACTGCCTGTTCTTTGTAGTGTTGGTTTGGATGGAGATGGTGGTTGTCTGAAAGATTGCGTTTTCGATGGCATCATTGTACCTTTCAATTTGTCGTCTTCTCGTTGAGGCTTTGGAAGGACTTGAATGATTGGTTTCTTGGCTTTTACAGGATGGGTTTGTGGGTGGTTGACATTCACACTAGCAGGTTGCATGGACCTGGTTTGTGACGTCGATTTAAAGCTGCCTGGATTTTGTGTTAAAGGGAGTGGTCCCGTTTTAGAGTTAAACATGTTTTGCAACATACTCTGTTTTGACTTGAAATTGTCGTTGCTTTTGATTTCCCTGTAGTCTTCTCCTGCTGCGGCTACTGATGGTGTTGGTGTTGGTTTGTCTCTTGGTACCATGTACAGGTTTTCATCCGATTCAACTGGTACTCTAGGATGCCTAGCCTGTGTAACTGGTGGTTTAGTCTTAGGGATGCTTTCCTTTCGTGTAGGAACTGGCGGCTTTGTGCCTTTCACGTTCATGTAGGTGTGGTCATCAGTGAGTTTCGCCGGTGTAGTTTGTATTGGAAAACTGTCTTCGTAGTGAAGCTCTTCAATGTCTACACATGATCAAAATAAATTTAAAAAACGGTATGAAAATAATGTCTTTTTTCTTCAGAGTAGACGAATTCATACGGTGAAAACAAACATTTTATCACTCTTTGGAATGAATTTATTAAGGGATCTGGAATGAGCGTTTTGAGCGTTTCGACAGTATTTTTTTGTGGGACATGAGAGCACATCAGACATATCGAATTGCATTCTGAATACAAAGAATGTCTTTCTGATATCAAATAATTTTCATTTTTGAAATTCACGATATAATACAAATTTTATGACAAATTATTAAAATTTGATATTTTTCACATTTTGATATATAACAGTCCTCGAAGTAAATTTTATAAATCTAATGATATATTCTTAAAGTGTATGTAGCTGGGAGGAAAAGCCGACGATCAATTGAAAATTTGACCTTTCATATTGAAGTTATGGATTTTGTTCCCAAATAGACCTTATTTTTGTGTGTGTTTTGGTGAAAAAATCCATATCTTCAATACAAAAGGTCAACATTTTCAATTGATCGTCGGCTTTTCATCCCACCTACATACACTTTTTAAGTACATATCATCAGCTTTATAAAAGTTTACTTCGAGTACTGTTAAATATCAAAAATATCAATTTTTAATCATTTGCCTTAAAATGTGTATTACATTGCGAATTTAAAATAAAATCAAAATTATTTGATATCAGAAGGACATTCTTCGTATTCAGAATGCAATTCGACATGTCTGATGTGCTCTAATGTCCCACAATAAATACTGTCCAAACGTTCATACCCCATCCCTTAAAACACTTAAATATGCTAATCTTTTGACATTCACAACATATAATTGTGTGTATCAAATAAGTTCCATCGACATTTCTTGAAGGGTTTCAATAATTTCCCGTTACTCTAATTTGCGCCAATTGGCGATACTACACTACTCGCCCATACTTTCCACCATCCACACATTATTTCTCTGTCATATACAATAACACATACTTGTCATTACTGTGACGATTAAATGATTTTCACATTACCTGTTGGTGTTCTGTTTGGCGACTCATCAGAACTTGAATCTGTCGATGATTCGGTTGTCTGTAAAATTGTGAAAAATATCAAATAAAATTCTATATTTGGTTTTGTAATATTATTACGTGCATACATCGCTTCTTTTTTGGTAGTTGATTATATTGATTATATGCTCACTACGACTGCTCAGTGCCAGAAGTGGGTAAGTGCAATAGCTGCCATGTGTAGATAAGTACAATATACTGTGTGTAAATTGCCAAAATGTTCAGAGGGCAGCAATTGCATTTACCCACTTCTGGCACTTTATCAGTCAACTACACGAATTGAGTGAGATCGAGAGTACATTGCATTGTCCATATTTAGACATTTCTGGTCCATTATTACTTACGAAAAAGGATTCCTAGAATTGGTACTATTGTCTTTAACAAAAATCGAATTTGTCATTTCAAAAGGAAACGAACAATTAAAAACTTTGATCTACCTACTTTCAAATAACATACATTTTAAATCAATTTAGTTTTGAGAAAAGGGACACTTTTTACCTAAACAATTTCAATGGGAAATAAGACGTTTTTAAGTTTTTTGAACTAATTATTTGAACATTTCTTTGGTACATGCTATGAATTTTGCATTGTTTTGGTTTTTGCATTGCAATAAAAATAAGATTTTTTTTAAATGATGATATGGGGGGGGGGGTACTTTTTGGTGAAATTAATAGTTATAAATAAATATCACTAGAACTCATTTTTTGGATGTCAATGGAATTCCTAACAATGGGAATCGATCAACCATAACGAATGAACAATAGGGAGTACAGTGGGATTTCCCATGCTTGCCTATACATGGTTGTGCTGTAAAAATGTTGCTCTTCATGCTACCACTTCTGTTCATATAATGGGCCAAACTTTTTCATTAATTATGATCATCAATTTGACCGTTTGTTCCGATACGTATCAATAATACAATCGTGATGTTTACAAATTGGGAGTAGGGCCTATTATATAGTAAAATGAGCTGTACTATAAAGATCGGCCGGGATTTCTCGGGACTTTTATATCACGTGTTTTAGTCACTATCTTGGAGATAATTATCTATCAACCTTTGGCACTTGTCTCTAGCTTAGAGAATATATCTACATGCTCTAAACATATAAGAATACACTTTTTGATGATAGTTTCTATATTATGTAATTATACAAATATTGAATGTTTATGAGTACAATGGCAAGAAAATTTTCAGGAGGTGAAATATGGAATGTTCCATTCAACGAGGCTTTGCCGAGTTGAATGGAACAGTTCATATTTCACCTCATGAAAATATTCTTTCCATATAACGAATAAAAACATTCAATATTTGTTTTATATAACTCATATAAAATTCTTTATCTTCCACTAATTTTATAAATCACCTGGAAAACAAAATAAATTACAAAAATATTACAAACTGTATTTATTTTAGAAGCGACACCCACACCTATGATTGGCGAGTCGAGGTGGTCACCGTTCCCGCTATATACCCTCGGTTAAGAAGGAAGTGTCCAATCTTTGGAAGATGCCATCCACCTCCGATCTCTGCAGCGATTACACCATGCAGGAAGTAGAAGATGCTTTGAAACTACTCAAAGCAGGTAAGGCACCTGGACCAGACAGTATCCACCCAGAATTCCTCCATCATGCTGGCTCTGCTGCAACCAACTGGCTATGCAAGTTCCTGTCATCCTGTATGAAACGATGCAAGATACCAAAGATTTGGCGCAAGGCAACTGTCATCGCACTGCTCAAACCTAATAAGCCAAAGGATGACCCTAAGAGCTACCGTCCAATCTCTCTACTCTGCATTCCCTACAAGCTACTGGAGCGCCTGATCCATAGCCGTATCAACCTGATTGTAGACCCACAGCTTCCTCACGAGCAGGCCGGTTTTCGTCAGGGCAGATCAACAGTGGACCAGGTCACCCTCCTCACCCAAGACATCGAAGACAGCTTTGAAGGGAACCAGAAGGCTGGTGCTGTATTTGTAGATCTGACAGCAGCATACGACACCGTGTGGCATAGAGGCCTGATATGCAAACTCCTCAAGCTCATACCAGACAGAGGGATGGTGTCCTTCATCGTGCAGCTAATCTCGAACCGCAACTTCATTCTTAAGACCAGCGACGGCCAAGCTAGTAGACCACGCAGTCTGAGGAACGGTGTGCCACAGGGCTCCGTCCTAGCACCTCTCTTATTCAACATCTACATCCATGACCTGCCCAATACCATTGCTAAGAAGTATGGATACACAGATGACCTGGCAATCCTGAAGTATGGCAAATCTTGGGACACAATTGAGAGAGCGCTCAGCCTAGACATGGACACCCTAGATACTTACCTCCACCAATGGCGGCTCAAGCTGAGTGTTGCTAAGACTGTCTCCTCTGCCTTCCATCTCAACAACAGGGAAGCCACCAGAGAACTCAATGTTACCATCAAGTCCAAGCGACTGAACTTCGAGGCTTGCCCCACGTACCTAGGAGTGAAACTGGACAGAGCCCTCACCTACCGGCAGCACTTGGTTAACCTAAGGGACAAGGTCACAGCAAGATGCGCATTGATTCGTCACCTAGCCGGCACCAGCTGGGGAGCAAGCGCCAAGACCCTCAGAACATCAACCCTGGCCTTGGTATATGCACCAGCAGAATACTGTGCACCAGTATGGAGCAGGAGCTACCACACCCACCAGGTAGACACGGGTCTAAATGAAGCTATGCGCACTGTGTCAGGATGTCTGCGACCAACTCCTACTGAACAGCTTCCGGTTTTAGCAGGAATCCTCCGCCGGACATCAGAAGGAAAGCAGCCTCCGTAGCTATAGCACTCCGGTCTGAAGAACCAGGACACCTCCTTCATGACACCATGTCAAGAGCTAGGAACAGTGAGGGTGAAAGCAGGAGATTGGTATCTAGGAAGCCGTTTGCTCAACAAGCAATAGACTTGATGAAGACAACACAGTCTAACCAGACAGCCAAGGACTGGACAGCTAAGACGTGGAAAGACCAATGGCAGCAGACTTCCTCACCACTCCAGCGCTTTGTCACAGACCCAACAGACACCATCCCAGGCTTCAACCTACCCAGGTCTGCTTGGACAAAATTAAACCGCCTGAGAAGTGGAGTTGGACGCTTCAATGCCAACCTGTTCCAATGGGGCTTAAAGGAAAGCCCAGCATGCGAGTGCGGTAGTGAGGAACAAACAGCCGACCACATCATCTCTCATCCTGTCATCTCCATAGACCACCGAATGGTATATCCGGCCTGATTGAAGTCGACGAAGCCACCAGGGACTGGTTGATGCGTACTGGGCTTGAAATTTAATGAAACTTATTGTTTTGGCTTATATATCTTGTTTCTTCCTGACATACGCAAGAAGAAGAGAAGACCCTCGCGTCTGTCGTTGCCATAGTAGCTGCGCGCCAGTGCAATATAAAATCGACTGGCGCGGAGTGCAATTATAGTCTTTTTCTATGAATAGCAAAAATATTCAATAGTAATTGACCAATCAAATGATAAGAATCTTTGTATGAGTTATATAAAAACTCATACAAAGATTCTTATCATTTGATTGGTCAATTACTATTGATTATTTTTTTTTTTCTTAGAAAAATATTATTGCACTAGGTGCGAGTGCAATAGTCCATTTTCCATTGCACTTACGCGTTATTCGTTCTATGGAGAGAATATTTTAATGAGGTGAATTATGAACTGTTCCATTAAACTCGGCAAAGCCTCGTTGAATGGAACAGTCCATATTTCACCCCATTAAAATATTCTTCCAATTGTACTCATAAACATTCAATATTTATATACTGTATTTATTTTAGAAGCTATACCCACACCTATATTAAATAATTAGCAAGTCGAGGTGGTCACCGTGCTCGCTATACGCTCGCGTCTGTAAAATAAAGTTGTTCATTTTTTTAAAAATTTGCTTACCTCGGCATATGGTTCCGAGTAAAAACTTCCTTCCAAAGCAGCACATGCCGACACTGGTTCCCTTGCTCTATGAAAATTAGCCGGTCGTCTTATGCCTTCTGGGTTTGTTGCCCGCCTCGTCTTTCCTCCTTCTAATGTGCATTCAAGTTCTGTATTTGTAACCCATCCAAACTTCTTCAAAGCTTGCATGAGTTGACTGTACCATTCTTCCATTTGACTCCTGTAATTCGTAATTATTGTAAATTGCAACATTAGTTTGGTACATAGATTCTGATCAGCACCATAATCATGATAATTAAAGCCATATTATAACATTTGCTGAGGAGAACGCCCTCAAAAAAATTTTAAATTCTGTTTTTTACACGATAGTCAATAAAGATACTCTGCAAAAATCAAGACTGTAGGTGCTGTAGTTTTGTCAAAATCCGAGATTTTGAATAAAACGATGGAACCGTCGTTTTATTATTACGATGGAAATATTAGTCGAACACGTATGAACAGTACGTACACGGCGTGCGTGATACACATATACACACACACCCCGTGCATCGTACCGTATTACAACCGCGGGAGTAACATGCATGGGTGCTAGTAGTCAATTCCAATTTTCTATGCTTTACCTCATTTGTTCGGCTCAAAATTAAAAGGGGACATATCTGACAGTAAAAGCTAACATTTTATGGAAAATAAATACTTATCTATTTTTACAGAAATGTTATAATATGGCTTTAACAAGCGGCGTGGAACTAACGTTTGCACAATGCTTTTGTCCTTCTGATATCAAGTAATTTTGATTTTTTTCGAAATTGGCGATATAAAACATTATGTTTTAGGTCTTGTTTGGGAAAAAGGTCTTTTTTATACTTGCGCTGGGATCACTGAATGGGACATTTAACTACAATTCAGATTTGAACCCATTATCTTTGTGGACATGAACTCCGGGGTACTTAATAAGTTTTGGTTTGGGTAGGGATGCTACTGAGATTTTTCAAGTTGACCCATTAATATATCAATTTTTCAAGGAATTTTGACCCATCAATATACTAAATGCCCAAATAGAAAATCGTGGGCCAAATTTAACAACTGTTCCCAAAATTCGCCCCACCAAAGTGTGTTTTCGCGGAGAAGCAGGATCACTGTTATCCACATTCATTATATTTAACTAACCTGGAATCTGCTTTGAGAAATTTAATGTCTTTTCCACTTTTAAGGCAGATGATATTTTCATACTTGTGTTTGTTTAACGTGTATTTCTCATTCATTTCCACTTCGTCTAAGTTATCTAGTCGAATAGAGTTCTTCCATCCAGTAGTATCTCCTTTATCATATTCGATCATATCACCAATAATTTTGCAATTCATCCGATGCTTTCTACCCTGTTGTTTGGGACAGAATTACATAAATTCAGTCAATGAGCAATGAGTAGTATTAGGGTCTTTCGATTCGTGTAATGAATATTCATGAGCTTATGAATACGAATGAGGTCAGAGGTCACCACCGGAGTAGTATTTTGTCATTTTTGACGTTATGAATATTTATGACCTCTTGAATATTAATAAGGTTAGAGGTCACTTCCGGTTTGCATATTAATGAGGTGGTTATGGCTAGTTAGCATATTCCCGCGGTCATGAATACTAACGAGAAAGTTTGAAATATTTGTTTTTCGTGTTTGGGCGGTTTTGAAAAATTTTGTATATGGAGAAAGTATGAAGGATTTAATTAATTACAGGATGTAATTAAATAGGTGTCAACAAGATAGTAGGATTCAAAGATATGTTCATTATTTAAGAATACTAGCTGTGAGAAAGTTTTCTCGTTTGTTTTTTACGCTCCGATTGTGTCAATTTTACGATTGTCGAGTCTGCTTGAATATATATCCTTATTTTACTGCAATGGTACAATATATTTATGAGTTTTAAATTAAGACCTATATTTGCCCATACGTCCCCACTACGCATTTAAACGAACAATTTGAGACCATTTTCGTTGGAATTGGTGGCGATTTTTAAAACATTTTTGTCGCCTGTAGACCCTAAAATTTGACTATTGACCTTTCAGCATATAACTTGAGAACGATACGTCACTACTTTTCTGAATCCTTAGGATGCACCCACTTTGACATTTGACGCCTGTGGTAACCTTTTAATGTCAAATTTGAGAAGTTTCGATAACTTTAAGTACACATAAAGATTCAGAATCATCAACTCCATATTAACCAAGAACTTTTGATATTTTCATTATTTGAGGTAGATAAAAACATGAAAAACTTACAAGTTTGTTATTTTTCATGTTTTCTGCTGTAAAGAGTGCCCAAGGCTGATCTCGTGACGACACCGATGATGATGCCATGGTGATAGCAGTATCTGTAGAATAGGAGATAACATGGTTCATTCGGCTAAGTTTATACAAATAAAACTAACTCAAAAGAAAACGTATTTAAGAAGTGGATTATTATACTTATTTAAGTGGATTATACTTATTTACATTATTTTAGAAAATAATGTTTGTTGTTCCTCATAATGTACCCATGTGCACAATATTTTGATATCTGTGATTTTAACTTGACACTGGTATAAAATTGAAAAAATAAAGATGAAAAGCTTGCAAAGATTTCAGAATCCAATGCGGAATGCGCTTGTATGTTTTCGGCAACTCAAACTTGGTGAAAATAAGCTTGAGATGCTCAAAACATTCGAAACTTATATTTTTATACACATAATGAAAATGTTCATCACGTCAATCCTGGCATCAAAATGCTTTAAAAACATATTTTTACCGATATGTATGTAGGTATCTTCGTAAAGAAATATATTGGAGGAAACAAGTTAACTTGGCCAATTTCTCCGAGGCAATATTTTCCTCCCACTAACTAAAAAACTGCAGCATTGATCTAATATGAAATGAGACAAGGAAGCCAATAAATCGCATACATTTTCAGAAGTCTTGTGGTTCTTGAGTTAGTCGAGTCATAGTCTCAGCATGGTAACTATAGTCTCAGCATGGTAACTGTACTCTGCAATGTGGCTTGAAGCAGTTTCGCGGTTTGTGTATTAACACCTATTTTTTATTATCTTTTTTAATAAGAAAACAAATTAAGACAAAAAAAATAGCAATTAAAAGAGCTTGAAAAAACATTGCGAATTTAAGACCAAAAAAGGTGACGGAGTGTCCCTTTAGACGAAGTGGTAAGTGGGTCCGGTTTTTTACTTGCACGATGGCTGTCATCACCATGTACATATAAGCACCGCTACACAATGGACTTTGCACCGCACCTGAGCATAAGTCACAATTCCTTGGCCGCACGTCCAAATGGATCCTGCCAAGTATCAACGTACTAACGTAGACGTAGACGTGTAAGTAAGAAACTAAGCGAGAACAATAATGCTCTTGAGCTCTTGTAGCAGCAAAGGCCCTGATTTGTTGTTAATGGTTTATGGGAATGATGTGGGCCGTAGGGGTCAGCGACAACCTGTAAAGTGTGCTGAGGCTTGTGGATCAACGTCTACATGGTCTAGGCGTTGTGCCTAGTGTGTAGCGCACCATAAATCAGGCTGGACCTCAGGTTCCAGCAATCAGGGCCCAGCAAAAAAAATTGAATATCAAGTAAAGTGTAAATAGATTGCTGATTATTTGAGATACAACTTTAATAGTAGTGCAGTGACTACTTCCAAACGTGATAATGTATTCAATTGCTATAATGTTAAACCCAATTTTTATGACTCGTATCTCATGAAATATGTTTGAAAACGTGAACTTAAAATCATGATTAAACTTCCTCTTTTGCCGGGCCCACTCGCTTTTATTCTTGCGTATATATTTGCGAACTTTCTTTTGCCCTTGCAATCAGCGCATAAAGAGACGACTCCATGTTTTATCTTTTTATCTTATCTCCCATTTAACATAATATTTCCGTGTCACATGATTGCATAGTTTATCAGTTGTATGATGGTATTCATGCATGGTAACGAAAGACAAATATTCATGAACACTATAATTTATATGTACGTATATAATGTGAACATTTATTACTGTTTCATCTGAATAAGGGGGAAAACAATAAAAAAGCACAACCCCATAATTATTATAGATAGCCTACATTGTGCGCTTACATATAGGCCCATATAGTATTAAGCATATCCATGCTCTTAAACTTTTACACACCCACCCTCCACAAACTCACCCCTCCCACACACACCCACCTAATGGCGTCAGCTTTTCGAAACGTGAGGGGGAGGCACAAGTTGCAAATTTACCGACGGCGTAAAGATCCCAACACTTGTTGAAAGGGTGTCCCCAAAATGTCCAAATATTACTTTCGGCATGTAAGACAATTCACTGCTTGCTTGGAAGCTCTTGGACGAAATTGTGTGCTCAGGTGTATCGAGGTGGAAACTGTGCATAGATGCGATTAAGCTGATCGTGGATTGATAACGTTCATCATGTTCATCAAAACTCCATATGGAAAGGTTTGGCTCCAAAACGATTCTCTTAAACGCATCTATGCACAGTTTCCACCTCGACACACCTGAGCAGACAATTTCGTCCAAGAGCTTCCAAGCAAGCAGTGAATTGTCTTTACACAGTCTTTATTTACACTACACGGTTGAGTGCATAGCATTATAAGAGCTGTGAGCTTCTAGCTGGAAAATATGCATCTGTGATTGTTTTTTGTCAAAAACTCAAGTGTTCCCTTCATCCAATCAGACATTTTTTTTCATATCGAACGAAAGCTAACACTTCCCCCTAAAAACACCCTTTTTAGGTCAACAGATCACGCAATTCAATGTTTATAGCAAGGCGAATGTGGTAAATCTGTTGAAAACGACCTAATCATGCACGATATTTGACCAAAATGTAGGTTTTAAAAGTCAAAACCTCAAAATAATGATCCTTACAATATTTTTCAAATATTAAGCCTATGTCATTAAGGGGACTCGATCTTTTGTTCGTAATTATAGAGGCCAGGGGATTCACTCTATCATTTAAAAAATCATTTGAAGAAGTCAAAGAGCCCTAAGAATAAAAACTGTAGTGTAATTCACGCCAGACACAATTTCTTTATAATTTATGACAAAAATTAATTTTTGTAATCGATCAAAAAACAAACGTTTTATATCCATTTTAAATTTAGCCTGAATCCGTAAATATGGTACCTCTCGCCCTTTTTTTAGGTCAAGGCTGTTTTTACCATTATGCAGCGAACCATTGTTGAAGCTATTTCACATACATGTATAAAACATTCTAGAGAAAGAATGATGCCATATACTGTTGAAATATCTTTTGTTGATTTCGAATGATAATGTCATGAAGTCGTAAATTTTAAGGTCAAATTCCTAAAACCAAAACAAAACATTGCGACGCAGATATTTCCCGACTTACGCAATTTCATCATCACATCAGTGTCTTTATTATTTGTTTGAAACCTTTCCCAAACGTTCGTGCTCTTTATGCATAAAACGGCTAATCTATCTTTACAAAACGCGTCTTTTTTAGTAACTAAAAGGCTAAATATGGCATTATGAGATTTATCATTTATCATTACACTCCTCCACTCAACTGCCACCGTAGCCGAACGGTAAAGCGCTAGACGCGTAATCGAAGGAAGTTTCGAATCGCTGGTTCGAATCCCAACGAAGCCTGTGGAAACTTTTTTTTCTTCAAAATTCATGATCGCATTCCGAAATGAGTCACTTGTCGGTAAATCATGTATCGTATCCTTAAATGAAAGAGCACACTTATGTCCATATACTAGCTGCATTTCAATGAACAATGACCAATTCTTTTCAAATTGCAAATCATGTGCGAAAAGTTACTAGTTTCTCCTGTTTTGTCATATGGTTGTTAATTCCGAATGAACAATGACTGTTCTTAAAGAGCGCTTACAAATTGATATGGAGTGGGAGCGGGAATACCCAACGAAAAATGAATCACCGTCCCAAATCCCGTGAACCAAGAGCCGTCCCGAATGCACTGAACCGTCCGTTGCCATGCAAATATTAATTTTTCCCAGAACAAAATAAACATGTTTAAAAGGTCAATAACAACTGACGTCGCTGTTTTTGAAGAAAATAATGAGAATGAGTTTAATAGTTCAGCACAATCACTACGAGCATGTCATCCGACATTGAACTTGTCCTCCGGAAAGAAAGTTTTTCTCCATGATGATGAGTTGCAATTGATACTGCGCGCGAGTAGAATTATTTTTCTTGCCCCGGGCGCTACCAACCCTAGTTACACCACTGCAATTGAGCACCAATTATACTTTTCCCCTCACCAACTACCTATCCACGATGTACGAGCTGTAACCTTCATATAATTATAATTAGTACTTGATCATATTAAAACTTACAAATCCTGGATGTGCAAAAATGTAATCTGTTTCGTCTGTTGCAGGAAAAAGCACCTTGTCAACAATTATTTAACGGAAGAATGGCATCAGTATGCACATGGCCACAGCCACCCTTACTACCCTACCCCCTTCCCAAACCACCATCCCCGGGCCACCACCACACGTAGCTCGTTCACGTAGCGGTTTCGTTGTCCCACTAGATTGCCTGGCGATCGGAGTGTTATCGTCAGTGCACCTCGGACTACACCATACCCAGCAAACACAAAAACGTTTTTAAAACGTTTTAAATAAGTTATATTTTGGGTTTTGGTTTAGGTAAAAACGTTTTAAAAACATTAAAATGTCGGGTTATATAAAGGTCATGAAATCGTTTTAAAACGTTTTGTATGAAAACACACTACAACAATATTTTTAAAATGTTTTCGAAATGTCATTGTAAACTATTTTTGCAAACATTTTGGCCAAATATTTTGTCAACACTTAAATAACATTATGTTAAAATATTTGCACCCAGCAAACACAGAAATGTTCTTAAAATGTTTTTTACAAAACGTTTTAATAACATTTAAATGTCGAGTTATATAAAGGTCGTGAAAACATTTTAAAAACGTAATTGTAAATATTTTGGGCAAACATTTTTTGCAAAATATTTTTTCAACCCAAAAATAACATTCTGTTTAGAATGATTTGTACCAAGTTTTCAAAAATGTTTTTGGAATGTTATTAAAACGTTTTTATACCCTTTATATAACCGGACATTTAAATGTTTTCTGAAAAACATTTGTGTTTGCTGTGCAGTAAATCACCAACAAATGTTATTTAATGTTATGAAAACGTTTTATACCATTAATGTACCCTTTATATAACCTGACATTTAAACGTTTTCTGACAACCTTTTATAACCATTTGCGAATGATGTCGAAAACGTTTTGTGTTTGCTGGGTACGCAGTAAGCGCCGCACTTGCACACATTCGTACTTGTTTGTTGCTTACCTTGTGTTGCGCGAGATGTATTTCAAATATTCTAGCAGGTATCCGATTTAATATGGCCTATTTTCTCAGTACGCATTAACACGACTGACATCACCTGTATAATGCTTTCTACAAGTATGCTTATTATCTCAGTTGCGAAATTTTCGTAAATATGTACAGGTACGTGCGTTAATTCGTAATTCCCCGAGTTAAAAATAACATTTTCATGTTCACTTCCTTGTCACGTCCGCGTCCCTCGCCGATACCCTGAAAAATTAGATTTGGTCGGGCACCATGTATATACCATAATGAGTAGCCTACAGTTCAGTGCAGTGGCGTACCCTGCACTTTTTCAGAGGGTGGGCAAGGGGGGGGGCAAAGTTTAGGGGGGGGCAAATATTGACGACAATGGTCAAAAATGGGCTAAAAAGTAAAAAAAAAGGCCTAAAAATCTTAAATATCGGGGCGGCCACCATCCCACGGGGCAAGACCTTTCCCAGGGGGCAGCTTCCCCCTCCCCCGGCTACGCCACTGGTTCGGTGAAATTTTTTGCTTTTCTTGATTCTGTGACATGTCTGAATCCGGCTAATGACACTTTGTCATCATCAAGTTATATTGAGTTTCGAGTATCGAGTCTCAAATTTCGAGTTTCGAGTTTATAATATCGAGTTTCGACGAGTAAAACAAAAAAAATAAGTATTTAAACAAACAAACCAAGCAATCACAAAACACATTCACAGACATGCACACATAATATACAAATAAATCAAATTCAAACGGACTCAAATCCCGGGGGGGTTCTCAGTACAAATGACCATACGGGGACGTGCCGCAAATATGGGTAGCATTTTCAGCCTTTTGGTATATCAATGACCCCTTTTTCAAAGCCTATTTTGGTATATAAATGTCCTTAATCTTAATTTTGGGAAAATTGGTAAAAACTAAGACAATTTGGATTAAATTTGGCCGAAAATTTTGACTTTTGGTATATAAATGGGTCCAAATTTCTTGAAAAATTGGTATATTTATGGGTCCACTTTCAAATTCTCAGCGGCACGTCCCTACCAAAACCAAACTTGAGTACCCCCCGGACTCAAATGAAACGGTTTATATTATAATATTCTCTCTTGGATTTCACATGCCAACCACATTACTTCTTGCTCTACGGTGTGCCCAAAAATAGAACAAAATAGGGTATAAATTGCCGAGATTGGGCAATATTGTAGCAACAATTATTATTGAACTAATTTAGAATAACAATATACGTCATTTTAAAGACAACGGACTTTTCATAATGAAAAAATTGACATTCAAAAGGCACTCGTATTATTTTATCGGCTAAAGTACGTTAAAGTGAGCAAGAAATAACTAATCAAATTTTGCCCCCTTAGAGAGTTGTTAGACCCAATTTCGAGTCTCTTCATTACGGACCTTTTGTAAAATGACATATGACTATAAAGTGGGAGAGAAAAAATAAATAAATTTGCCTCCTAGAGAGTTATGAAACTCGACTCGAAATTTACATCCAATTTTGAGTCTCGTCACTTTTTAGAAAACGGACCTTTTGTAAAAGTTACCGTATTATGACATTCAAAACTTGGCCAAAATACTTTTAAAAGTGGGAGAGAAAAACCAAATAAATCTACCCCTTAAGAGTTATAATCGAGACTCGAAATTTACACCCAATTTCGAGTCTCGTCATCAGTTAAAGAAAACTGATAACTTTTTCTAATCGACAAATAACATTCAAAAGCTACTCAAATTGGCATGTCTTTTTTACCCACTCTTCCTTATTTTACTCTGAGTCTTAGTAGGTAGGCCTACCAGTCGACTAATAATATAAAACATGCTTCAAAATTCTTTCTAGGTCCCCAAGTTGCAACGAATTGCCAAAATGACCCAAAAGGCATGGCCTATTTAGTTGTTTTTTGTTGACTCTTCGGCATATAATAATTATGCTAACCGGGATGCTAACATGGAATCTGGCCGATGCTACTTCACACATCTAGTACATTCTAGTTCAAGTAAAAAACATATATATATTTCAAGAACTTGTTGATGAGCTGTGCCAATTTTGGCTCCAGATGCCGGTGCTTCCAGTCGGGCTTCCAGTTCCACCATCTGCAGCACTGTATTTTAAAATTTATAGTAAATCGAGGGCGCTTCACGTTTCCTGCATCATCCAGGCAAGGCGACAGGCTGTGAATAAGAACAGATTCGCAACGCAACGCAAATAGTAGCGGAAAATTACAATGGTAAGCTTACTGAATTATCTGTATTATCAATTTATCATCAAGGATCTATCTCGAAGTTGGTGTAATTATGATTATGGTTGGAACACAAACATTTGGGTTAGTTCTTGATTGCTCAGACTTATTCAACAGGCCGCCGAATAATCATGTTCGTCACTGCCTCATGTTCAATTTTGTAAGCTTTCATATATACTAGCTAAAATACATGTTGTTGTATCTTTAATTTAATCCGCAGCCCGAGTAATTTTTCATTGGATATTTCTGGCCCATAGATATATAAAAAGGTCGCCCATCCCTGGGTAAAATTTTAGTACCATATGATAAAATCAAATGCCATTTTGTTTCATTCTGCACAACACAAACCACAAATATATAGCCCATTGCCAATTGATGCATTGCCCACTATTGATGAATATCATGCATGAAAGTGGTGGATCAATGTGGTCAATACTTAGTGTATTGTGTTGTAGAAGCAGGCAAGCATGCATGAGTGAGTGGCAATTTGGCATAATAATTGTTAAATCCTCTTGAAGCCTCTTCAAATAAAGCTATTTTTGTGTCCGGGTCATTGACCATAAAGTGTGTTTTTACAGAAGGCCAATTCCACCGTTACGGACGTTACAGATATATGCAACTAGCAACCTTTAAGTGAATAGCACACATGTTTGCTGTTAGGATAACACTTTATTTCTTAATATGCTATTAGTATACACTCTAATGTTCAATATAATGAAGCAATTTTGTTTTGGCTTTCTTAGTTAATTAGCTACAGAAATTAGAAACGAGCGTTACGGACGTTACGCGAAAGTGCCTGCCTTTTTGACAGATGGTACATCTCCATTCAGTTCTGTGTTTTATTTTTTTCTGTTAACTATATTGAGCAAGCCCTGACTCCATTCTATGCAAACATGAAAAGCAAGTTTGAAATTAATACTCCTGTATTGTCCTACACTGTTGTTAAGGACGTTACATTTTATCTCAAATGTAACGTCCGTAACGTTTTTCATAATGAAAAAAAACTGTCAAGGTGCTTCCTCTGATTTTTTTCTTTACTATCTTGAAGTAGGTCTGACATCAATCTATGGAGGCATGATTAGCAAATTTGAAATAAATGCTCCTGTTTTGAGCAATAATGTTCCAAAATTTTGTTACGGACGTTACAAAAGGCACTTTTGGCATGGAATTGGCCAGAAGATATTTTGTCTCCCAACCAATTGTGTGATGCGCTGTATGATATTTGCGGAAATTGGAAATCGAATGAATTATAATTATGGCAAGTATCCGATACAGTAATTGGATATTAAAATGTTGGGCAAGAAATAACATCCCAAAATAATACCTAGTACTTACCGACTACAGTGGTACCAGAAACAAACCATTAATTTAATTTGGCCTCGTGAATATAAACCATTATCCAAAGAATTGAAAAAATGTACATTTGTTTAGAAAACAGCTCTGCCTCCTGTGGTATGTTGATGCAAATCAATTCAACATTGATGCTTTGATGGTTTATACAATGTAAATATAGCAATAACCGCTGCTGACAGGCAACTGTTCATTTTCAAAGCACATTATTTTTTGTATTTTCCTAATACAGGTAGAATAGTCATACTGATACAAACACACACAAAAACTATCATGACCACTGAAACTAGAGACAGAAGGTACTCTGACAGTTCTTCAAGTGACAGCACTCTAAACACTGAATATTCAGCATCATTATTGCAAGGCTTGCACAACCTGCAGGAGCAGAACTTACTATGTGATGTCGCATCAATGTTGGTGGAAAGACGCTTAATGCGCACAAAGCCGTTCTGGCAGCTTCTGGAGATTATTTCCTTGCTATGTTCACATCTGGATTCAAAGAAAGATCTGAAAATGAGATCAACATCAGTGGAAATGCAGCTGCGCTTAAAATTCTACTCAATTTTGCTTACACCGGTGAGCTCAATGATTCGATTACAGCAGATAATATGTATGATGTCATTGAAATGGCATGTTACACACAGTTTACAGATTTTGCCAAAGAATGTTCGGGTGAAATAATAGATTTGTTTTCAGATGAAGCTGAGGATAAGATAGCTGTATGTGATGCATATAAGATTTGTCTACTAGCCAGAAATCATGAACATTTGAAAAGTCTTCTACAAGCTTCAGTAGAATTCCTTGATGATCATGTTGACGGGTTAAAGAATTTGGAGATATTTCTTCACAACACCAGTTACACATTTCTTCAAGAGTTACTTAGTCGAGAATACTTGTCCAGCGAGACTGAAGAAAAACAGGTAATATATTGAAAACATTTTCATGATTAATCCTCCTATAAACTCCATTCAGGGAAAAAGCTTACAGTAAACATATTAAATAATAACCGTTGGGTGACTGGGCACCAGACTGGAAACCTTAGGGACGGCTGGGCACACAAGAGCCCGCCCAAATATCACAGCCATAGTTTTCTCACACATTAGATGAAAATTCATAAGAGTACAAGTTAACAATCTACACTAGTTGTTTTTTTTTTTGTTTTTAACGTTTTTAATTGTAAAGCGCCTTGTGGTCTTTGATGTAATGCGCTGTATAAGAATAAATTATTATTATTATTATTATTATTATTATTAGTGCAGAAATTTATGATGATTTGTTTACAACTACGCAGGTCCTTGAATTGGTATTAAATTGGCTCAAACATGACTGGGAGAATAGACACATCCATGCACACCCACTTCTTCAGAAAGTTCGTCTTGGACTTATAGCATCAGATGACATCAACGAGCTTGTAGGAGCTGAAATACTCAAAATCCAAGAATGTTCAGATATGATGAATCATGTCCTGCAGATGCAAGCCTCAGAGAAATCTTCAGAGACTCTCTCCTTTGATGACCCAAGCATGTTTACAACAAGGAGTACAATAACTGTAAGTTTGTCCTGCACGTAAACTGCACAATGCAGGTCATTTAATAAAGGGATATACAGGAAGTCTTTTAGGGCTTGTTTAGCGACATTTTCACATATTTTTTTGTGCGACCTGAGAGCACATCCGATGTATTGAATTGCATTTTGAAAATGAGGAATGTCCATGGATCTAATATCAAACAATTTTGATTTTTCGAAATTTGCGATATAATACACAAAATAAGTGGTCTTTAAAATAAGTGGTATAAATCTATTGATATGAACTTAAAGTGTATGTAGCTGGGATGAAAAGCCGTCCATCATACGAACATTTTGACCTTTCATATTGAAGGTAGGGCCTATAGATTCTTTTCCCCAAAACACCAAAAAAATGTAGGTCTTTTTGGGAAAAATGTATATCTTCAATATGAAAGGTCAAAATTTTCAATTGATGGCTGGCTTTTCATCCCAGCTACATACACTTTAAATACATATCATTAGAATTTAGATTCTTGAAGTTTACTTCAAGGATGGTTTTTTATCAAAAAAATATAAAATTTTAATAATTTGCCATAAAAATTTTCTTCAATCACGAATTTAAAAAAATAGAAAATATTTGATATCAGAAGGACATTCCTCGTATTCAGCAGAATGCAATTCGATATGTCTGATGTGCACTCAGGCCCCCCCACCCCCCAGAAAAAATACTGTGCAAATGTTGCTATCCGAGTCCGTAAGTCTTTATTTTCCACACCATCAACATTTTAACAAGCAAGAATATAAGTAGGCCTATATAATAATAATATAAAAAATATAAAATAAACAAAATTAAATGTAAAATGACATGCAGGAGATGATCAAAAGGCCATGGAGGCCAGAGGTGGTCATCCCCTAAAACAACTATCACAAACAAGTTTTTTCCATCACCTCATAGGAATTAAACACCAATGAAATGACCTAAACATTAATAATATATAAACATAGAATTAGCATAGAAATATCTGTAGATAAAACATTAATTGCTCAAAAGAAGAATGTGCATGAAATTACAATCAAGTTTGATTCAATAAATATACAGATATAGATGGATAAAATTTCTTATGCACATTGTTGTCTTACATGTCACAATGCAACAAATAGCACTGCACAATTAAAATCTTACCTTATTTATTGAATTATTATGAGGTATTATACATATAAAAGTAACCTTTTCGCTATGACTCGCAGATGACATGTCATTTTTATTTAAACTTTCTTAACAGGCCCCAATTGCATCTGTTCGACGAGATGGTAAGAAAAATTTTGAGTTTTACAATGACAAGAGGGGTTCTTGGATGGATCTTCACAAGTTGGCCCCCCTACCAACCGATGCTTGCCATTTCTCAACCATAGTTGTGGATGGAAAGCTTTATGCAGCAGGAGGTATGGTAAAAGCAGCTAACCATCAAAAGGTATGTCTGAAAGACTTCCATCGCTATCATGCAGTGGAAAACAGGTGGGTGGCACTAGCACCACTGATCACAGCTCGGAGAAATTTCCCATTGTTGTACCTAGATGGCTTCATTTATGCCATTGGTGGTATGGATGTTCGAAAATCTCAGTCACTGATACATGTGGAACGCTACAATGTAGCTGAAAATACATGGGAAACAGTGGAAACACTTCCAGAAGAATGTCATAGTTTATCAGCTGTTGAGTTCAAAGGAAAGATCCTTGTCTGTGGAACACGGAATCACAGATACACTCACAAGTTGATGATATACCATGTGGAGACTAATGCATGGCAATGTGTGGATTTAGGTCCACATTTTAGTATGACGCCACGTCAAAACAAAGTGTCAGTGCTTTTTGTGTACAACCATCAATGCTACAGGATCTTGTACAATTATGTCGACCGAGAAGATGGGTTTACAGGTGTGCCAACAGTCAATGAGTTGGATATTGTATCACAGGATAATGACATTATTGTCACTATGGGAGAGAAAGTCAAACAAGATCTTATACGGCGCGATGAGGGAGAATTTTGCATTGGTGATGAAGTATTCATGATTCAGAAAGGGTTTGTTATGAAAACAGACATGCTTATGACAGATGGTTATAACTATGGTGTGAAGTCTATCGGTAGATGGAGCATGTTTAACGTCATGACAGATAGAGATAGGAGCAATGTCACATTGTTTACCTTTGACAGAAAAAAGCTTAGTAATGATGAATCTCTTGAAGAGTAATGATGTTGCTGTTAACTTAGTGTTAAGAATATAGAGAAGATATTGTACATTGTATTAATTATGCAAGTTTACTGATTTTGCCATGAAGTGTTGAAGTTAAGTACTCTAGATCAGAATGAAAAGCTGGGAATATTTTGAGCATTCTTCCACACCTGATGATGAATGTGTGATTATGTTCATTTCATGTGATATTTCCTGAGGTATCTTCTAATTTTATAGTAACCATTTTAACAGCTTGGATGCTCCTTGCAATATTAGCTGCATACATAAGAAGACTAGATTTTTAGGTAAAATAATGGTATTGTGTGTACCTTGGGAAAAATGATAAAAGGTTGGCGAGCATTCCAGATGAGTACTGAATGTACATGTATCTATCCCATAGCTCCACAACCATTGGGGGTTTTCATAGGGGTCTAATGTTATCACACGGAAATCCATGGTTGTCTAGCATTGTCGTACATGTATGTGGGAGACTCGATTAATCAACTCTACCATCTAAAATACAACAGCCTACATGTATGAACTTTAAAACTGGTATATGGGAATTACTTGTTCTCCATGTAGAGATGTACGGTTTGGTGTCAGTTATCTGTACATTCATGAAAACATGCATGCAGACTTGGCCAACATTGTCATGGGGTCCTTTCTGTTCCTTGAAAGTCTGTTTTCCAGTGGACAGTTTTGACAAATTGGGACCTCTTAAAATTGTACATCAAATGAATTTTAATTTTTAATCATTTTGTTTGAATTAATTTTAATATGAAATGTTGTATTTAATTAATCATAATCTAATTACCAAAATTGTATATTTTTATGGACTTGGCTTTCTGATATTTGAATTTAAAGAAATATTAAAAATGTGGATATATATTTCAATTTTCGCCTTTTTTTAAGGAATGTAAATATTGTACATATAGGGTACTTAGAAGTACAAGGTATGATGGTATTAATAATATATGTGGAGTGAGTGTATGCTGGTGTTAAGAATATATTAAGAGTGAGTATATGTAAATGTATTTGTTGAAGTTTTGAACAATTTCTCAGACAGGCATGTTTCCCTTTGTAAACACAAATAATAATTTTACTGTCACTAGTAGGGGTGTGTGTGTGTGGGGAGTGTAAGATGTGATGTGTCTTGCAACATGTGCCTACATGTAGTAAGTGCTCCTTAATTCAGTAAGTTGCAAACGATTAAATTAAAAGGCAGGGCTTTGGGGCAAACCTTTTCAAGATACGGATGAATACGCATAAAAATAAAGAATATAAGAAGAAATCATGACTTATTTTCACCTATAAAATCTGAATACCTTGATCAATTTCGACAACTGATGTCTCAAACTAAAGCTGATAAATCCCTACTATTTGAACATGAAACTGCAAGTATTTTCTCAAATTTCAGTTGTTCTGCAAAGTCCACCCTTTTAACCCTCTCCACTCGGATGTCGACTGCAGACGACAAGTTTCAAAATTTGTAAAACAATTCCAAAAATTTAAGAATTGTAAATTTTCATGACCATATTTAGAATCAGAATGTAAAATGCATTAAAATGAGTACAAACAAGTCTAGTGTTGGTACAGTGGTTCTTGAGATAGCTCTTGATATTCTGTGAAAATATCTCAAAACTTGGAATTAGGCCTATTTATGTTGAAGCCTGCGGCTAGCATGCAGAGCGTTAATTTGGTCACAAAATAATGCAAATAACATTGCACGTAATATTATGTGAAAGAATTCCTGACAAGTGCTTCAATAGTGTTCTATTACTAGTAATAGCCTCACTGTGATTTGACCTCAAACCACGGATTGTCCATATCACAATTGGTGTAAATAAATGAATTAATATGTATTAACATTATTGGTGTTTTGCATCAAGACACTAGTCTTCTTTTTGTATTTGAATAGAAATAAAATATGAAACTATGGCTATGAAAAATATGTGTGTTGTATGCTCAAATGTGTTCTCTAACCGCTGTTAGTTTTCAGTTTTATATACATGTAAATGACATGAACTGCTAATGTGTTTATTTTATGCTCTGAATATGTGGTTTTGGATACTATTTCCAAAATAATTTCAGACATTATTGTTGTATTTGATGGTGTTTTGTATAAAAGATGACCTCTCCCCAATTTGCTGATTTGTATATATCTATAATAAAATGTTATTTCCATGTATGAGTATTTTTCTTTTTGCCTTGCCTTACCTCAGTCCTTGCCTTGGTAACATGGGATGGATGTCCCTTCACTCTCCTACCAAGTGATTCTTCTTTATACTGGTCTTCCTTGAATCTTGCCGCACTTTCCATTTCGTTGGTGATCGTCCTGGTTGTCTTGGAACATTGAAGTAACTCTGGTAAGCATACAATGGGAGTTGTTGTGGGGCATTTAGGTAACATGCCCAAGCCATTTCAATTGGCACTGGGAGACTTCCTTTTTTTATATATATAATGTTGAGCCTCTATATTATGTTTTTATTTCTTATGTCCTTATTTCTTATCTTGTCCATTTATAGTTACATGTAGCTGGGTCTAGTTTATCTCCTTTTTCAATACTAGGGAAATCAGACATTTACTCCAGTCTTCCGGTATTTCCCCTCTTCCCAGCAACTTCAGTTGGTGCTGTGCTGTATTTAATATACCATTTTTTTTCCTTCTTGTTTTTGTTTTTTGCTGCAGTTTGCATTTTGTCTCTTTTTCCTGCTAGTTCACTTCCATTCTTTTACTTCCACTTTCAGCTGCTTTCTCTTCCAATGCTTTACTTTATACGTTCTTGTTCAATTTGGCATGAAAAGATTTATTCCTTGATTATGGCTTTCTTTTTTCTCAGATGACATTCATTGCCAACCTCTATGCGTCTTTTCAATTCCCCTGGCCTTTTCATACCCACTATTTCTTCTGTGACCTTATTTGTATTATTGATAGCATCCACAGCAGCTGAAGGGACTATCCCATTATGTTTTGCAGTACCATAATAGAACTGAATGTGCCATAGAAAATGTACACAAATCCCTCACTTCCAACTTTAAATAACTCGTTTAAATTAGGGAAGCTTAGACTTTTGTTTGCAAAAATATGACCCCTAAAGTATTGTGAAACTATCCATTATAGCTCTCAATATCTAAGCGGCTCTTGTTTATATTTTGTATACATATGCTATGGGGCATGCAGATATACTGCAATGCATGATGGGATACTCCTTTCAGATGCTGTGGATAGCATCTCTGAATTTGTACCAGAGTCCTTCCACATCGGTATCTTGAAGTTGAAGTGAAGATGTTCAAAGCTTCTCCAATCTTAGCTCTAAGCTCTTAAGCAATTAAGGGGTTGTTAAACCTGCTCACATCGTATGTGTTTGGAAGAGATTTCATATACGCTTTGTTTTGGTGGAACCTAGTTTGACCGAAGTTGTCAGCACCAAAATATGAGCTGATCCAATATCAGCTGGGCAAGATGATCTGCAGTTCTGGAAGGTGTATAGGTTGTCTTATTGAGTCATGATGAAGTCATTTTGGTTCTTGTATCGGCCACCTGGTGAAGTAAACGTTGCCCTTTTACACTCTTTGTGTTCATGTGTTGCATACTGCTTACTGCTAGCATGTGTAGTGTACAAAATTCCAGGCGCTTTTCCCCACTATTGTTGACTTTTCCAAAACCGTATTTCTTTTTACTCTAGGTCAAATACTATTCCAATATGAAAAGAGTGCATACAAGCTAAATCTTAACAGGTTATCCCATCAGTAAACAGGTTCTTTCACAGACAGAGACTATGATTTGTCCTTCTAGTATAAAATAATTGTGTTTTTCATGTTTTATGCTATCTACCGAAGATAGAATCTGTACACCAGTCATTTCTTTGTCATATTTTGAAATATTTTTAATTGTTCGCATCATTAATGTAACATAAAAAGATCAAGCTATCTTTATTCATGACGCTAAATTTACAATATGCAATTACTCTGTATATATTGTTTATTATATACCTCATATATAGATTCCTGTCATCTGATTGGTTAAAAGTGCAGTCATTGAATTAGCTATGCCCTCCTTTTTAAGAATTACGTAAAACTGAACTATTCCCGGCAATAGTCTTTTAAAAGACTATTCCCGGGCATAGTCATTTTCATGTGCGCCCGATCAAACTCTACGCTGCGATGGCGTGTTCGCATTACGCACTCGGCGCCAACGCGCTGCCTGCCAGTTGCGGTGACGCGATCGGTTCATAACGAAAAAACTTTCTTTGTACATTTTACCATTAGCCTATGAACAATAAAATAGGCCTTTTAACCAATCAGATGACAAAAATCTATATTAATGCGGTATATAAAACAAATATTGACTGCTATGAGGGGCATGGTTAATATTATAGGCCCAAGGTGATCTCAATACCATGCTATGACCCTCGCTGCGCCTCGGGTCATAGCATGGTTTTGAGATCACCTTGGGCCTATAATTTTAACCATGCCCCTCATAGCAGTCAATATTTGTATACTATAAGTATTGAAAAAGCCTTACTGTAGTATATTAACGTATCCCCTCTACAGTCGTTTCCCGGGTTGTATTTTACTGTGGCCATTATCCTGGGTTATACAAAAGCACGGTTTCACGGTAAATGACCAGTGCTCGAGCAGAGATATTGGTCATCCTATCATAAGGCTGGATACATTAGATGGCAGAGTCACCAGTATATTATTCTTTACTACAAATATTTTTTTAAATGCATCTTCACTGATCTCATCTACTCAGGCATGGGAATTTTCAGTTTAAAAACTGAATTCAGCAACTTTATTTAATTTCAGGCTACTAGTATTTTGGTACTTTTTCCTCAATTTCACACACTTTTTCAGGGTTTTTTTTAGGAAAGTGCAGTCTCATGCCTGTCTACTGTGGCTTCCCTGGTTTATGTCGTAATGTGGGCATGATCCTTGTCCACACCGTGGTTTCATGGCTCTGACCAGCGCCCAATCCGAGCAAAGATATTTGTAATGGGATCGCCGTACATCACAGGGCTTGATTACTCAGATGGTAGAGCGCTGGTAACATAAACCTGAGTTCACCGGTCCGAATCCCGCTCTTGACTGATGCGTTTTTCATTTAATATTGTTACCTGTTCAGGTTCTCTGTATAGTGATTAACGTATTGTACGTATTTATTATACATTTCTTTATTATTTCTGTAATTTTGGATGGTTTGGCCTCTTCGGTTTGGGCTTTACTCGTGGTGGTACGCCTGGTTTTTTTCTTGCCGTGTCTGGTTTTACTATTTGCAGAGATCCAGCTTGATAGGTGATGGATGCTACACCTTTCGCCACTTCCGGGTTGCTTCAAAGGTAGTTTGTGTTTTCTGTCTTTGCTAACCACACGGCTATCACTGCCATATGGTACACCTCCATTGTCGTCTATCTTTGCGATGAGATGATGAACTGAAAGAGGAATTTAGATATGGAATGAATGAAAACCTGACTTGGAAATGTTCAAGCCTAGTCCTAACATTGGGGATAATCCAAAAATAATTAAGCCTACACACCCATATACACATTCATCTTTTGCCATGTCATTTTTGTCATATGCGCTGCGCTCTTTATGTATGTAGCGCTATATAAATGCCTCAAATGTATGTATGTATGTATTACAAAAATATTATGCTGTGGATATAAAGCATGGTCACCACTGGTGGTAAGAAGTGAACGTACCTTTTAACGTTTCCTCTGATTGGTTAATATCAGGAGATGTATAGATCGCTGCATCTTGTGGCTAAAATGAGAAAAATGTATTCAAAATGTTATTTTGAAACTTGAACCAGTAATTTGTGTAGAGCCAATAGGCCTACTTAAAAAACTCATACCCAGCCCCACACACGAGGTAATGTCAATTGTCAAACGTTCCTGATACCCGTTTAATACACTTATTTCTGCAATGATATTAATAGTAAAACTTTGTCTCTCCGACTTACACTCCGAGTAGCCAGGAAATGGAAAGGCTACAATACTTGCGCCTTTGTATATCGTTGATAAACAGAGAATTTGTTATGTGTTATTTGTAATTTAATTTCAACATAAAACGTTCTCGACATTATTCGCAAAGGGTTAGACAAGATTGCCAGAAAACGTTTGAATATTCGATTATTAAATGGGTATAATTCTTTGAAAACTTAATGGCAAAACATTCTAACATAATGCAATTTGACGAAATATGTTTGCAAAATGTATTTACAATAACATTTTAACAATATTTTTTTTAATGTAGTTTAGTGTGTTTTCATACAAACCGTTTTGAAACGGTTTAATGGCCTTTATAAAACCCGACATTTAATGTTATTACCGGTAAACTTTTTTACCAAAACCAACATCCAAAATATTGTTGGGTACACGAAGACTCACACCACAACAGAAAAACACGCACCCTACACATTTAAAACGCATTCAATGAAATGTTTATAATTTATACATGCAAACATCTATTTACATCCTATATATATGATTCCGGCTATATAGAGACTCTGTAATGTTGAAGGCTTACCTGCGTGTGGTTCGAGCTTGTGTCTGAAGTGAAACCACCTTCAAATCCATATCCAGAAAAAGAAGTTCTCGTGAGACGTGAGCGTTTGCATAGTTTCGTGGAGCTGATAGAACGAGGGCGAGACACGCCTGTCTCCACCTCGTCAACGGTCGTTGCCGACCTCAATCCTCTCCATCCAGCTCTTTTTAATTCACTTCTAAGTTTGTTGTAATATCCTTCAACTTCATTCCTAAATTTGAAATAAAATGAGATAGGATTAAACAAACTTAGTCACATGGCGACAAAACCCGTTGATCTCTTCCCAATTTATCAAATATTTTGACAAATAACACAATTTTGCCCAAAATAGACTTGCGCGATGCCCTCCGAATTAATGTTACGGTTAAAGGAAGTCTCCGGCAATCACAACATTATATCTTATATGTTAGAAAAATTATTATCAAGCATGAATCACATGCATGTTTTATTTAAAACAAACTCATTATTTTCCGACATTTATAGAACAGTGACGTCATGGTTATTTGTGCTCATTTGTCGTCAGGCTTCATTGAATTATTGGGACGTCATTGCTCTAGACAATTTCGGCGCGGGAATTTGCCGGACACTTCCTTTAAAGCTCGCACCATGGACGAAAGAGATAACAGACCGCGTACCATCAGTCAAAGTCTCCGCCTCATCCGATAATGAGGGCCGATTGTTCCATGAAATGCGACAGACGAGATTGCTACGCAATTACCGCGTAATCGCGAAAGCACACAACGCTCTATCGCGTATACGCGAAGGCACGCAGCGCTGGCGTGATTGTTAGACACAGCACGATCGAACAATCGGCCCTCATGAATATGCGAGAACTGGTAGCATACAATACACGGGGACTTTGACTGGTGGTACGCGCTCTGTCTTATCTTACTCCTCTGTGGCTCGCACAGACTCACCATACGCCTATATATTATCTCGCTCGGGAATGTTCCATGGGACACCCTCGCGAAATCCCTATTGGTTCTGGACCTTTTCAGTTAAACAATTTGCCTTTTCTTTGATAAGAAAAATCGAACTTTTGGAATTTTTTTCATCAATAGGTTTTATTTTATGGTATGCTTTGCAAGAGGGCGCGAGATGGAACAGCCAAATCTTGGCAAAGATAACCAATGGGAAGAAGCGATTTATCGCAAGTCTACCGACCGAATAGGGAGAATAGTAAGATATTGAGAGACGAAACAAGAGAGTGTGAAATTGCGTCCACGTGAACGTCTATCATAAAGTTGGTTTTTTTTAACTTGTGCGAGAATCGTTATTGTCGCTCACCTTGATTGTATTTGCAGATTCAGGAATTCAATTCCATGTTTACTTCTGAGACAGATGATATTTTCATAATGGTTAATTTGGACATCTTTCAATTCATCTAGCCTGATCCGTCGCTTGAAAGTTTTGTCTTGCTCACATTTGTTGTATTCAAGGAATCCGTCGTTAACCTCAAACATTGGATGGTCATTTATCTGTGTCGAGAAAATAAAAGCCACAGATTTATATAGCGCAATTACACTTTACAGAAAGTCGCTGACCACTATGGCCGATGACACACCTTGTAAACCATTTCGCATCATTCAGGGAGAACCATAGTCAGCCTACATTATTTTAACCATCGGAGCCAGGATCTAGAGTTTTCGTATCACGGTTGTTTGATGTATATAGAATTGGCTTCATTATTAACTAAATGCAAACTATAGATGGCGCTATTTATCCTAAATCATATTTCTCTATTTGCAAGAGGTTGGTGATTAATACTGCCATTAAATCAGCTTGAATAGTTGAAACAAGCAACAAGGAAATTTTATAAACATATTTTATCAAACTATAAAAGGAATTATTGGTATTAAAAGCTTGAAAGAGTAATTTCCGGTAACCAAATAGCGCCACCAATTGTGTCATTAATAGGCACATTTCTATCTGAAAAAGCTTTATAAAATGCTATAAAGGTGAATAATTTTGTAAAAGAGGGAAATTAAAGTTGCGAATGACTCAAAAGCATCTGTATACATTAGCATGATATCGCTTTTAGCTGTTTAAGCCTAAAATTTGGATGTACGTTATGTTTTGTTTGAAATCCTAATAAAATGATCCCATCAAACAACCGTGGTATACGGACAAACGAAAGTTTTTAATCGTCGTGCTAAGACCACGTAAAAATTACTCACTGCGTTGCTTGTTGTTTCCTCTACATTATAGCGTTCTATGTAGTGGGTTTCAGATTGGCAGGCCTGAACTTCTTGTGAATCTTCAAGTGCAGCAGATGCTAACACACTCTTTAATCTCGATCCAAAATTGAGCTCTGCGTAGTCGTCATAGGAATGATTGGAACAAGCACCCAATTCAGCGCCCATTACGGGTTTGCGTATGTTCGTTGTGATCATGGGAGATTGTGGGGTATCAGGAATCGGTTGGTAATTGGTGGTCACATCGTTGATAATTAGGTCTTCGTATAAATCACCCTCTTGTTGATTGACAGTTCCAGGGCTTACTGCTTCATAAGAGACATCTTCATCAGTGATCGCTGAATTTGTCATAGAACTACACACACACATCCTTTTCGCTGGAATTGGTGCTTCGGGTTTTGTATCTTTTTGCCCCAGATCTCCGATCGTTTGAATCACGTAAATGTCTTCTTTGTTTTCTTCAGGTGACGAACTCAGGCCATTGCTGCTGCTTCGATCTGGCAAATTTTACATACAAAAGGATTTTTTTCAGATGGAACTAGTTTTGTTAGTAGTTAACTAAATTAGAGTTAGGCCTGCGTAAAATCGTCTGATAGGCAGCCTGTATTAAAATGATAACTTGCCGAAATGAAAACAAATATTAGGCAGTTATTAAGCAGTCTGTTAAGCAGTCTATACAGGCAGTCACTTCAAGTAGTTGAAGGGTATCATATGTATGCGAAATAAAGCTGTAAATAAGCTAAGCAGTCGCTAGACCTTCAATTGGGACTTAATTTAGGCAGTCAAATTTGGACTATTTGAAGCTCTAATTATAGGCAGTCGACCGCCTATTTGAAGCTCTAATTTAGGCATTTCACCTCAAATGAAGCTCTAACTTAGGCAGTCGAACACCTCAAATGAAGCTAATCTAAGCAGTCGTTAACTGTCCTTCAAATCTACCAAATCCTTGACCGCTTGCTTGTTAATCTTTTATTGCCTAAGTAACAAGCCTTCAATTGTCAAATTGGATGTTTATTGAAACCCATGCTGCTTGCAAATTTAACATTGGATCATCTAGAAACTTAAGAATCTAAGAATTTATTGTTTAATGACATTTGATAACATTATTTTTTTTGTCTGGTTTACAATCATTTTGATACAGCCTGTATCACCATAATCTCTTACACATTTTCTATTTTCTTGTCTGTAATTGCCAAGGGTCCTTCCAGATACCCTGACATGTTTTTTGTTTTTTGCACAAAATAATTTTATTTACCTAATTCTTTTAGCCCATCTCTGTACTTGGATTCATCAATATTTAGTTGTATCCCCAGTTTGCCTGTGTGTTCTTGCAAATCCACTAAATCACTCTCTAAGAGAAGTTGTGACAGTTCTTTCGCCAACTGTCCAGACCTGTAGGATTTCCAAAATCTCTCTAAATCTGCTTTGTTGCTGAACTTGAGTTTGAAAACAATCGATCCTGACTGCGTATCCTCGTGCATCGCTCCGTATTTCTCTCTAAATAACATGCCTACCCTGTTTAGGAATGTGTCTTGTAAAGTCTGATTCCGATTCTGTAAAGTCTGATTTTGAGTCTGTAAGCTCTGATTCTGATTTTGTAAGGTCTGGTTCTGTTGACAGAGGTGTGAAACCTGCTCACGATAGGATTGACAATTGGGACAAGAAGCTTCACCTCTGGAACAACCCTCGCTGGACGACTCTCTCTTCAAGTGCTTGAGTAATTTCGATGTTGTCTTCTGCTTCTTCTTCGGAGGACTTTGACTTTTGTCTACTACCTCAGCGGAAAGATCTGTTTTTGCCGTCAGAACATGGAATGAAAAGTACATAAGAGCAGGACGAAGAAGAAAAAAAACTGGAGGTCAAAAATGAAAAGAAGGAGGAGGAAAAAGAGGAAGGGAGGTGGGGAAGATAAAGGAAAAAGTGAAATACTGCCGTATGGAATTATGCCCCAAATGGTCGGTGTTTCTTATACAGGGTGTCCCATAACAAACGGATTCAAAACGTATGTTGTGATATTTTAAAAAGTGTGTTCACCAATCATTCAGTGTTTACATATATGTGAAAGCTACATCTTTTAACTGTCATTTACAAAAAACAACAAAAACAGAGCTTATTTATAAAACTGTATTGACGATATGATCTCGGATGTAAATTTGGTTGCAGGATAAATTTTGCAAGGGCTGTTGACTTCAAGTCACAACGTAGGTTTCCTACTGGTTACTCGTGCACACACGTGCAATGCGTCATTCGATGAAGAGTTTTGAAAGCTTACAAGCGTCCGTTTGTGGCTCAATGTGTCACGATTCTTGAGGTCATATCTTCAAAACTGAGCTCAGGTGTTTTGCAAATGATACTGAACGATTGGTGAAAACAAATTCTAAAATATCACAATATTCGTGAAACGCATGTTTTATGGGACACCTTTATAACTATAAGCTAAATATTAAGCCAAACATTTCGAGAGCAATTTGGACCCTGGTGTCTTAATTTTTAAGGGCCTTTGTTAATGTTTATGGGTCCAAACATAAATGTTGATAAAATGCAATGACAGAATAAGTGATCGAGGAAGCAGCCAAATACAATGACAGTAATGAGAAGATGCCAGTGATATAAGAACATCAGTGAATGAAGATCATTTAATTAATAGCTAAAATTTAATATGTAGCGAATAAATACATACCAAGTTTTATAGTGATAGGATATAAATTCAGGACGCTACTTGCTCCTTGATGAACAGTCATGTTGTCATTACCATTCACGTTGATTTGTGCGTCTTGTTGTTCACTCTTCGTGTTATTCGGCTCAAAGTTGGAAGATTGAGCATGTCTCATTTGCGGGACACCATCTTCCGAACTTGGAACTGTGACAATAGCAAGACATGAAAATTTAAAATTACTTGGAAATTATGGTTCTTAATGTCACTTTAGTATCTTGATTCTATTGCAGCTTTTAAACAAGAAAGAAAAAACACACCGCCATTGTTTATGTAGTTCAGGGATTTTGATCTCAATTAAATTCGGTGTTCATTAAAAGAAAAACGGTTTAATATTTATTATTGTTTACCTCTAGATTCAGGAGCACATGATTGGTTGTTTGTCGAGTTCGTATCCGTAGATGACTAGAAACACAAAAATAAGTTTCATATAAGACATGAGGGGTCATACATTGTCAGTGGGTGTGTAGCAGGTTATGGAAAATTGCATTTGTGTAAGGGAAACAGAGTCTTTGCTTGAAACGTGACAGCATATCAATCTGTTTTATCGTCTTACGCGCTAGAACGTGTAGAACCGGTTAATTTGCTTCGCTAAGCTTTGCTTGCATACAATGTATTTATGAATAATTAATCACTTTCATTGAGTAAGCTGACAAATTCTGGTCCTAAATTTCCGAATAACTATTTTTATCAAACTGATAGAAACACAAGTTACCAACCTGCTTATCTGGTTGTTTGCTGCATTTCTTACAATTCTGGTATACATGGCCATCATTCTCTGCAAGAGAGCCGGTAGATTCTTTCGGCTTTGTGGACGGTGTCATGGTGGTGGTAGATTGTCGCTGGGTTTTCTTTGGAAGTTGTGGACAGGCTTCTTCATGGTTTGGATGTTGAGTCTGCATTTTTACAAGGTCATGGAAATCTTGATACACGTCATTGTGAGCACCGACCAATTTCTTGTTCCTCTGGACCCGGCAACGCCATTCCTCTTCTGTCGTCCCAACATCATGCACGTTGAGATATTCCTTCTGTGGATCTGAAAGGTTGTAAACAAAACGTTTTGTTGACAGCGTTAACCTCACTTAAATTCTATTTCAGACCTTAAACATTCTGACATTTGGTAGAGAGAGAGAGATCAGTGTCTTCATTATTTGTTTGATACCTAAGCATTTGTGCTATTTATAGTAGAACGGCCAATTCATCTTTACAAAATGTGTTATTTTTATGTAAACATAGCATTATGAGATTTTTTGTTTTATTGTACTTCTCGTGTCAACTGCCTGAGTGGCCAGAGGTAAAGACCTGGGCGCATAAATAACGACTGTCAGGATCGTTGGTTGAGTTCCACCCAAGTCGTGGAAACTATTTTTATTTTCATAATGCATGATTGCATTCCGAAATGAGCCACTTGTCGGTAAATCATGTATCGTATCCTAAAATGGCAGTCACAAGTGTAAAATTGTGAAATTAAAAGGTCATAATTTTCAATTGATCGTCGGCTTTTCCTCCCAGCTACATACACTTTAAGAATATTTCATTAGATTTATAAAATTTACTTCGAGGACTGTTAATATAATATCAAAAAATGTGAAAAATATCAAATTTTAATAATTTGTCATAACATTTGTATTATATCGTGAATTTCAAAAAAATTAAAATTATTTGTTGTCAGAAAGACATTCTTCGTATTCAGAATGCAATTCGATATGTCTGATGTGCTCTCATGTCCCACAAAAAATATTGTCGAAACGCTCATTCCAGATCTCTTTATAGATTCTTAGATTAAAGTTGGATTCATTTTATACTTTACGTGAATACTTTACATGCTTTACCAAATTCATCGTCGTATCTATGCTGTGGTCGTGCACAACATGCCCGCGTGTCGTCCCTGGTGGAATCAAATTCTTCGGTCAGCACCTGTGCGTTGCAATAAAAAACAGGTTATCACTCAGCATTGCCTAGTAGCGGTGCTTGCACTAAAATATTGAGACAAATCAAGCTGACACACAAGAAGAATGGTATGTGTTCTATGACGGTGATCACAAGGCTTGGTATCATTTCTCCCCATGTGCATTATTTTTCTTGGGAGGAAGAGGGAAATGCTCAAAACTTTTGTTTTGATATATTATTGGCCTCAATTCAAGAACCACAAATCCTATGGAAATATAAAGCAATTAGGCCTATTGGCTTCCTTGACTCATTTCCTATAAGATCAATAAACTGACTTATTTCCTTTAAGATCAATGTATTAATATTAAGAAGTACATTGTACTGAGTTTCTTTTAGTTACAATGTACATGGTTAAAACTGGACAATCATGGCTTCTACCATGCTACTCGCCTTAAGAGAGTCAGCATTATTAAACGCACGCACTTGAATGTTGTATGATGCTCAAATGTGCAAGGATAACTATTATATCAAGTATAATTATGCTCAATGGTTTGAATACGACAGTGGCGGATCTAGAGCAGTCAGAGGGTGGGGCCAATTTGAGAAAAAAATTATAAAATGTCAAAAATTGCCGCGAAGCTGCCATTGTGTCGCGCTTGCGCGACGCAGGAGGGTGCCTGGGGGGATGTGCCACCTGAGAAGGGAGAAACTTGTGCAAATTGAAGCCATTTGGTGGACCATTTTTGCACTATTATTGTGTAAAATTTAGTTTGAAAAAGCCGAAAATTTGTGAAATGACGATCCAATTGAAGCCATTCGTGCATGAACAAGTTTTCATTGTCATTGTATAAATTATTGCTTTACAGATAAAGTTGTGCAACGCAGAGAGTGTGTTAAGGGGGATATACCCCCTCAGTATACCCCCTCAGAAGTGAGAAACGTTAACAGAATGAAGACCCAATTGAAGCCATTTGGTGGACTATTTTGGCACTATTATTGTGTACAATTTTAGTTTGAAAAAAAACCCGAAAGATTGGGAAATTGCGGCCCAATTGAAGCATTCATAGACAAGTTTCACTGTTATTGTATAAATTATACATAAAGTTGCGCGACGCAGGTGGGTGTCTGAGGGGGATGTCCCGCCCCTCTGAAGTTTGGAAATTTTGCAAAATGAAGGTCTAATTGAAGCCATTTGGTGCATCATTTTGACACTATACGGTATCATTGCTTTAAACAAAACAAAAAAGGGCCCGAACTCAAATTATAAATGAGTGCACTGACACTTTACACGACTTGAGATTCGCAATTAAAGCATGTATGGATCGATGTTGAAGTCAGAATGGATCTAACTGATCTAGTCCTTGACTTCGAAGGCGTTGGCGAGGGCGAGCAATCCCAATGGGCGAAAATCCAGACTGGGATACCTCAGGGTACAGTGCTCGGCCCACTGCTATTTTTAGTCTATATAAATGATCCATATCAATTTGTAAGCGCTCTTTACGACCGTATGACAAAACAGGCGAAAATTTTGGTCAAAAAATGTGCTTGGATAGGTAGTTTTCAACAGATTTACCACATTCGCCTTACGATAACATTGAATTGTGAATTGCGTTATCTGTTGACAGTGTTTTTAGGGGGAAATGTTAGCTTTCGTTTGATATAAAAAATTCTGATTGGATGAAGGGAACACTTGAGGTCTCGACAAAATCCAATCACAGAGGCCTGTTTTCCAGCTAGAAGCTCAAACAGCTCTTACGATGCTATGCACTCAACCGTGTAGTGTAATCAAAGACTGTGTAGAGACAATTCACTGCTTGCTTGGAAGCTCATGGACGAAAATGTGTGCTCAGGTGTATCGAGGTGGAAACTGTGCATAGATGGTTTATAAGAGACCTTTCCATATGTGCCGGAGAACATTACGTCTTCCGTCAGATTATTTGCGGATGTCTGTGTGCTATACAGAACAACATCAACATAATCAATGATGCTAAATCCCTCAGGATGATATTGGCAGGTTATCTGAATGGGAAAAACAAGTGGCTCATGAATTGCAATGCCTAGAAATGATTTCTCCTCATAATTACTGACTCTAGGTCACCCATCAAGACAAGTTATAGTTTGGGAAATTCTATCCTTGAAGTGGAAATATCAGAAGACTTTCCAATTCAAGAAAAGCAAATCTTAATTCTTCGGAAAATAAGTCATAACCAACAATATCAGAGACAAAATAGCAGCACAGCATTGCCCACTCACACCCTCTTTGTGTGATTCCTTGTGGAATGTTGGAGAGTATACCGAAGAAGAAGAAGAAGAATATAAAGAATAATGAAAATGAAGAGATCTTACAGGAGTTGCATTAATTTTGCTCTTTGTATCATCAAGGATGTGTTCACAAAATCCACTGCCACTCCCTATGGGTTCTGACACGACATTCCTGGGCGGTATCCGACCTCTTTTCAGGACATTCCGCGGTTGATTTACAGATCTTGATCTTTGTGGTGTGTTAATACCAGGTGTTAGTGCGTCTATTATTGCATTGTACCAATCTTCCCTCTCATTACTGTGTATGAAGGATAAAGAAAATGTCGCAATCTTAATTCAGATTAATAATATCCAAATTAAAAGTAATGCATTCAAGAAACATTGTGATAACAGGTTGTCGATGCATACCGATACACTGTCCATACCGATACATGAACTCACTTGTTTAATACTTCTGATTTACCTTGTATTAAATCTGAGAAAGATAAGACATTTATTGCTGTTTTCTATGCAGATGTAGTTGTCAAATCTGTGTTTTTCAATAGTAAATGTCGACTCTTTACTAATTTGTTGCAGACTTGTCAATTCTATCCTTTCTTTCAGCTTTGAACCTCTCTTGTTGCCTTCACAACTGTACAAGTTGATTACATGTTTGGAGGTGCTTAAGTTTTCTTGAAGTTCTGCGTAACACTGAGAGGTCTTCCATTCGTCCTAGAAAAGAAGAAAAGTAAAGGTAACAATGACTGATTAAGAAGACTAAAAAAATTTTACAGCCCCGCGGGCCTCATACATTTACACGTAACATTGAAACGCTTCTTTTGTTCCATAATATTTTCACTACGTGCAAGATATATCTTCAACATGCTGAATGGTATTCAGTGTTCCAAATTTAATATTTTAATGACTCGCTTATCAATAAAGCGACACCAATGGTCAATCATTATTTCGTTTCACAATCATTGTTTTCATTTCAAACATTCATTCTTGTTTAATTTCACCCTATATTTCATAGCCCAAACTGGCTAATCTTAACATTTTAAGAATTTTTTGCTCAGACCTATAGCTCTGAGTGAATCAATATGCCTATGTCCTATAATGATTTTCACCCTGTTAATGTTATATTAAGGTTACTTTCGGTTGAAATTACCCCTTCTGTTGATCGATGTTATATTAAGGTTACTTTTGCTCAATGTTACATTAAGGTTACTGTTGGTCAATGTTACATTAAGGTTACTCTTGCTTTCTTGCCCTGCGGACCATTATTGTATTAGAACTCCATTAGTTGCCATGGTTGCAAAAATGGGCGTTTACGACCTCAGCCCTGCTGGGCTTGCGGCCTTGATGTGTTTTCTTGATACTCTCGTCCCTATTCCCTATTTCGGACAGTGGTCGAGGACCAGCCAATGCCTTCTATTATCTTTTCTCAAAGATCAAATCTACTATTAGACGTAGATGAAAGCATTTACGATAACTGCCGAAATCTTGCAATCTTTTTACCTTTAGAATGTGACGCTTTTTCTCAACTTTGACAACAACACCTTCTTTCTTGAGAGTTATGTTGGAAGCCATGAGTTGACTGAAATGTAAATAACATTAATAAAGCAAATGATTAATGTAAAAATCAATTAAACAAAATTGACCAAATTTAGATTTAGAGTGTTATATCATAAGCTTTCCATATTTAGTTGAAAAAGCATTGGAAATCCATGTTCAAGTTCAAGTTCAACTTGAAATCTATGGAAGTAACGGGTCGCTGGTCGAGTCCCATTAAAGCCGCGGAAACTTTTTTGTTTCTTTTCAAAATGCATGATTGCATTCCGAGGGTTCATGCATTCACGTAGGGACGTAGGGTACTATCATAGGGAATCCCGAAATGACATACATGTATGGTGACAGGTTAGAGTATCAATATAATAATCATGAATAATAATCGTGTCTGCGCTACCACCCCTACAACCACTACAGTGGCTTCGCCGGGGGTGCAAGGGGGCAGCTGCACTCTCTAAAATGTAAATTTCCAAAATCGGCGCGCACGCTACACACCCACATCATAAGTCCCAATTATCGCTTGATTACCATATTGCCAATACTACATGCCAATTATTATCAACTTTGTCATATTTTCAAATACACACGTACTCATATCCACATCCTAAACAAACACCACACCCTCCACACAAACACCTGTATCCCACCAGGGATATGATCCCACACAACAGAAGCCAATAAGCACACTGCGTAGTGCACCTTGAAACGGAAAGAGTGCACTACTTTCAACTTTGTCAGATTACCAAATGCACGTACCCACATTACCCCTCCATAATACCCACATGCACACGCCCAATTATACAATTGCCCCCTACAATAAAGGTACAAATACAATATTTTGTTGATACTAACATTCGTATAGTGTTTTCACCTTTTCAATAATTTCTTACAACTCCGTATTACCAATTTTATCACAATAATAAGGCATAAAGCAAGACATAAATAACATTATACATTTTGCCTTATTATAAATTCACAAATAATCATGATAATGATAGCATTGTTCTTCCCAAAATCTATACCGATAAGTGTTACCTTTCCGGAATCTGGTATCGAGTTCAATATGCTGTTCATAACGACTTTCATGATCATATTAAAGTACGGTAAAACATATTCCCGCAAAATTAAGATAATCTGTAAAGAACTTACAACTTGGTAGAGGGTAGTGGCAGTGGGGTTGTAGTTGTTCGTGGCAGTGGTTGTAGTTATGACGGTGGTGCCGGCAGATTGGTCTTTCTCAGCACAGACTGTTCAGCTTTTTTCAGGTATCACAATTCATGCTGCGTTGCAAATTAAAAGTTAACGTTTTCTGGGTAGCTATAATGAACACAACCGAGAATTCCATGTATTACGACATTTGGATATACCGCTCGCTTAAAATGAATGCTCATGGCAGGTACCATTCTATGGCAAATACCAGCCGTGAGGATAAATGCCACCTGAGCTTAATGGATATGGTATCACGCAAGTCTGGAGTACCAAGAAATGAATTTTTACTCTATGCTACCCTCCAGACCTGCAATATCACCTTGGAATTCCCGCAAGAAAAGCCCCAAAACTTCAATAATGTGAATATGAGAGTTTGATTGTCATAATTACAATAGAGTTATTGCATTTTCAACACTCAAGTGCACACAGCTATTCTCCCAAGAATGAATGAATTATGAATCATACCTTTAACTATTGTTGTAATGTCAAGTCAAGTCAAGTATAACAACTTCGTTTGTGCTATTGCGCAAACACGGAAATCCCCACGGAGGGGGTCACTCCCATTGTGGCCTGTACACCCCATCCGCGATAATAAAAACGCGTAAAAAGGGTAGTTTTTCGTTGGTAGTCACGATACGCGAGTATCGTGTTTAGGGTGTCAAAAACATGAAAAATTGGAAAATAGGGTAGCAAAATTGCAATTGCTAATACGCGGAAATGAAATTTATGAAATTTGATGCAAGGAATAAAATCCATGTTTAGGGTGTGAAAACAGGCGCGTGTTACCTGTTTAGGGTATCGTTGTAGCCAAGGGATAAATACTTGTTTAGGGTGCTTTTCAAAAGTTGATTATCGCGGATGGTGTACATACCACAATGGGAGTGACCCCCCTGGGGAAATCCCGTATGCACATAAAACTCCAACATTATTTTTGATGAAATATTCTTTACAACTTTATATAGGATTTCTTGTAATTATTTAAACTTGAAGTATAACTCCCAACTGCAGGCTTGATGTAGGATCTTACTCGTCTAACCCTCTCACGCCGATTAATATGACTCATGTGTTCAAGTATTTGCATCTACAGTCTGTGATTTCAGATACCGTAAAACCTCGTCTATAGTGTTTTTGATGAGAGCTAATACGAAACAAGCGTAAATATACCAATATAATAGATTGGTCATAGAATAATACTTGTTTGTATATGCTTGGATCTGTAATTTATTTACTCAAACTCCATAATGGCGCCTGGAATAATCTAGCTTTCATCAGAAGCACTCTATATGCTTGTAGACGATGTTTTACGATATTACAAACTACGCATTAACAGCAATTAAAAAACTAATAGAAGCTGCTGACCAGAGAGCGATTAACCTCCTTACTGAATCGAGCCCGTGATCTGTACAAGCATATGCGCGGGAAGAGCATTCCACATGCGGGCTATTATAAATGGCTAGAAAATCTGTGATGGCTTACAAGGTTTGACCTTGGTATCTCAATCGCAAGGTCATGGATCTAACACATCTTCGGAGCCTGGGATCTGGGGAAAGAACGTGCTGTAGCTTAGAAGCCTCGTGGTAACACATGCGGTGGATAATGGGTGGCTGCTCCAACTGGCCTCCTATGATGTAGTGGTTGAAGTACAGGCCATAAGCAAAGAGTACACCATCTGAACATCACATTATTGACAATACCAAGCTTCTACAGGTGGAGGAGTTTACTTACCTGGAAGGAAAGATCACCCAAATATGATCCTGTACAGAAGAGCCGTAGGAGCTGTACAGAAACTGAAGTATCTGGAGCGCTAAGGACATCCAAACCAACACCAAGATTTAGCTATACGTGGTCCTTGTTTTATCATTATTATGTTTTGATGAATCCAAGTGTGTGAAAATATTGGATCCAACACACAATAATGATAAAATTGGATGCTTTACGCCCAATATTAATTGGTCTCGCTATGAGTTTAAAAATATTGTACGTCGAGTTCCATATTTTTCAAACTCATAGCTCGACCAATAAATATGGGCTCAATCGATCCAATTTTATATCATTATTACTCTACGGAGCAGAAACCTTTCCTGGATATTGAAAAGAGAGGATGAGAATCGACTGCTCACTTTCGAAATGATGTGCCTTAGAAAGATAATGGGAGTAACACAGAGAGACAGCATCCGAAACACCACAATCCGCAAAACCCTGGGTGTTGAGTTTTCCATCTTGGACAGAATAGCCCGGCAGAGACTGCATTATTTTGGCCACATCCAGAGAATGCCTCCCTCGCACCTTCCAAAGATGGACTTCGAATGCCACATCCAGGGAGTCAGACCTAAGGGAAGACCACCAAAGAGGTGGAGAGACTGTCTACAAGCTGAGTGCAAAAGGACCAACCTAAACAGGGATCGATACAAAGGGATGGGCATCCTAGTATTACGTAACAAACCGGAAGATGTAGTTTAAGTCTAGACAATAGGCGGATTAGCGGCCATTTTGTCTTCGACATGATTTTATTCACGTGTCCTTATACTTTAGTACACAAATATATAAGTTAACATGTTTACAATATTAAAATTATATTTTGAATAATCAATTATATTCTGTAGTAAATCGATCAAATGACGGTGATTGTTTAGGTATTATATGCTTGATAAAATTAAACTGTCTGACCAGCTAGTGTTCTCCTCCGCCGTCAGTGTGATTCCAGACATTCCACGTACCATGCTGAGAAGGTGGAGGAGACTAAAGCTGTATTAACGAACACGCATGCGTTAAAAATGATGTAGTTTAAGTCGAACAATAGAGTGACATAGTTTCCGGCATTGTTCCTATGCACTTTCACCCTCCTGACCTAAACTCCACTAGTAAATGCCAGCCGTACAGCGGAGGACAGAACAGTTTGGCGGTACGTTGTGGTGCGGATGCCACATCTCAACCCCCGGAGTGAACGGCATAGGTCCGGGGTGGGGGGAGCTGGAATTTGGGGTCGGCTAAGTAAAATGTGCGTCCCATAGGCCTCATAAGTGTTAATTTGAACGATAAGTTATATAATTGAAGACCGAATTAAAAACAAATAGTTTGGGTCTGACGTCAGAGCAAAGGCGTGACCTGATTAGTTGCTTACCTGCCCTGCATTTTCGGTCGGGTTGACAGGGCGTCATACCAGGAGGGTGAAAGTGCATAGGAACAATGCCGGAAACTACGTCACGCTATTGTTCGACTAAGGCTACATCATTTTTAACGCATGCGTGTTCGTCAATACAGCTTTAGTCTCCTCCACCTTCGCAACACGGTACGTGGAGTGACTGGAATCACACTGACGGCGGAGGAGAATACTAGCTGGTCAGACAATTTAATTCTATCAAGCATATAATACCTGAACAATCACCATCATTTGATCGATTTACTACAGAATATATTGTATACACAAAATATAATTTTAAAATTGTAAACCTGTTAACTTATATACTTGTGTACTAAAGTATAAGGACACGTGACACACCATCATCGTCCTTATATCTTCGTGTTAAAAATTGCCGTGATAGTACGATGAATCCTCACGTTTTTCAATAGCTACGCATGGTGATTTTATTCGAGATAGGCCGAGCGACTTAGGCTAAGCATACAATTTGAGATTTTGAGAGCCTGCCACACTGTTTCTATTCCATGTTTTTACGATTTTCGCATGATCAGTATATGGCTGGCCGTAACCGCCACAACGTGGAGCTGCTACGCGTAGCTTACTTTTCGCTTCGCGGAGCTAAATTGACCAATCATGTTAGATCTTTTCATTACGCGGAGCCAGTGGATGCATCCACGTTCCAGAGGGAGAAAACTCTTGCCAAAATTAATGTTTACTATGGGGATTTTAAATGAATCGATTGTAAATAAACCACGACCAGTTGTACAGGATCAATACCATTGTTTGATTAGTGTATAGTCAATGTTACCTTGCATGCATGTGTCATGTGTGTGGCGTGTTTGTTTGTTTGTTTGTCTACTGTGTCAGGCCAGGATCACTGACACCCACGGTACTGATACTGTCATACTATCACGGTGATCATATTGTTGAATGTTGTTGACTTTAAAATAATCATGATGCAGTCATGTCTACAGTAGAATTCACCACGATCTTTGAAGGACTTAAACCCCATTAAAAGCTATTAAACCAAGATAACACTCAATGAAAACAGCTCAACTATGTTACATCAGATCTTCTCTGGTTAAATACACACTGCACTTGTGTCTGTTTTACCTGTGCAATGAGCTGGTATTATAGTTTCAGTTGGGTGAACGATTATAAAGCGAACGCAAGGTAACAATACTGTGGGCTTTTGTTTACGAAATGAGACAATAGTCTGCTTATTGTTAACCAGCGTTCTTGAAAATGAGAAGCTTAATGACTTAACACGGTTTAGAAATAATTTCTTCATATTTTTTGGTGTTATCTGTCGTTTACATATCCTTCCTAAAACACTAAAGTACCAATATTTCCAAACACCTAAATTAGCTAAAATTTAGGACATGTTACAAAACTATATTTTCTAGAATTTCAGAGAATACTTTAAATATTGGCCGGTTATTTTTTACACAGTGACGTCAACTAGGCAATGGCCTATACTTCTAACATACACTATTTGTAGAGGTCACGCGTCAATGGTGAGCGCACTGAGTATTGTGCATAGGAAAACGGACAGTAACTACAGTATGTATGGCCTACTACTAGTATATAAAGTAAATCCGAACTGGTTTGCAGTTTGCTGAAGGTCGAATTCCGCAGGGACACCGCGCAAGTTATACGAATTAGCTCCCGGCGATACACTGCAGATCGCAGAACTGTGTGCATAGTTTACCACCACTCTGCCTAGCTATATAGTTATGTACAATACTGTGTGAGTTTCTTATGAGTGCATGTCCATCTTAATAATAAGTCAGTTCGTACTTTTCATAAACTACTTTTTGAATCATAACTTTCGTGACCGAGGATATCTTGCAACTACGTGACGCTCGTCTGGCAAATTCTTAATGAATAAATTCGCTTCACGTAATGAGTAAGTCGTACTTAATTGGTCAGTTTTACCTCCGAGTAATGAAAAACTCTAACATGATCATGATTGGTCAATTTGGCTCCACGGAGCAAAAAGTCAGCTACGCGTAGCAGCTCCACGTTGTGGCGGTTGCGGCATACCATATCAGTATCCCATATGATATTTCTATTGCAAGAAAATTTTATTTGTTGTCAGGTTTTATCTTAAATACACTAACTGGAAATTAAATACACCAATTAGTGAGGACCGGTATTTTGCTGTGGATATGTTTAACTGCAATGTGCGGGTAAAAATTTGAAATCCTGGGTAAAAATTGTGATCATATTCAACTCTTTGAGAAAATAATAATATAAAGGAATGCAGGTAAAATCCAGCTGCAATACAATGTACATTATTGACACACTATCACTCTCTTTATCTACGGCAATAATAGAATATCGATTTCAATCGAATTGAATACGTTGCTCAGTTTTGAGTTTGTAGTTGACTACTAAGCGACCTAAGCGATCGATTGCTAGCCAATCAGATAGAATTCCTTTTATTGCGTTCGGTGAAATACCACTCGCCCGTCGCTCACCAACGGAGTATTAAATTTATATTTATCGTATAGGACGTCGACACTGTGCGTGAATAAAATCATGTAGAAGACAAAATGGCCGCTATTCCGCCTATTGTCTAGACCTAGGCTACATCTTCCGGTTTGTTACGTAATACTAGGATGCCCATCCCTTTGTATCGATCCCTGGTCATACGCAAACTAGTCTTTTTAATTCTGTCTTCAATTATGGTACTGCAGATTAGTGAATCAATTAAAGGATGACTCCGGCAATCACAACATTATGCCTCATATGTTAAGAAATAATTATCAAGCACGAATCTCATGGTTTTATTTTAAACAAACCTCATATTGACCATAAAAATGAATAAAAACAGCAGGCTCTGCACACGCGATATTCAAAATTCCCGCAATGACGTCATGCTTATTTGTGTTCAATTATTGTCAGCCGTAATTGTATTATTGGGATGTCATTGCATGCACTCTACCATCTCGGCGCCCGGGAATTTTGAATATCGCGTGTTGAGAGACGGCTGTTTTAATTCGTTTTTATGGTCAATATGAGTTTGTTTAAAATAAAACCACGTGATTCGTGCTTGATAATTAATTTTCTAACATAAATTATAAGGCATAATGTTGACATCCTTTAAGCTCAACGTGATACAATCAACAGAACTGGCACAAACTTTCCTAGTGGGTCAGTTATTAGGAAAAATGCGTTAGCCAACGTTAGCCATTTGTGCTATCCCATAATTCCAAGGTCAAAGTTTACAGGTGTCAAAAATTAAAGCTGCTCAAATTTTATTAACACTATTCCTGTGGTCAAAGGAATAAGGATTACAATTAATGAATAAGTTTGCCTATCTACGACTCATCGTTCCGGAGTTATGAGCTAAAAAGTTTGGGCTCCACATGGGTTAGAATAGAAAATTTCCTCTGATTTTGATGGAAATGGTCTCAAAGTGTCGACTTGTAATAACAATTTCAATCAAGGTTGTTTGCAATACCTGATATGTTTTGCTGCCTAGGTAAAATAGTACGGGTCAATACCTTTTGGCTTTAACTACGGAACAATCAGCCGTAAATAGATCAAACTCAGTATACATTTTCTGAATTATTAATATGATGTGAGGAATATCATGAAATAAGTTTTGCAAAAATAGATTTGAGCAGTCAGTAAAAAATTGTACCTCCACCCGCACTATCTCAACTTCTGCAAGCAGCAGTCCATTCATATTTTCCATGATGATAACCTATGGTCTTATCTAGTTGATGAGAAAATGTTGTTTCATTACATTTTCCCGTTTGTTGTAAGCAACCGCGAAAACGGAGAAAATCTGTATATAATACTCACAAAGAACACATAAGTAGACCAAATAAAATACGATTTAGTCCCTTCAGAAACTACCAACTTGCGACTTTACGCTCATTTCGTGGGACTGCAGATCGCTTGTATCAATCAAATCGGGGACTTTACAAAGGAGACACCAAATTAGTTACCGAAAACATTGTAATGCAATACGGACAACTTGAAACGATCATGATAGTACAGGTACCATGTTATGCATCTTTATTCATACAGGTATTTAAATCAAACCTAATATAATTGACGCTGATACTGATGAGACATAGTCCTAGGCTACAACGACATTTGCCCCTGGATTTTTATGTATACCCGTACTCTTTTATTTCACTCCCAACAATATATCTTTCTCTTGAATACATCATACTACATTACAAAAATACAAATATTGTTAAAATACATAAATTATTCAGATTAGGTGCATTATGTACAGTTCATTGCACAACATGCGACGGATCATGGTATTCTTTCACGTTTCTCCACTATTCCGTCAGCTCACAAGAAGCAGAGCCTTTGAAGTCAATGTTAAAATATTTAAGTGTATATACACTTTCTTTATAATGCTTAGAATATATTTACAGGATGTCCCAGCAAAAATTACCGAGTGAATAAAATTGAACGTTAAGTCGAGAAAAAGACATCAAAATCAAACAATTTTAAATGTAGCGCATAGCCAATTTTATTGTGCATCACATATAATACGAAAATTTTATTTGATTCGGTTGATTGTTGTGAAGAAATTAACGATTACATAATGCGCGCATCAATGCAGTTCATTCCTAGTTTGATGAACAGGAGGAGCTCTATTCATACTCGCTCACCGCTTCCTAAAGTTTGTTTATCTCATCAAATTCAGTCCATATTATCTATTTTATAATCCGACGGTGTTATGTCATTCATGTTTTCACTGAAGATGAACAACAGTTTGTCCGAGAAAACTTTGATTTCTGACATTGGAAACTTTCCAATTCTTTAGGTTGTGCAAATATGTTATATTTTAAACTTTCCAAAGAATATTGCGCCAAGAATGACAATGATCATGTGCTTACAGCTTTACGTGTGATTTTTGATACCATGCAACATTCATGTTGAAGGTTTAAAAGATTTAAACTTTGCATTACAATTTTTTAAGCCAGCTGGAATTCTTTATCCAATAATTCATTATGCAACATTTATATCAACATTAACGAAAATAGATATTTGCAAGTACCGAGCATCATCTTACATGCTTTGCAAGCTTTCATTTTTAATATCGTGCAGGTTATTCCGATGTCTATTTCTCGACTTACGTCCAAATTCATTCGCCCGGTATTATTTTATGGAACGCCCTGTATACCGATTAAACAGTCAGCCACCTGGACAACCGATTCTTTAGAAATGCTTAGTCGCGCTAAAGGTCGATCGATACATGTTAAAATCAGCACAATTCAGAGATACACCTTTTTGCTATAAAATTTATTTTCTCGGTCAAATATAAAGCAATAATTTTTTTTTCTTCAGTAATGTCAGTTAAAAACTTGGTGCTTGGATATACATTTTTTTAAAATCCTGGTGTTAAAATTAAGCATCAAATTGTGTCTTTTAGTGTGATATTTTTGATTTTTATAGGCCTTGAATTCGCCCGCGAGCTTTTTACGGAATTCATGTTTTAGCGTCTCAAACTAATATAGTTTGCTAAAGAAAGATATTTCCCACCCTGTAAGGCACATCGTGTGGGTCTATATGTTATAGTTTTGTCAGAATTTACGTTTTTGTTTTACCCTTTTTCCCTTCATGCTCCGAAAATGTCAGTACTTTTATCTCGAGAGCAATCAGCAGAAATAGTCGATATTTCCTTTGTTATTATCCAGGTCAATTTTCCATTGAAAGCAAATTGCCCGACCAGCGATTTGGTAGCCCAAATCCCCAATTGAGTGTTCTGGTTAAACATGATCAGTATAGGAGCGCTATTATATTAAATAGGCCTGGGAATTTCTTTGCTATATTGAAGTTCTAGCAACACTGTAGCCATGCCGGTATTCCTATTAAACCCAGGGATATCGATCCATAATGCTAGTATTAGCCTTAGATTTCACGCGTTGATTTTGAAAAATTTTCAGCCGACAGTAAAAGATGGTGAAATCAAAACGGAAATTCTGACAAAACTATGATATATCGCTCACGGTGATGTGCGTTAGAAAGTTGGGAAAAATCCTTCATTAGCGAACTATCTTACTTTGAAAAGCTAAAAGGTTGATCCAAACAAAGGCTCGCGGGCAGAGTTTAAGCCTATCAAAATCGAAAATCTTACACTAAATGACTAAATTTCACGCCTAAGTTTAACACTAGGATTTGAAAAAATACAGCATCAAGCACTACAATTTTTCCTGACATTTACTGAAAAAATGAAAAGGATTACTTTTCATTTGGCCGAGAAAATTAATTTTACATTGAAAAAGTGTAACTCAAAATTTAGCTCATTTCAACACCAAATTCGATCGTTTGTATTGCCTCATTAAATGACTGAGTGAGCCTTGCATAACAAAAGAATCGGTTGTCCAGGTTGCTGAGTGTAAATATAAGAGTGGAATACAAACAGAGACTAGATTTATTTGTCTGCATCCATTCCATTTTGGTAAAATAACTCCATAAATTGATGATTATATTTACAGGAGTCTTCAAGGTCGTACCTAGATTTTCATCAACATTTAATATCTTTGTATCTATACTAATACCTGCTTTTTTGGGTGATTGTTAATAAGAGTATGATTCTGAGTGCTGTATTTTCTCTCACACTGACTCATACTTTCTCCCCCTCCCTCCCTGTTTTGTCTTTGTATTTTAATTTTCAAAAATACAAGCAAGTATTAGTAGATTTATAATATATAAGCTGTGTATGAAAAAGTACTGTTTCAAGCTGGTCAAAAACTCAGCAGCAATATAAATATATCTGTGAAAACATCTCATCTTAACGCTACTAGACCATACAAACAATTGCGAATCCTGTCAAACTACATAGGCCCTATAGGTACGAAACCGTTGACCTTTGCCCAGCTTGCTACCGTTCTGCTGGCTGGTTGGCACCCGACCCTGGAGCTCCCGAGGGGTCCGTAGGTCAAATCCGAAGCGAGGAAAACAACCTTTCTCTCCTTCTTTCCTTCCTTCCTTCTTTCCTTCCTTCCTTCCTTCTTTCCTTCTACCGTTCTGCTGGCTGGTTGGCACCCGACCCTTGAGCTCCCGAGGGGTCGGTAGGTCAAATCCCAAGCGAGGAAAACAATCTTTCTCCCTTTTCTTCCTTCTTTCCTTCCTTCTTTCCTTCCTTCCTTCCTTCCTTCCTTCCTTCTTTCCTTCCACTTAGGCAAAAGGCAGAGAGGGTTTAGGGTTAATGTTTGTTTGAATCGTCACGTGAATCTGTAAACCATCGTTGCGTGTTTTAGTCCCTATGTGAATTGGGTCAGTCGTTTGCTACAATTCGTCATTTTTTTTATCCACGATGATTCACTGAAATGCCTTCCTATTGTAGGGGTCTATATTATTGACTAGTATAGGACAGAACGTTCGCAGTTGTCAGTGAACTGTTCATGTCTAAGGATCACAGTCACGGAGTGCGTCTCTCATTGCTTGAATAAGATCAGAAGGCTGTATTACCAATGCCACTTCTGTGACGGATTTATCCAGAAGATACCGTATCTAACAAAATCAATCATATGAAAACAAAGTATTATATTAGCTTCTTTGCAAAAGGCTTGTACTTTATACCATAGGTGTTAAGTTAACGAATTTAAAAAAAAACCCGAATGAAAATAGACACATGCGTTTTTTGACCGTCAGAAATATGTTTCATGAAAATCGGATTCAAATTGAAACCACAGTTGAGTCTCTTGCACTTTTTATACAATCCAGAGAATGCAATAATGTAAGGTTTGTAAATTGCAGACAATAACATACATAGACTTTGAAACATACCTGTGAAGTTGAATAGTTTTGGTTAACTGGTTGCATGTTGATCTCAGTAATAGCCCAGTTGACAAGATCAGGGCTCAAAACTCCTGTAGCTTTGCTCCTTAAATGTTTGCGGAATAAACCATCAGGGTACACCTTTGTGATCTGCAGTAGACAATAATATCAAGTATCGTGATTAATATTGTTTTGAAGTACGCTGTCTATGGAAATAATACCACATTGCAACGTACCAAAACCTCAACGAACTACTCTCATTTGGAAGCTTATTAGATATAAGATTATTACTAAATTGTCCACGAATGTCAAAGGTCAAATTTGAGGGAGCTATAATATTATAAATTTAATGTCAAGGCCAGGAACCGATGGTATTGTTTAAGGGTAGACGAGGTATTGTTGGTCGAAGCAACCTAAAGATCAATATATTATTGAAAATTAACACCTTGATGTTTTGCAAAAGTTAGTTCTACAAATCGTATACTTTGCAAACTTGCTTAATTTATTGTTGTTAATGAGTTCTGTACGTTTTACAAAAGTGTTGTTGTTTCAGCCCTCTTTACAACGTAACTCAAGAACCGCAGCACCTATAAAAGTATATCTGTGATATTTTAATTCTTCTACACGCTCGCTATGAATTGAGCAATGCAGTTTTTGCTAAAGCTCACTACCGTTCGTAAGATGCTGTGAACTACCAAATCACAACAGTTTAAAATAATTAATAACCTTAGGAACTTATTTTATTCTTACCACATTTCCTTCGATGTCAACGCCGAGATCGCCAGAGAATTGAGATAGTTGAATATGCAGCACATTGGCATAAGGAGCACGGCGGATGCTGAACCGAATCTATGGGTAACAAAGTATATACATTTATTACATTATACATAGTAATTATTCATTTGGTGTCCAAAGCACATTTGTTTGAATTTGAATGTGTTGAACCATAGTAGATTACAATAGGCAAAATGTGAATCAAAATTCGGGACTCACCAACGATTTCAGTGTATCGATGCGTCATCAGACTACGAAGAGACGTGACTAGTGGTTTAGACACGTGGTGTTACTGTTAATCGGGGAAGAAGTTGTTTCAAGGTGGCGTCCCAGACGTGCGATAGCAGGAAACTGGGACCTCCCTTCTTATTTAGTGATGGTCACCGATTCAAACCTGGTGACGTCATTAATCCCCGAGTAGGTGATGTGGTTCAAGAGAGAGAAAGAAGCCATCGGGGAAAGAGCCGAGCAGCCATTACTAAATCAGGAGAGAGGTGTCAGTTGCATGCACGCCTGTCGCCGACTGCTTCAAACAACCTCCTCATTGATCTGATCACCACCACGTAACCTAGCCAATCAAGTCTCTGCGCAGTCTGATGGGTCGCAACGTCACTGAAAATCGTTGGCAAGTCCAGAAATTTAATTCACATTTTGTGAATTAAGTTTAGGATGGACTGCTGTGTTTTACCCCCAATAGAGTATTGTATATCTGAATCTGCACGTGACTTTGTAGTTATATTTTCATATGACGATATTATAATGATCATCTGAAAAAGCATTTCATACTATGCGTCCTATTTATCCTATAAGATGATCTAACCTGTTCCAGTACATTGAATTTATAAAAATCGTCTACTTAGTTCCTTAATGAATACCTTTTCCTCTTTCATATTTTCCATCATTTGCTTTGCAAACGCGATGTCAAAGTTCTTCATATCGACTCCATTGATACGTTGGATTTGGTCACCTGGGTGAACTGTTTCCTCCAGAGGGCACCCTGAAGAATCCCAATGATTAAGCCTAATTACAAATACAAACAAACAAAATGTTATAGTGCATAATTTTACTCGTGTACATACATACATACATACATACATACACTGTAAAAGTCATAGAAACTTTGACACTAGTTTTCTGTCTCTGTTTCCAAGATAAGTTATGAAAAGATGTCTGCATATCCATACTAAAATTTGCCTTAAATAATGTCTCCTTACCTAGCACTATCACAAAAAGGAGACATTGTTACATTAATATTTGATTTTGAAAAATAAGACAACATTTTCAAAACTTATTTCAAAACATTTTCAGAACACATATGTAACACCTTTTGAACACTTGACACGTGTTCTTATTTCCTTCTTTCTTTGTTTCATTTGAACACTGGTGTTCTTGTAGTTTGAACACTGATACACACTGTTGAACACGCCATGTGTTAAAAAACCGTTACATTAATGAACGCGTTCCATATGTTATCTTTGTAAGGATCCTGGTACAAGGTCTTACCAAATATACATCAGGCCGTCAACCTTTACGAAGGCAAGACGCATGGCATCCCTGGGGCTTAGGTACACTGTTACATAGTCTTCCTCTTGTTGTTTCTGGAACATTCTGTTAGAAATGACAGCAATCAGATATTTTACACAATATTTGTGAAGAAAAAGTACCTCGCACAATAATTAACATACCATAATATTACTTTTACTTGTATCAACTACTCACTTTATTGATGATTCCAGTGTTTTTCCAACTCGCCAAGGAACTTGAGGTTGAGACGGATTAGTTACTATGGGAAGGATGATTGGTTTATCGGAGGGCTTTTCCTTAGGGTTTGAAACTTTCAGAAGAGCTGGTGGAGCAGAAGAAGCCGGAACAGTTTGCTGCCTTCTCCACTGATTTTGTGCAGCTTCGAAACTTGATATGTGAAGTGACTTTGACTTGGGTATTGAAGTTCCGTCTGTTTCACCAACCGTCTCATACAATGTTTGCTCATCGTGGGTCATGTGCATGGGTGTGGAATCTCCATCAGCAGGTATGTCACAATAATCATAAACGTTTTTGGTGTCTTCAGATATTGGAGGCATAATTTTCACCGTTGAGAGGCCTTTATTGAAGATGAGGACGTTCTCAAGTTTAGCTTTTAAAACAGAATCTGTCGTTGCTTTGTATGTATGTTCATCAGGGTGAGATTGATCATATATATTTTCGGTTATACTCGTGGACTGGATAACGGGAACTTCATATGAATCTGCGATATCAGTGCACAAGCTGGACTGTGCTATCTGGGTTGGTTTCTCCAGTCTTGTTGACAGATCTGACATGCTTTCCTTTCTTTCTGGTACGGGTGGCTTGCGTTTGTCGTTAATGTCTACATGGTCTACGTTAACATAGGTGTGTTTCATCGCAGATGGTACAACGTACAATGACTCCTTCTGTGCGTTACCGGAATCTAAGCAAAAGATAAGTTGGGTCAGAAATTTGTTCATTGTGTGTTTTTTATACATCTTACTAATCTTTAATGCAAGAAGCAATCGACACTGGCTCAATTGTAAGTATATTTTACTTCAAAAATCACACATACCTAAAAGATCTAGTCCCTTTTTATACTCTGATTCTTGGATCTGCAACTGAACAGCAAGTTTTTGGCCAGATTTCTGCTCCAATTCTTTCGTAATGAGACACTTTGATAGATCCCTGGCAAGTTTTCCAGATAAATAGGCTTGCCAAAATCTCTCTAGATCTGCTTTTGTTTCAAAGCGAATGGCGAAGACAATGGAACCTTTTTCGACCTTGTATGCTTGACCACCGTTGGCTTCTATCGTTGAAATGACTTCATGTAATAGCGAATCTTGTTCTAACATTGCTTGGTCTTGATTCGGGTCGTGTTGGTTAGTTCGTGTCCGGGTCGCGTTGGATGTAACACTTGTTAGTTTTGAAAGCAGTTGTGTTGTCAGTGGTGGTATAATGGCTTTGGTAACTTGATTCACAATTTCAGCAATCATTGACACATCTAGAAAAGAACAGACAATGTGGAATGCCGTGTTAGTTTTTCGTGGGTTTTTACTTGCATGTTAAACATTTCAGTTTCTTTCCTAAAGCATGGGGAAAGTCAAGATGTGAGGTGAGTCGGCGCATGTGGTATGGGTAGATGCACTCGCCTATCATCACCGCTAGCGCTGCGACTCGATTCTACGGGGAGCCGCAGACCGTAAGTGATCATGATTGCCATTTACCGAAAAATTTAAGAAAATATGAATACATTATAAAAATCTTTACTGCACAATACCTGCTTGTTCTTACGGATCACTTACCACAAGTAACTTGGAACTTGAGTTCACTATCACGCGGATGGTTAATAACGATGTTGTGATCCCCTTCAACGCGGGTGATGGTTAAACCAGATGATATATTCATACCATCCTCTGGCAGACTAGGCCTTCCGCCAACTGCTCCACCAACTGCGCCTTCAGCTGCTCCACCAACTGCTCCTTCATCTGCTCCACCAACTGCTCCATCAGGTATTCCAAGTAAAAGATAGTCATCTGTAAAAGAGCAAAAGCAATTTTGCGATTTGAAAAGCTGGTGTCAAGAAGTTATTGTTGAATGGTAATAGTGGATCATGTTCAATTATTTACGTTTGTCCGAATGGTCCTGTTTACGGTAGATTCCTTGCCTATCCCTCAATACATGCACCCAATATAAAGCTTTGGCTTGGATAGATTGTACTTGTAGTTATAAAGCTATACAGTTGAGTGCTGCATGTGTTATGTTTTAGAATGACCGATGCATTTTATTATCAGCGCAGCGTGAGTTTCTAAGTCTAAGCTAATACCATCCTACTTGATGACATAGTGAGATAAAATATCTTGACATGTCAGGATTTAGTATCTCCAGACTCACAATGTCGTCAAGTATATGCATTGGCATTTACACTATGGACCACAAGAGCCTCATCCCAATGGCATAGTGCAATAACCTCAATTACATAATCATAGTGCAAAATTTGACCTCAAGTTACAGAGTATGAGTTTTTGTACCCAAATCTTCAAAGGCCATTCAATGAATGTACAAATGTATTGGGGTTTAAGAACTGTACCCCTGATAGATGAGCATGTTGTGGATCCTAGTGTTAGATGCTTGTCATGCTTAGGCATGATAGGACGGAATGATACCTTCATCATATACTGCAGCTTTCCTCTTGTCCTGTATGGAGGTAGGACTATCAAATCCACCATCCAACACGGCGTAAGCAGAATGTGTCTTTGGTTGTTCTGTCCGATTTGGTCGTTTCAATACTTCCGGATTAGTAGCGGAACGTTGTCTAATTCCATCTACTTCTATATCTTCATTGTCGATCCATCCTTCTCTTCTCAAAGGCTTCATAAGTTGATTGTACCACTCTTTCATTTGGTGCCTGTGCAAAACAGGAGGAAAGTCGTCGTTATCATCATCGTCGTCATCATTTATCATTAATCAGCAGCAGCATTATCATCATGATCATCAATAATCATCATCTTCTTTTTGAATTATCATCCTTATTGTTAGTTGATTATGGCTTATGCTATTATAAAGTTATCATAAATTTACCTCGAATCAAATTTTAGGAATTTGATATCTGCGTCTTTTGTAGAGATATGATATTTTCGAATCTGTGTCGATTGATACTCCGGGTTTCATTCATCGTGATAGTTTCAAAATCCGTGATCTTGCTCGTGAATAATATATAATCTTTGTCATGCTTGTTCTGGATATTTTTCACTTTGAGTTCGCGTCCTTTTATCACACATTGGGCACGTTGCTCCTTACTCTGGAAATATATTTATATATTATATATATATTTATTCATTTTTTGTATATACGTACACTCTTTATGAGGTATATGATACATTATATGAGTGGCCAAGTGGACCAAAAACGTGTAAGATTGCATCTTATACGTGTAAAATCGCATCTTACACGTCTTAGAATCTAGCGGGATGCTTAAATTGACGAATCATAAAGAACCCATATTTAAACCCCAAACAACCTATCATCTTACGCGTATTCGTCTTCGACCAATGGAATCTCGCCATAGCATTTCTTATACGCGTAAGAAATGCCTTGGGATGGACGGTATTCCAATTTGACTGGTACACACGACGAGCGCCAATAATCTCAGCCCCGATATCGACCATCCCCCCTGGCAAAATATTGGGGGATTTACCCCCTTCCTCCCCCCACTCCGGGATCTACGCCTATGGCAAACGTGATCATTTTACTTTCATCTCTTGAAATTAATTGATATTGAGTATAAATTGACTCAAGATAAATGAGGAAACTAGCCAGAAAATGAGATAAATCGGGCTGTGACAATGACGGACCAACAATCGGAACAATTTCTGACACAGTTTCAGCATACAATATATTGTAGCACTCATACAATTACGATGTTGGTGACGAGCTCTACTTATCCTCGGTACGCCGCCAATAATATCGCGTATCGTCGATCACTAAAATCCAAATCTTACACGGTATAGGAAAATACGCACTAAAATATCATCACTCCAAAATACCATCAACAAATCATGAAGATGTACGAAATGCCACTAAGGCCATTGGTAGCCATCCCTCACATATTGTACATAAAAAACTCCCAATTCTAATTTATAGGTTTCATTGTTTGCTAAAATGTTATATTTGGCAAACAAGTGGGCTGTATGACTTCTATAATGACTATTGGCTACTGTCCTTATCGCCCATTTTTGGAGTTTCACAATTTTATCCAAATATGTTTTGCAAGTGTTTCCCCAAATTAATATTCCATAGTTCAAATAAGGTTGAATAAAGGTACAATATAGAGTATAAAGAATGCGATATGGTACAAAGAATTTGAGTTTGTTCATTACACCAATATTCCTTGAAATTGTTTTTGCTATACAGTTAATAAGACACTTCCATGTTAAGTTTTCGTCTATGAGTACTCCCAGAGATATTATTGGTCGAAGTTTGCTACGCGTGAGATGATTGGTTGTTTGTGATTTCTTATTCCCTGCTTCGTCAATTTAAGAATCCCGCTTCATTCTTATGTATAAGATGCAATCTTAAGCGTATAAGATACAATCTTAAGCGTATAAGATGCAATCTTACACGTGTAAGATGCAATCTTACACATGTAACCTTATGCGTTTATCGTACACGTTTTTTGAACCACTTGGTCATTCATAAGATCAAGATTAAGCTAATAATCATGTTACATCATTTAGTGTAAATTTTATTGCGATTATATTCGGTTCCATGTAGTGTAAATTTTATTGACGCGCTTTTATAGACGCGCTTATGCCAGGCAATATATTTAGGGTGTCAAGTGTTCTTCTTTTGTTGGGAGGGGATATGTTTAACCTTTAATACATTATATTTTGTTACCACACGCTATGTCTTTTTCTAACTATAAACCTATCGATGTCTGAGTAAGCGTGTGTCCTGCCCAACGTATAGGTATAATAAAATAACAAGTCTTACCAAGGTATCGTCGTTAACATCCCGGGTAATGAGAGTAATTTTCACGGAATGTGACACCCTTGCCATGTTGTTACAACTTCTGAGTTCCCAATTGAAAATACAGCTGCACAAGCGACGTTAACTTAAAAAGAAACAGAACATAAATAATTCGTTATCCACCTTTTTCGTAATTGACCACTTCGTTGCCGTTGTCGGCGTTTGGCTCTGTTAATTCCAGTTAGGTCGGAGTTATAAGAAGTGGTAAACTGAAAGCGAGGCCAAAGATGTAAATTACATACGCCCAATTATGCAAAGTTAATTGGCCAACTAACTATCTAGCTGAGACTTGGTCCATATGTATTACAAGCTCAATAGAAGTATATTGTATGTAGCATTTTGCTCATTTTAATCTGAATAATTAATTGGGGTTAATTTCTTGACAAATTAAAATGAATTCTAATAGCCTGTAATTAATTATGCAGGTTGAAATTAGCAAAATGCTAAACGTAATCTACTTCTATTGTATACTTATACTACATATGTACCTGTAGCAGGCTCAGCTAGATCATCCTTATTACTTGGCAAATTGACTTTGCATAATTGGGCGTATGTAATTTACATCTTTTGTCTCGCTTTCAGTTTTCCGCTTAGCAAACTCCGGCATAATTGGAGTTAGCAGAGCCAAGCGCCGCCAACGGCAGCGAAGTGGTAAATTACGAAAAAGGTGGATTGGTTGAGGGCTCGGATAGCGACGCTTTCACGTATTTTTTGTGGGACCTAACTGTCCTCGAAGTAAATTGTATAAATCTAATGCTATGTACTTAAAGTGTATGTAGCTGGGATGAAAAGCCGTCCATCATATGAAAATTTTGACCTTTCGTATTGAAGATATAGGTTTACCCCCCAAAACATAACAAAAAATGTAGGTCTTTGGGGATGTATATCTTCAATATGAAAAGTCAAAATTTTCAAATGATGGTCGGCTTTTCATCTCCCAGTTACATACACTTTAAATACATATCATTAGATTTATAAAGTTTACTTCGAGGACTTTTAAATATCAAAAATATAAAATTTTAATAATCTGCCATAAAATTTGTATTATGTCGCGAATTTCAAAAAAATCAAAATTATTTGATAGCAGAAGGACATTTCCTGTGTCCTCAGGTCCTACCTATCCGATTCCTTAAAGAGTTAACAGCACATCTGAATTTATTCATAAAGTGTTAAACAAGCTCAGCATTTTATGGCATAACATAATCCATGATAATAAAAGTGTCCAACTCGCCAAGGTCCTGACCATCTAAAAGAACATTGTGATTACCTGCCCAAATCCTAGTATAAACATTTAGTAATTGTTGGTATTTAGTTCCTGCAGAAACCTGCCAGTTTACCAGGCCAACGATGTTAGACCTTTAAGGACAGGTATGTATAAAGTGATCGTATCCAAAAGTATGTGTCCTAAACACACTCCATTCGCAAATATTAGTAGGGCCTGCTTTTTTTTTTTTTTCTAGAAACGCCAAATTACCCATTAGAAAAATTATAATAATTGACTAGAGAGGGCCCTTACGATTAGTATACTAGTTGGATATTTCTATATGAAGTTATTATAGGCCTGCAACTATTCCAAGCTATTAAAAACAAGAACTGTCTTTAAAAAAGGAAATGCCACGGGTGAAGATCATGTTTCATAATTCTGCATTGATGCCTGTATGGAATGCTGGTTAATTTTTTTGTGTGTAAAATAATTGGAAATACCGGTATTTATTGGTAAATACCAGCAAGGATATACCGTGAAATTTACTATAAATATATACATTTGATTCAGAATTGTAACAAAAAGCTCGATCTAACTATACCTAATATTGCAAAATACCATGGGATAATGAGTTAATGGGCTATTCCACTTGAAATTCATATTCTATATGGAAGACATGACCTTAATATCCTACACCGGGGGTATAGATTTCAGATGGATTCTCCCATTTAGGTAACCACATTTGAAATTCATACTCCCTGGCCCTGTCAACAAAGATAGCACTACACCGGAATTTCCATATTGACAGTATATGCAATAATTTGGTTCCGGTGTATAAAAGATCGTTTCTACTTCAGTGACCAAAATGTGAAGGCTAACAATAACGATATCACGCTTCTTTCCACGCCCTAGTAAATCTTTATCTTAGTCTTTATACAATCCTGAAATCATTGAACTTGGTTTATTTGAACTTGGAGGTGATGAAATCGGAATAACCCTTAATTATGTCTTAATATATATTATACGGCGGGGGGATTCACGTTATTGCAATGACTTTGCTACCTTTGATAGGCACGTACTCAACCAATCCTGGAGTTCAAGTAAAATAATAGCACGTACATGGCATTTATAGATCTTGTAATAAAACCACAGAACGCTGCTGGTGTATTTTTAGACTTATCGAAGGCATTTGATACCATGAACCATTCCATATTGCTTGACAAATTAAACCACTATGGATTCAGAGGTAATGTTAATACTCGTAATTGGCTCAAAGATTATCTAAGTAATAGGTAACAATATGTATATTATACTGGCGTTTCTTCGAGGCAAAGTAATACTAAGTTTTATTTGCGAAGTACCGCATGGATCAATATGAGGCCCATTGTCGTTTATTAATAATGCCAATGATATCATCTTGTTTTCATCTGACAGGCAATTTAAAAAATGAAAGTCTTCAACAGTGAACTCATGGTAACCAGAACCCGAGTGTTTGTCTAGATTCGGAGAAAAACTCTGTAATGAAAACTCTCCTTTCCTTATACCAGAACGCCCAGTACTAAATTTTTAGGGCTGCTACAAGTACAACACTATATTCAAATTTGTTTGAGAAATATTGGTGTTATTAAAAAACTGAAAAACTTTCTTCCTCCAAGCAATGATCTGCACACCCTGTACTGTATGGAGAAGATCTTGTTTGTGTTTACATCCGTATCTCAGTATGTTGGCATGGGCAGCATGTCCCACTTACATAAATCAATTATACAAAATCCAAAAACGAGAACCTCTTATCATCAGTAACAGTTCTCGTAGGAATAAACCTCTTCTTATTAAATACGATGTTTTAAATATTGAGGGCACATTCAATCTTTAACTGCCATAATCATGTTTAAACAAAGATGTTACCGAATGTTTTTGATGATATGTTTTACCTGAAACACAATGCAAAGGCAGTTCCCTTTGGTTAAAAAAGCTTTATGCCAGAAAACGATTTAAATAAGGGCAACAACTGTGAAACAATTCTGTTCACTTTGTTTAAAAAAATCTCATTCAAAATACTATCAGTCCCTCTCAATTGATTAGAATAGTTATTTTTCTTGTTATTCACTCACAGTTTGAGATAGCTTTTTCGCGCTTAGAAATGAGCATGTCAAACTTGACTTGTATATATCCAACTAGGGGTTCTTCTTCTTCTTCGTAAGTACTGCTTAACTTCCCTTGACAAGATAACACAATCAGGGTCACTGGCTTTCGGGCCTAATCTGTAACTCCAAATAATATGGTTTACAGTATTTTTTATTATTATTATGTTAATTGATACTTACAAACTATCTAGACGAATTATGTAATGTCATGTACTGTACGTAGTGTCTAGAAGATCTGTCCTGATCCAGGTGGGAGCAGCAGAAACATGAACAACACCTCTTTGAATTTCGATTACGCTTTCTCTGGAGTTTCTCCTTGGTTGTAGTTGAACGGAACGACAGCTCTTTGGTATTCACTTCTAGATTGTTATGCTCTGTAAACAACATCAAATTATTGCCACGGAAGGGTAAAAACCAAAGAGCACCAGTCCAGACTGAACACGACCTACAACAGTGTAGAGAAAGCCGCTCCTCTGGAGTAGGCTAAGTTTCCAACCTCTCTGGACCATGGCTCTGGAGAAGGTCCTATTTTATCAAACCTCATAAAATACTGGGGGTTTCCATCCAACACAGGCTGCTTTTTCTAGTGAGCACAGTGCAATATAACCTAAAATTAGCCTGGGAAATTACAGGACTCCGTTATCATTTCACATTGTTTTAGGGATTCTTTGAGCGCCATGAACGACGATGAACGTCTTACGAATAAGTTGCTATGTCATTTCAGTTCCAGGTCACTGTATTTTCCCCACAAAGCAATCAGCCGGGGTTTCCAACTAAATCTTGAGCAATAATGTTGATACTTCTATTATCATGATTATAGCTGATTGTAAACGGAAGTATTTGGAACATTATTAATATAAAGTGAACAGGCAAATAAAAAAGGCGTTTATGACATGACAAATATGAGTGCAAATATGAAGTGAAAAAATTCTAGATAATTATTATTGTATATTAATAGTTTTCTATCTATTTGTTGTTACCGTACCTGCTAAATGGTCAAATGGACGAAACCATTTGGGCCATATGGAAGAACAGGGGAATACTTAAATTTCCCCCTGAATATGGACCCAGTATAAAGAAGAAATAAACAAACAAACCAAACTGACAAGATTGGACTGACACTCAGCACCGTGGCCCTGAGCTCAACTTGGTTCTTCAGCATGTTCAGTACTTTCAGCACCAACTAAGCAATGGTTGTATAGTACTACTGCAGAAAACACACTGTTAAGCAACAGAGAAGTTAGTTCGACCTCACTTCACCCTAACGGCAATAATACCCTAGCAACCAACCTGGCCTTGCTAGAGAGGATTACGTATCAATATAAAGAAACTCAGAACTGGAATGGCTATAGCTTTAAATCAGAAGGAGAATTATAAATAAAATACTTTCGAATTTTGCAGGTTTTCATCCAATCTCTTTGGCCTTCATCTGGCAACTGCAAAGATGCTCCGGTATTGATCGTAGTCGGAGACTAGTCACGTCAATCGCCAAGGAATATTGATTAGGACTATTGGTGAATCCAATGCATGTGAAAGTTGAAATCTCAGGCCCCTCGTTTGTTGAGGGATGGTTTCTCCAATCGTTCCCAAATGGCTTCTCGAACTCCCCGCTCGAATTACCTCACGATTTACTGGTAATATCAGCTAATGTCCTTCGTATCAATTTGGTGTCCGGATGTTTTAGCGTGAGTATATATAGCGGAATCCGGTTGCCAGTCAGTATAACTAGGACCTTTAATATGCTGTCAAGCCTAGCTTTGAGGGATTGTTTTATGTCACCTAAAATACGTATGTTTCTGTGCAGTCCAGATCCCCACACTTACAACCGTTTGATTGTTTGTCTCTGAGGCTTGTCCTTAAGGCCCCGTATCCATAGGCTGTTCCATTGTGGCGTGTGCCCTTGTTCCGTGTTCACGCCACAAGGGAACAGCCTATGGATACGGGGCCTAACATGGACTAGTTTTCCACGTAATTTGTTTACCGGTTTATACCCCGTTCAAATGTTCTAGACTCTTTTGAAGATGCCAGCACAATAGGGGATGTCGGGTGAATCTGAAAAACATAAAATTTAGATTTTTTAATGGGCTACCCTTACATTTGGTACATTATGGTTTTAAAACATCACATAAAAAATTATACGTTTTACGAGTGGTTTATTCAGAAATATTCCTTGTCAACTGACACGTGCACAGTCTTCGATTACAATCAATACCGGTGTTTCATGTGACCAATTTCATATATGCAATCGTCTTTTCAGGTTTTTACATGTTGATATGATGGACTTAATTAAGATGCTCCTTCTGGCGGTAATGTTGGACAGCATATTAGCGGTCATCTTTAATTTAAAACATGCAAGTATTTCAAAACTAATGGAAGTGTGTTCCTTGTATATGCAGTCATTTGAGGTGTTTGCTTACGATATTGATACAATGTATTTTGATTGAAATTCTACTTCTGGGGCCATTTTGGACACCATATTTGACAGCCATCTTGAATCGCAAATCTGCAAATAATTCCAAACTGGCATAAACGTGTTCCTTGGCACCAGATGCAAACATCATGTTACTTATTGGCTATTTGTAGACATTTCTAGAATGTTATTCAATGTGTTGTAGCTAAAAGGTCCAAACAATAGGACCAATTTTTTTTAAAAATTATCCCAACCCGTTAGCTGCAGTGAAACGAATGTTGCAAATTCATTTTTTGTTCAAATGGCTTCATATTACATAAAATATTTGTAGCAACTTTAGCACAAAAAGTGAGAAGTCTCTTAAATTTCAACAGAAGGCGGTGGACTAATCCGGGAGTCTGTGCAACAAACCACGCGCATCGAAGAGCAACAAAGCATATTAACAACAAAGCAAAGCTAGCAAACAAAGGCAATTGATCATTACCACTTCTAAATAACCCAAGTTCAATGGTGGGAGGTGATTGGAAGCTACTGGAAAATAAAATATTATTGTGAACGAAAGAGTGCTTTTTTAATAATTTTTCTGTGTGAATGTATCTTGAATGTCCAGTACAGCCCCGGGAGTACAGCCCGTTCGGCGCGGTGTAGCACCATAGCAGATCATCACAGGGTAAACGGGTAGGCATATTACGGTCCATATCATGATAGTACTGATTAGTAGCAGAGAACAAAATAGCTTCCACGTCCGAGACAGCCGAAGATACGTGATGATAAAAATATTGACTCATCATATATCATCTACCAAAGTTCAACAGCTTCGATATAATTAACATTGGTCTCGGCGAGGGTGGCATAATATGGCCGACAGTTTAAAGCTTGTAGAAAAGCTAGACAGAGAATTTTTAGAGTGTGGCATTTGTTTGGATCGATTTACTACACCACGAGGCCTCCCATGTCTTCATTCTTTCTGTCACGGTTGTTTGGTGAAATACTGCAAAGGAAGGAAGAGGATATTATGTCCTAACTGTAAGCGACCTACAACAGTACCCAAGAAAGGGGTGGCTGGTTTTCCGCCGCATTTTATGGTTAACAGTCTACAGGAAACTGTCCATATGGAGAGACTTAAGGTAGGAACTTATACACTGTATGAAACCAGAGATGCATTGTTGCCTCAGATATCTATAGGGTGTGTGTGTGTTGCTTGGATGTGATCATTTTGGGTGGGTGATGTGTGTAGGATGTGGGGTAGGGGTGTGTTCACCAATAGTATTTGTAACTTATGTGGAACTAATTAAAAGGGCATTTCGTGATCCACAGCCTCATCCCCCACTTTTCTCAAAAAAAGTTGCGATTTTTACATCACTGGAAACCTCTGGCTACATAATGTTTATGTACAAAATATTTCTTGCAGATTAATTCGTTTAGCAAAGATATCGTGAAATTTGTATTTCGTTCTGGTGCACCAGAACGAAATTTGTCTATGGAGCAGTGTAATACACATAATCATGCATAACTCGCGATCGCAAAATCGGAATCAACTGAAATGTTGGGAATAGGTTTTTTTCGTGGATATCTAATGAAAAATGACATAAATAGAGGATGCTAGGATCACGAAATCCTCCTTTAATCTTGCTAGACAGGATGCATTAACGTATTCAAATGCCTGAAATAGCACAATTTTGAAAAAGGCGTCCACAAAAAGTAGCTTTACACTTACTCCTACAAGATTTCAAATGACGGGGTCCATTGACATTCGTATGCCCGAAACAACCCAATTGTGGAAACCGAAATATAATACGCCTATACGCCTATGTTTTACAACTCCGAATGTGAAATTTCGAATGTGATTGACTGATTTTGTGAATTCGGATTTGTCTGATAAAATTTGATTGATTTTAATGAGGCAAATTGTACCAAAATTATTACAAAACCAATTATGACAAAACAATATTTCAATCGTGATCGCTAACTGTGATAATTGAATTAAAATTGCATTTTCACCAAAATATGAAAACAATTTGTTACTCTTTATAGAATTTGTGTCTTCTTTTATTTCATTGTAATATGTCTAGTCTAACGCTACCACACACAGTGTCGACACCCTGTATTATAAATATAAACTTAATACTCCGTTGGTGAGCGACGGGCGATTGGTATTTCACCGAACGCAAGAAAAGGAGTCCTATCTGATTGGCTAGAAATCGATCGCTAGATCGCTCAGTGGTGAAGTACAAACTCAAAATGGAGAGATATATTCAATTCGATTGAAATCAATATTCTACTATTGACGCAGATAAAGAAAGTGGCATAGTGTGTCGATATGTATATTGTATTATAGACTTGTGATTTAATATTCTATACAGCACGTGTTCCTTTATATAATTGTAATTCTCAAACAGTTTAATATATCACAATTTTGATGAACGATTTAAAAATCGTTATGGATAAAATGCAGTAAAATATATCCGCAGCAAACAGCAATCGCCGCTAATTAGTGTATTGCATTTCCAGTTAGTGTATTGGAAACAAAACCTGGGTTTTACCTGACAACAAATCGAATTTTCTTGTAATGGCAATATCATATGGGGTAATGATCATCCACAAATCGTAAAATCGTGTAGAATAGAAACTCTGTGGCAGGCTCTGTGGTATCTCATATCGTGTAAATGGTATGCTTAGCCTGAGTCGCTCGGCCAAAATCGCCATGCGTAGCTGTTGATAAACGAGAGGATTCGCCGTACTATCACGGCAATTTTTGACACGAAGATATAGGGATGACGACGCTGTGCCACACTCGTTATACTTTCAACTTTCAGAGTGCTTAAACCACCCTCACAGCCCTCATTCATGCTGAACTCGGGTTGTGAAGGTCATCATTTATAATCGCCCCGAAAAGTTGGAGATGTGGTAGCGTTAAACATACAGTGTCGACAGTTATACCACACTCAAAAACGTTACCATACTCAATATGTTTAATCCCGGTGTTTAATATTATACTTTATTGAAATGTTAGTTTAATATGAAACATTTTGCTACGTGCCCATAAATGCCCGTATTCATTATATATAGAGCTTGCATGCAGGTATTTTGCTAACTGTTAACTTGTTTGCGTTAGCCAGAACATGTGTTGACTCACAGGAGATATGAGATATAGTGCCATTGCTCATACTGCAGTTACTGTCCGTTTTCCTATACACAATACACAGTGCTCTTACCATTGACGCGTAACCTCTACAAATAGCGTATGTTAAAAGTATGGGTAATTGCCTAGTTAACGTCGGTGTGTGAAAAATAACCGGCCAATATTAAAAGTACTCTTCTAAAATTCTAGAAAATATAGTTTTGTAACATGTCCTAAATTTTTAGCTAATTTAGATGTTTGGAAATATTCGTACTTTGGTGTTTTAGTTAATGTTATAGGTAATAGTACATTGCCTAGTTAACGTCGCTGTGTGAAAAATAACCGGCCAATATTAAAAGTACTCTTCTAAAACTCTAGAAAATATATAGTTTTGTAACATGTCCTAAATTTTTAGCTAATTTAGATGTTTGGAAATATTCGTACTTTGGTGTTTTAGTGTATGTTATAGGTAATAGTACATTGCCTAGTTAACGTCGCTGTGTGAATTAAAAGTACGCTTCCAAAATTCTAGAAAATATAGTTTTGTAACATGTCATAAATTTTTAGCTAATTTAGATGTTTGGAAATATTCGTACTTTGGTGTTTTAGGAAGGATGGGTAAACGACAGATAACACCAAAAAATATGAAGAAATTATTTCTGCAAACCACCATGCTTCTCATTTTCAAAAACGCTGGTTAACAATAAGCAGAGTATTGTCTCATTTCGTAAACAAAAGCCCACACAGAATTGTTCTCTAGCGTTCGCTTTATAATCGTTCACCCAACTGAAACTATAATATCAGCTCATTGCTCCATTGTACATGTAAAGCAGAAACATATGTTGTGTGTATTTAACCAGAGAAGATATGATTTAATCAGTTGAGCTGTTTTCAATGAGTGTTATCTTGGTTTAATAGCTTTTAATGGGGTTTAAGTCCTGCAAAGGTCGTGGTGAATTCTATTGTAGACATGACTGCATCATGTATTGTAAAAGTTCACTACCAGTCCCTAATCTTTAATACGTCTATACGTATGACAGCAATTCTGAGTGTGGTATAAATCCACAATAACAAACATCCGAAGTCCAACATATTGAGTGTGGTAGCAATTTATAACAGCAATTCCGATAAATGCCACACTAACAATTCTGAGTGTGGCATATATCCGTATAACAGCCAAACTCCAACATATTGAGTATGGTAGCATATCTGAGTGTGGTATAACTGTCGACACTGTATAAAATGTTTACCGTTACCACATCTCATACTTTCAACTTTTCGGGGCGATTAGTGGCCTTCACGACCCGCGTTAAACATGAATGAGGGCTGTAAGGGTTGTTTAAGTGTTTTGAAAGTTGAAGGTAGAATGAACGTGGTAGCGTTAGACATACTACTACTCAACATAACCTGTGACTTTTGTTTAAAATAAATTTATAAATTTGTGATGTTTTTTGTTTGTTTACATTACAGATACAGACAGCGAAAGATACAAAATGCAGCAACTGTAATGAAGAGAAAGCCACGGTTCGTTGTCTGAATTGCAGCGGAAATCTCTGTAATAAATGTCATATGTCCCACAATGCATGGAAACCTTTCAAACAACACAAAGTGGTCAACATCGAAGACATCCCCTCTGATGATGTTCCAGTAGAGACGGCACACGATCAAACGTGTGAAGATCATGGAGGTGAGACCAAGCGGTTTTATTGCGAGACGTGTCAGAAGCTTATATGCAGAGACTGCATCGTGATGAAACCACACTGCCGTGATCATGACTATGTAACATTAAAAGAAGCATCAGAGAAGTACGCAGCGAAATTGAATGATCGTAGGAGTCAAGGAGAAGCTTTGAAACAGAAATGTCACGATGCGATCCAGAAGACTGAATCCGTCAAGAATTGTCTTGAAGAGAATTTCAATGATGCTGCCGCGACACTTGAATCGATAGAAAAGAAGTATAAACAGCAGGTAGAGGTGATTGTTGCTAAACATAAGACGCATGTGAATGACTTAAGAGAGCAACGCCTCAATGTACTTGATGAAACATCAGAGAAACTGCAAGCATCTTTGAATGAAGTGAAGAATGCTTGCGATCTTGCTTCGAATGTCACACAGATGGGATCGGATTATGACATTACATCGACATTTGCTACATTGTCAACCAGTCTTAAAAAGTTTTATCTTCTTGAAACAGCAAGTCCCGCGTTGGGGTATATAAAAATAGAAGGAATGGGTGAGATATGTGTTGCAGATGTAGTGAAAGTGAAGGATAGTGAAAAATGGGAGCAGGTTGACCAGTTTAGCACTAATTACCTCCAACCGTGGGGAATAACTCTTCATCCAGACGGCGACATAGCGGTCACTGATGGGATTGGAAAAGATGTTAACATATTCTCACAATACGGCCAAGTCAAGTACAGATTTAATTATCCTTTTGGTAGCGTTCATGTAGATCTATTAGATATCGCCATCACTCCTGACAATAGATATATCCTCCCTGGAAAAGGTTCTATTCTATTTTTCGATGATCGTGGTACATGTAGTATGCTGGCGTTTACTGCCAATACTTATGATATGAACAACAAACCTGCCGATCCATGGTGCTTAACTGTTGATTCAGAAGGCAGAATCATAGCAGGCATTGGAGGCACAACAATATCCATCCATGAAACAAATGGAGAATTCATATCCAAATTTCCTGCACCACTTGCACCTTGTTCCAGATTCGCTCTCGCCGCTACATCAAGCGGGCACATTGCGGCCGCGGTTGGTAATAGCAGACAAGATCAGTATTCCGTTATGATCTTGGACTACCTAGGAAACACCATCAAGGAGATACAACCGCCACACGGATTTTCCTCATGGGATCCTACGTGTATTTGCTGCAGTAAACAAGGCGAGCTTTTTATCATGCAAGGCCGGAAAGGGGTTTACCGTTATGAGGAGAATGGCGCACATTGCTTAGGATGCATCATCTCAGACCTAGATGACCCAACAAAAATGACTATTTCAGATGACGGACAAAAGCTCTTTGTCACAGAATATACACAAAGAATGGTGAAAATATTTCGAAGACCATGATCAAGATCAGAGAAGAAAGATCATTGAATATCACGTATAAGCGTATCAGGGACAAGTGGACCCTCTATTTTGACAAGAACATTTCATATTGACCTTTTCGTTAAATTCCGAATATTTAAAATACTCGATATACACAGATGCGGAGAACCAACGCAACGGTATCTGGATGAATTTTGACCTAGTCAAGTCAATTGACAACTTCGATCAATCCTGAAACCCTTTGCGATTGGACGCACTACGTCAGCCGATGCGCAAATCGTTAGCGAACATCATGACGCAGTAACGATGTTCGAATCGGTGTGACGTATCAGGCTAGCGATACTCTGTACAAACTGCATATACCGATTCGGATAAGAACTGTTTAACAGTCTCTTACACCAAGCTTATAGAAGTGCATAATTTAAATCACATCTGTCATTTTGCACACCGGCATGTCAGTTTGTGTTTTTTCGACGTCAAATTTTGTTGGCTCCGTACTGCCGAGCATAAGATTATGTGAGCCCTGAGTGTTTCATTAAGTAACGGCAAATTACGTTAGACTGACACTCTCTTTTGTCAAAATGCTAGACAATCGGTTCAGACTAAGTGTGTGCGTGTGGATTTAATATTGAATGTACATAGACTTGGAGTTGGTCCCGAGTTTCCAACTCGTATGCATGCAGCGTGACACTACACATTTGGCATTTATTTGATTTTGTCACATCGCCCCCATTTGAATACAACTTCAAAGTTGTCTTACATGTTTGAATGAACACTGTATAGCCTCTTTATGTACATATACATTAAAATGTTTACCTTTTAAAAATGCTACTATTGAAAGGAACCCAGTTTAGTGCTTGATTCTCCTTTGTTGCCTGTGGTCGTGTTACCATGCCCTGGTTTACCATTGTACTCTTGCTGATATTGTCGTTTTACCATATCTTGGTTTTATAACCATTAAAACGTGGATAGTTGTCATTTTTCTATGGCTTGGTTAACCATTTTGTGTTTTTTACTTGTTCTATTATTGTCGTTTTATTATACCATGCCCTGGTTAACCATTAAATAAAAAATAAATGTAGATATTTATATAGCGCTTTATGCCGTAAACAGCCTCAAAGCGCTTTACATAATTCTTTTCCGCCGTCATTAGATTATGCCGGAACCACGTTTGATTTATAGGCGCTCCTGCCCCCAAAAGCAACACATTTTGATGTATAGTACAATTTTTTCACATTTTCCGCCCTTTTTTCTTTACTGATTCTTTTCTTCTTCTTCCGCCGCCCCTCTTTTTGCCGCCCCTTCTTCTTCCCGCCGCCCCTTCGATTTTGCCGCCCCCTGCTTTGACCCCGGGGGGCTGGCGCCCCCAAAGCCCCCCCAAATACGCGCATGATTTTTGCGCTTAGACATGAGCATGTCAAACTTAACTTGTCTTCTTCGTTAGTACTGCACTGCTCAACTTCCCTTGACGAGATAACACAAACAGGGTCACAGGTTTTCAGACCTTATCTGGAACTCCAAATAGTGTTTACAGTATTTTTATCATTATTATGTTAATTTGTATACATTAGGTGAAACAAAAGTGTTTCATACTTACAAGCTATCTAGACAAATTCTGTGATGTCTTGTACTGGACGTAGTGTCTGGAAGAACCGCCCTGATCCAGGTGGGAGCAGCAGAAACATGAACAACACCTCTTTGAATTTCGATTACGCTTTCTCTGGAGTTTGTCGTGGTTAGCTTGCAGTAGAACGGAACGACAGCTCTTTGGTATTCACTTCTAGATTTTTATGCTCTTAAAACAACGTCAAGTTATTGCCACGGATGTATTCCATATGTTGGAGAAACCAAGGTGGAAGGGTGAAAACCAAAGAGCACTAGTCCAGACTGAACACGACCTACAACAGGTCTCCTCTGGAGTAGGTTGTGACTGTTAAGCCTAAGTTTTCAACATCTCTAGACCACGGCTCTGGAGAAGGTCCCATTTTATATAAAACCTCGTAAAATGGGCAAGTGGACTACGGAGAAGTCTAAATGCTGACATGCTGTACAATGCCCGGCCCGTATTGAACGGAAAATATTTGGGTTTTTTTCGTACCGTTTCAGAAAAAAAGGAAACAAAATATATTTCCCCTTGCAATATGTACATTTCAAATGAATATAAAAAAGTTTGGGTTAAAATGGAGAGGAAAAAAAACCCTTCCGATACCGGGTTTTGAACCGGGTACCTATCGGGTAAAGCATAATGCGCTAACCAATTAAGCCATTCAGCCCACTACGTCCATCGTGGAATTTTTATAACTAAATACGGTGCACCGTCTCTTCAGCAGTTAGTGTGGTTCGCTTTTTTCACAGAATGTGTATGACGCGAAACCAAAGTAGCTATTGAGGAGACTGATGATTCGCAATTAATTCCCTGCCCAGAAATCCGAAGTAATTTTTATTATTTACAAAATGGTAGCCTGTAAAAACCGCTGTGTTTCATGATTTCTCCGGAATACATCGACTTGGAGCGTCAAATTTCAGGATAGTAATGAGAAAAATAGTATCTATTATGTGATACCAAAACCTCATCAACATCAATGAAAAAATCGGGGGATGATGCTGTCGATCGGGTTACGGACCTTTGTCAAATGTGACCGTACAGCACGAATGAGCCGTAAATGTCCTCAATTGTATTCTGAGTTACAGTGTAAAATGGGCATGAAGGTCATATCCATAGGTATTTCAATTTGGTGCTACGTGTATCTCATTAAATGAGGTACACGTAGCACCCAATTGAGGTACCTATGAATACGACCTTCATGCCCATTTTACACTGTAACTCAGAATACAATTGAGGACATTTACGGCTCATTCGTGCTGTACGGTCACAAATTGTTGAGAGGTTCTGTTACGGAAGTCATTGATATATTTTCTATAATATCCTATATACAAAACTCAAAAATGAGCGAACCTCAGAGAATTTGGCAGGAGCTGGATACTCTTTTACAATTTTCAGTTTGTCATAATCTGTCGCGATTCCGTCTGCACTCATTACATGATCCATGTATTTCACGTCTGTTTGACCCAATCAAATGTACATTTCTTTGGCTGTAATTTTAAGCCAGCTTGGCAAAGTCGATTAAAAACTAGCCTAAGATGACTTATGTCAATGAGCTGTTGAAAATGATGACGTCATCTTAATATTATAAAACGAACTTTCATTTGAGACCTCTAAATACCTTTTGCATTGCCCTTTGAAAGCTAGCAGGAGCATTATGCAAGCCAAATGGCATTCTGTGCATGTGAAACTCAAAAAGGCCATCTTGTATTCTTGTGTCACAAACGCTGCAGTTGGATCAGCAGATAGACGAGGTCTGTTCGTTCTCTGTTATCAGAAGGGGCAGAACTACCAAACATTTAAATTTAGCAGATAGGTAAGGTGTGCTTGTTCTCTGTTGACAAGTGGCAGTCTTCAGTGAACGGCTCTTTTCAGAGCCATCACCACCAATCCTTTTACATTAGCAGATAGGTGAGGTCTGCTTGTTCTCTGTTGACAAGGGGCAGTCTTCAGTGAACGGCTCTTTTCAGAGCCACCAAACCTTTTATATCAGCAGATAGGCGAGATCTCCTTGTTCTCTTTTATATCAGCAGGTAGGCGAGATCTGCTTGTTCTCTTTTATATTGGCAGATAGGCGAGATCTGCTTGTTGACAAGGGATAGTCTGCAGTGAACGACCTTTTTTATTTTCATTTCATTTAATTTTATTTGCCAGATATAAACATTAAACATTAAGTAAAATCCTATACAATGATTGCACAATATTAAAAGCATTTAACATTTTCATTTATTAAACACGACTTATTAAAAGTCAAGACTCCAGTCCATGATGAGGATTTGCAATTTTAACGATTTTCAATGGGAACGCGTGTTGTATTGCACACAGCACCACGGGCCAATCAATAAAGCACATAATGTACCAGACACAATTAAATCGTTAAAATTGCAATTTTTGATTTTGGGATTTAGAAAAGAAATGTTTTTAATTAAAAATAGTAGAAAAAGAAAGAACATAACACTAGCAAATCTTAGCGGAATAATAGAAATATGACACAAATCAAAGTATAATGGCCGAATCAACACTTACTGTAGATTCGTGCAGAAAAATGTTGATTCGTAGAAAATAATCTATTTATTGAATAGTTAGACGTCATAGCAATGGTTTAATAATTATTTGTCATGACATAAGCCTAGTAGTCACGCACACGAACGTGCTACTAAAATAATAGTTATTGCGACAGTAATGGATGGTAAACGCAATTAGTTGTAATGTCAGAAAATATTGCCATAGAAACAGATTGAACAATATTGTAATTTTCAGTTGTGATCATGATGTGGTGGTAACCCAGATAAAATGTTGATTTTTCTTGTCGTTCAACGGTTTTGAAGAGAGATTTGAAGGCAATGCGGTAACATGAAGACTTCATAATACGGTTTACAACTACATGGAGGCACTGATAACTTCAACCGTCTTTGAAATGATCTATAGGCATGATAGGTCTACACATATTACAACATTTTTACTTCTGCTGGCGCAATGTACACACAACGAATACATATCAACGCGGCTTTCACAAATCATCCAAGTCTGTATTACTTTAGCAACTGGAATCAAGAACCGAGTACGTGATTTTATTTTTTCAAGATTTTCTGTTTTCTATACTGTGCACGCAGTCACGTTCCAAGCTTCTCTCAAGTCAGTCAGCTGTATAGTATAATAAGCGCTTCGAAACAGTTTTGTTGTAAACCGCTTTATAGATTTATTTTGCATATCACCCGATCGAAGCCGTCTTACCAATCACATGATGTTTAATTCTCCGATGCACATCTTACGTTAATTACAAATTAAAAAAGGCGTTTCTGGGGCTATTAAACATATCAATTCCATCCAATACGATATAAAAGAAAAACAATAATCAACGAGTTCAATTTCTAAACATATCAAAATAACAGCTCTTTCAAAATTATTAATGTTGTAGCGTTACAAATTAAGCGTAGCGCATAATTGGCCACAAGCGAAACAAAAATAACAAAATACGAGTAACCCTCTGACATAAGGACTGTGAGTAGTGCAACTAAATGAGTATTTTGCCAAACTATCAACAAAATAATTATTAGCTTCTTTTTCTTCTTTTCCTGGGGTATTAAACATAGCAACTGTAATCATCTGCAACCAATGCAAAGGATCTCTGATTAATTTTACCTTAAATTTAAAACTACCTTTGAGTCATGTCATGCTACATACCTTTTCATATTAAAATATCATAAATGCTTCTTTCCTTTATTGAACAGAACGTTTACCAACTTACAAGACTGATATTTACAACATAAAATGGCAACACCAATTAATCAAACAGACCTGCTTTGGATCAACTCAAGCGCGTCACCTGGTGCGTCAGGACCAGAGTTTACTCCGAAGACAGTTGCTCAGTTATCACTAGCGTCGACGAAAATATTTATTGGAATCATCGGTTTAATGGGTAATTTTAGCGTCTGCCTCGTCATTGCCAAAATGCGCTCCTCTCATCAGCAGAACTCTACCAACAGGCTGATTGTCTCACAGGCTGTTATTGACTTTCTTGCATCTCTTGTACTCATTGCAACAACTTTCTCTGAGCTATATCCTTCACCACTTCCTCAAAACCCTGTTTTGGGATACCTCTACTGTGTTTTATGGCATCCGCGCACTTGCATGTGGACCATGTTCGTGATATCCACTTATAATTTAGTAGCCATATCTTTAGAAAGGTACGTCGCAGTTGTGTATTCCACATGGTTCCGACACCATTTTTCAAGGAACACGACCATTATCTTCATTGCTGTGGCATGGTGTGTTGCCCCTCTACTTCAACTCACATTAGCCTTCACACAATATTCATTAGGAAATGGTAAATGTATCTTATTGTTTCCGTCCGTGGGCAAAAAAGCCGCGACTGGAGTGGCACTGTTTCTGTGGAACTTCACTATTCCTTGCCTAATAATGGCATTTTCTTTTACTCGAATCGCTGTCAAAATTCGTCAGCAAAAGAAGCGTGTGGGAAAATCTGAAACGGCCAGAAATCAGTTATCGATTGACGACCAATCGAAAAGGCAACCCTCAAAAAAGCATGTTCGAAACGTAACCAAGACTCTTGCATTTGTGTTTCTGATGTATGTTATTTGTTGGGCTCCAGATCAACTGTTATTTCTTCAGTTCAATTTAGGAGGATACATCAATTTTGGAGGTGTTTTACATAGTTTTGTGATTATTTTGGCAATGTTGAATTCTGCCTGTAATCCTTTTATCTATACTTTGCAATATAAACACTATAAATATTGTCTGAAGTCGCTTTTCAAATTCAATTAAATAAAACAGACAACTCTTGCTGTATTCACCTATACAATCCAGGGATAGCAGAAAATAAAGCTTGTGCATTTGACAAGCCTATGGTAAGCGTAACTCATATGAATCTGTATTAAACAACGTTATGTCCTCTTGACACTTCTACAATAAATGTCTGGAACAGTCTTATTGTCTCCTTGTCACCTTTCAGATGCCCATCACACGAGGGTCGGTCAGTATGTACTAAAGGTTGACTTGTAACCCGATTTATGGATTAATTTCATGGCATTTCTCTATGATCACATAAACACAGTACCTTTGTCTTTCAAACAGCACATGTAAAAATTATATCACACACTTAATTATGTATTAGCATTTGCATAAAATCAATGGACTACAGTCCCTGGCCGAAAATGGGTCGCTTTTGTTAATGGAACTGAAATGAGGTATTGTTGTAATATTTTAGATTTTCCTGCGATTTAAGTATGGAGAGTGCTGCCTTTTGGAATATTAAGAACATAAACTTCGGGCTGGAAAGGTTTTATTTTATTTGGAATGTGTGGTCAAATATGTGTTATTTTTGACAAAAGCAATGTTTTCTTTCTGTAAACATTTTGATATTGCCAACAATAGAAATCAAAAAACAGACAAATACTTATTACATACATTACTACAAAGAAAGATTAAACAAAACAAGGGAATAACCAAAAGACCAATAAAACAGAAAAAAAAGAAAAGCAAAATTAGAGACACATAAGACATAAAAAATTGCTCCACAAATTAATTGGAAGATGAGAAAAGATGCGATTTGTATTTTTTCGAAAGTTTTTCAATGATTTTTTTAAAAATCATTGAAGTTAAAACTTCTTTGATATTTTCGTTTAGGGAGTTCCATAGGATAGGGCCTGTGATTCTGACTGCTTGATCAGTAAAAACCTTTTTTATTTCTTGTTTGATTGTTGCTGTGTGATAGCTATGGATATCAGAGCGTGTTGTAAAGAAGTTATTAAACGAGTTCGGTAATTGTTAAGACAATAGTTGTACATAAATACACTTATTAAAAGGGCATTTCGTGATCCACAGCCTCATCCCCCACTTTTCTCAAAAAAAGTTGAGATTTTTATATCACTGGAATACTCTGGCTACATAATGTTTATGTACAAAATATTTCTTGCAGATTAATTCGTTTAGCAAAGATATCGCGAAATTTGAATTTCGTTCTGGTGCACCAGAACGAAATTACAACGTATTGTCTATGGAGCAGTGTAATACACATAATCATGCATAACTCGCAAACGCAAAATCGGAATCAACTGAAATTTTGAGAATATGCTTTTTTCGTGGATATGTACTGAAAAATCTCATAAAAAGAGGATGCTAGGATCACGAAATACTCCTTTAATTTGTAGGTATCAAATACGTTTAGAAAATCTTCTGGAAGAGGTTCATTTGGATAGTTCAATGTTCAATTGTAGCTAAGTTCTATCAGACTTGTAGTGACTCGACTCGAAATGACTCGACTCGACTCGACTCGACTCGAGTTTTGGTGACTCGATGACTCGACTCGAGGCAAGGTGACTCGACGACTCGACTCGACTCGAGGGTTGATGAATCGATGACTCGACTCGACTCGAAATTTAATGACTCGACTCGATGACTCGAGGCTTGTGACTCGAGTCACTGTGGCTGAATCGACTTTTCAAAAATGACTCGAAAATATTAATAGAAAACTATTAATTATACCTTAATATTTCTAATAATACCTGCACGTTTTCTTCCACACATCTCAGTGTATTGTGATTCTTATATTTTACAAAGTGGGCTTACTATCTCTCAGCATCTTTATATAATAACTTAAAATATAAATTATATGTATGTGTGTACAATGTACATGTATGATTGTCTGTCGATCTGGCTAATGGATCCACCATTTTTTTTACATGCTTCAAACTTGGCATGGTGGAAAAGTCCATTGTCCATCATTGCTGATTACCAGACTTATAATAGTGTTCGTACCCGTACTCGAGTCCCAATTTCCATACCCGTACCCGTACTTGTACCCATGGCTTTGGACCCGTACTCGTACTCATGCCATATTTTGTCTTCGAACTCATGGACTGGGACCCGTACCCGTACTCATGGCCTGGGACCCGGACCCATACTCATGGCATTGGACCCGTACCCGTATTCATGGTCCGGGACACGTACCCGTACCCATGGGTACCATACAGTATATGGCTACACAAATGCAGGAAATCCCACTGTGAGTCCTCTGATCATAATCAAAACAAATAGGTTACATCATGGATGGGGTTGGGTGGGGAGTAACGCATGGATCCAGATAGCAAGCTATAGCAAGTGCCCTTAATTTTATTTTAGCCTGGTCCTGGGCCCTGAAAAAGGTAAATCCAGCCCTGGCTACACAAAATGTACATGAATGCTACACACATGTCATTGTAACAGCCTGTGCACATACCCCTACATGTATGCTGCATGTCTCATTCACACAATGACTGATCAATACAGAAAAAAAACCCAGCAAACTGGGAAAACATTTCGAGATACTTTCTTTTTGTGGTGACTTTCAAGTTATCATGTTAAAATATCATTATTATAGCTTTTATTAATCATTTTGATTATTCCCCATCCAAATACACTCCTCTACATGCTGCACACATGAAGAACTACATTGCAATGTGACTGACTGGTGTGAGCATTTCCACCAGCCACATGTACTTCTTGTGCCCAGGCTTGGGCTTGTCAAATGAATAGAGAGGTTCTTACCATTTGAAATTTGGGATGTATATGAATTTTAAAATATTAATAAAACATGGATATAATTATCCAGATGTGCATAATAAGACTCGAAAGCTACATAATTGCTAAATATATGTTGAAATTAGTACAGTCTGGCTGTCCATACTGTACATAGACATAGTTTTTTCACTTGCATCCCAAAATATGCCACCTTTAGGCTAGTTTCACTATGACCACAAATATTTGATCTCTTTTAGTACTTTTGGAATGGACCCGTACTGAATACTCATGGCTAGGGATCCGTAACCGTACCCTTACCCATGACCTGAAATCCGTACCCATGGCCTGGGACCCGTACCCGTACAAGTACTCGTGGTCCGGGACACGCACCCGTACCCATACTCATGGCGGGTCCTAATGGCAATACTACAAGTCTTGATTGATTACTGATTTCCACAATGCACTGGATGGAGCACATAGATTCATAAATTAATATTATGTACTCTCACTGGGATTTTAATTTCAAAAAAGTACAAATTCATGCAAATTGGGCTATCAAGTTGACAACTGGTATCATGAGCATATAAAACGTGAAGTGACTCGAAATGACTCGACAAAATATATCCGACTCGACTCGACTCGACTCGACAGAATGGTCTGACTCGACTCGACTCGACTCGACTGACAACTTCAAATGACTCGACTCGACTCGGACTCGAAGGCTTCATGACTCGACTCGACTCGAGACTCGAGGGCTCGATGACTCGACTCGACTCGGACTCGACTTTCAGTGACTCGACTACAAGTCTGAGTTCTATAAAGCATATCCATGTACAAAGTACTCACATTTTATGGAGACTCGACGTTTCGAAACCTTCTTGTCTGGTTTCCTAATCATGAGTGATGACTTGATCCAGCAACACTGGTGGTGTTTCTAGAAGATGTAGTGTTTCTAGAATTGTTCTGGATCAAATGGTCATAACTGTGACTGAGGTTGAATGCTGCGCCCCCTTGGTTGTTCATTGCTTTGTCTCCCCTGCGACGCCCCAAACCAAGAAAAAGACTGACCAGAACCAACAGTCAAAAGGCATGGTAGTACTTCCATATGTGCAAGGAACTTCAGAAAAACTCCAACGCGTCTTCAAGAAACATAATATCGCCACCGCCTTCAAACCTCACAGCACACTAAGAAAATCACTTGTGCATCCAAAAGACAAACGCGAACCCACAGAGACCACGGGCTGCGTATACGAAATAGGCTGTAACAACTGTGACTTTGTCTATGTGGGCGAAACTGGAAGACTCCTCAGCACACGTATCAAAGAACATAGGAAGGAAGCGGACAAAATCATCAATAAAATCCAAACCAGAGCAAATAGACTCTCTTCAATATCAGACCAACACAAATCGGCCATATCAGACCATGTAGCCGCAACAAACCACGTTATAGACTGGGAGGGAGCAAAGCTCCTCCACCGAGAAGATGAAAGATATCCCAGATGGATAAGGGAATCCATATGGATTCGTCGCAGGGGAGACAAAGCAATGAACAACCAAGGGGGCGCAGCATTCAACCTCAGTCACAGTTATGACCATTTGATCCAGAACAATTCTAGAAACACTACATCTTCTAGAAACACCACCAGTGTTGCTGGATCAAGTCATCACTCATGATTAGGAAACCAGACAAGAAGGTTTCGAAACGTCGAGTCTCCATAAAATGTGAGTACTTTGTTTAGAAAATCATATGAAATTATATGAAAAAGTGGTCCAGAATGACTCTGATAGTGGCTATTCAGGTGAATCGTTTTACAGGAAGATACTTGTTATCAATAGCAGTATATCCGCTATGATCACCTTGAGCTGGGCTTAATACAGCGTGTGATTATCATTTGGGCCCGTAATAGACCTACAATCCGCGAAATTAATAGTTGGCACACTTACACTAAACAATGGAAATGCGTGCCCTATTAAAATTGGGCAGGCGAGGGAAACATGCATGCAATATATGTGAAGTACAGACTCCCCCCTATATCTCACCCTTCCCCACTCCCTATCTTTCAATGTTGGAGGGTCTCACGGACCTGTTGACAACATGGCTTGGTCCAACATTGAATTGGGGGGAGCGGGGGTCGAGATATACCAAAAGACAGGCAAAGTGCGCCAACCTTTTTTCGTGGATTGTAGGCCACAGTCTGACTGCTATTGGGCGAGCAGCGAGAGAGAAAATATGTCAACTTCTGTAATTTGTTTCTACCAATCACCTTGTGATATTATGCAATATTATTTTAAACAAACCAAAATACCCAGCCAGAAACATCAAGGGGAGGTGGTTTAATATGCCACTGGCTGTCCCCAGAGTGGCCCTTATAACTCATTAACTAACAGAAACTCTAGGTGGCGCTTTGTTTCTCAACGTCATTTTTTAAAACTCGAAGTCATTTTAAAACTCAAACGTGTGTTTTTAAACTCGACGTGCGGTTTTTAAATTCGACGTGTGTTTTTAAACTCGACGTAATATGACGGCTGCCGCCTACAATAGTTCATAACAATAAACGCAATGAGCCTGGTCAATGAATATCATACGTGGGCGGGACCTGATTTTGTAGTAACTTTTTGTCGTTATTATCATTATAACCACAGTAACATTATACCAGGGATATGAGACATTATACAAAGAAGAATAGATGCTAAAATTGGGGTCCTGGTAAATGTGCTTTCAAATTGTATTGAATATACGTGGGTCATTCAAAAGGTTCTACCTCCATTCTTATAAACGTTGCTTTTGTAAATGGTAGCTTCTTCAAACTTGTTGGCATACTCATCCATTGGAATATCATTTACTTTTGGTTGCAAATGTATATTAATACCTATTCCAGATTTTTGTAGGCGACCTCAGAACCAAACTAAGATTTCATATACCGGAAAAGGTAAAAAGTCGTAAAACATTTGAATGAAAACATGTGCGTATCCCTTTACAAGATTAGCTCGATATGCAAGTGTTATGATTATGCTAGCAGATTGTAACCCAAATATCATCAAATGTAACCCAACATCAAGATAAAACATGCATTTTATCTTTAAAACTTATCCGAGCATCTAATTTATAATATTGTATCTATATACTAGTCTTTCAGCGCTTGCGAATCTGTTTTGGGACCATATCTGTATGAAATAACTTAAAAGTCTTGAAACTTTAAAGTCTTGAGAGCTCAAAGTTCAAAGTTAAAAACAAAGATACCCAACCATTTTTGTCACTTGCTAGTTTCAAATTAGTTTCCTTGTTGTTTAATTACCAAGGTGCCATTTCCATAGCAGGTTTAATATGGTTCCAGTTAGCCCTTTTTCCCAATACGTACAATTTAAGAAATAAAGGGTGCAGCATTATCCTTTACACGCAAATAATGTGTTCGAGGTAGTAAAAACGTAAATACTGGGTGAGGCGCAGCCGAACCCATTATTTAAACGTTTTTACTGTCGAGGACACATTATTTGCTTGTAAAGGATAATGATGCACCCTTTATTTCTATTCTATTACCAGAAAATAGTGCGATTTAAAGAGAAAATAACATTTTTGGCACAAATATTTTAAGTTGTTTACTTCAAGGTGGAGCGCGTACGCGTAAGTGACAGCGCGTATCGCGGAAATATTGCCCGCGTAACCAGGCGTAATGCTGTGCGTAGAATGTGTTACGGCGCTTGACCCATTACTGCAATAATGGGCTCTCACGTGACGTGTTTTAACAAATCACAGTGCGAGATTTTGAATAATGGGTCGTAAGAGTAATAGAATTCTGCTTAAAAGTCTTTTGGGCACTTAAAAGGGCATTTCGTGATCCACAGCATCATCACCCACTTTTCTCAAAAAAGTTGAGTTTTTTATATCACTGGAAACCTCTGGCTACATAATGATTATGTACAAAAATTATCTTGCAGATTAATTCGTTTAGCAAAGATATCGTGAAATTTGAATTTCGAAATTACAACACGTTTTCTATGGAGCAGTGTAATACACATAATCATGCATAACTCCCAAAAGCAAAATCGGAATCAACTGAAATTTTGGGAATAAGCTTTTTTCGTGGATATCTACTGAAAAATGTCATAAAAAGAGGATGCTAGAATCACGAAATACTCCTTTAAAACATTAAATTTGATTACACTTCTTATCTGCTCTAATCTTTTCTCTGCTAAAAAGCAACGGTTTTTGAATGAATGAAAGGTTGAACCAATTTCTCACGACTTACTTGTTAAGCTGTGGTGGCCAGCGGCCGACATCCATCGACCTTCGATGCCAACTGATGTTACTGGGAGGTTGGATGGGTCACGTGACCTAGCCCGTTAAGACTAGAATCACGTGACGCGATGAGCCGGTTGTATGATCTTGGAAGGTGGTGGCGTCCTCTGTCTTTGTTTAGGTCGCTGTTGGTTCTCCTATGTTAATTGGCTCCTTAACTCCTCACTTGAACCAGTTCTGTTCTTTGTCCAAACCTCGGACCCCTCCCAGTCAATCTAGTGCTTAAAAGTGGCCGAATGTTTGCCGACTGGATGGAGAGGGGGTCTGGTGTGTTCACCCAGGCGAGTTTGAGGGTTCTGGCACTTTCCACACACATAAGTGGATGTGTATTCCTTGCAAGGATTCTGATATACAACACCGAACTTGTCGAGATTTTAGCTTTGTCCTTAGATGCCACCAGAAGCGACCTTAGAGTGTTCTATGGCTTGACGTGAGTGCTGATGCCATTGGAGCGGAACGGTCTTTGCAAGGACTAAGTAACTCCTGCCACATTAGGGGGGATGGACACATTGCCTCTTGACACAACATTACTGTGTCTATAGGTAGTCTGTTTTCGTCCCGGACAGTATTTCTCGTGAACGTGTCCCAGGACCAGTCCTGATAGCCGCACACTGCTGCGGATTCTGTCCAATTGAAGACCTGAGCGCAAGAAGACCGTAAGTCCACTTGGCCCCTCAACATGTATGCACTAAAGTTACGTATAGTTTCTTAGGGTTTTATAATGTTTAATACATGTTCCAGGGTGAAAACATCATGAAAGGTAGTGAAAGATTTGTTTTGGCCCCTGAACATGTTTAAAACATTACCAAACTATATACGAATTTATACGCAACATGAGTGTATACATTTTGAGGGGCCAAGTGGGCTTACGGTCTTCTTGCGCTCAGGTCTTCAATTGCTGTTGTTTGTCCTTCTCAGAAGACACAATGGTGTTTGCTCTGTCACTTTATAGTTTCCGAATTACGCCAAACTTGTGTTGAAGCGGGTGGTGGGAAGAGAAGCTTAAATGTTGTGCGGTGTGTGTGGGTTTCCGGTATAAGTGGCCGCGATCGTCCCGCAAGATGAGTACATCTAGTACCGGGATCTTTCCTTCTTCTTCCTTCTCCATGGTACATTTGATAGCCGGATGTTACGAGTTAATATGGTTCGTAAAGTGATCACTTTGGTTTTGTTTGATGATCACGATCGTGTCATCGACATAACGGCCCCAGAACCTGGGTGGCTCAGGGCAAGATGACAGCGCTTTCTGCTCAAAATCCTCCATGAAGAGATTAGCGGTGATTGGTGATACGGGTGAATCCATGGATGCGTCCTCAAGTTGTTGATAAAACTCGCCGTCGTACTGAAAGTAAGTGGTGGTCAAACAATATTCCAGTAAGCTCATGATCTGATCAACCTACAATTCAGTACGCTCATATAATGTGGGGTCATTGCGCAACCGTTCTTTGATGATCAACAGAGATTCATTCACCAGGGTAACGCGGTAACGTCGGGAGCTGACCAGCACCTCATCGCTTTCTAGTTGGAAATCTTTCAACTTGTCAACAAGGTCTTTACTGTTCTGTAGGTGGTGTCCCTACTGGCCCACTAAAGGCGAGATTATATCTGCGGTTATCTGGCCACATGGAGCCCCTGCACGCAACAATGGGGCGAAGAGGACAGAGTAGTTTTGTGTACTTTGGGAAGCCCGTAAAACTTGGGCAACTCTTCACTAGTCGGATACAACTGCCTGTACTTGACGTATGTAATCGCTCCACTACGTTCCACACCTTGTAATATTTTGATAAGTTTGTTCTTGTATTTGGAGGTGGGATTAGATTTTATTTTATTATAAGTCTTCAGTCTTCAGTCTTTATGCGCCTAAATGTGCTGCTCAAAACACAGGTGCAGATGTGCCAATAGTGCAGGATATGTACAAGATGTTCGAGTAAAAACGAACTCTAGATGCTTAGAGAACCTGGTGGACTGCAGAAGGCTGTAAAGCTCTAACTGCAGGGTGCTGCTGACTGGAAGGCTTAGACTGATGTTGATGTTACAGCTTCCACAGGCAGGCAGTTCCAAATATTGGTATCGTGCGGATGAAGAAATAATACTTGTAAGTGTCCCGAGATGCTCGGAGGGGCTGATACCGGAGATGGTGGGTTAATCTCCCAACGGTTGGATGAAGTTTGATGATGGGTGGAAAGTTGACATTTATGAGTCCATGATGTATTTTGTGGAACATTGAACACTGAATGAACAGTCTCCTTGTTTTAAGAAGGTCCAAATCTAACTGGTGAAGTAGTGGTGTGACACTAGCCCGCCTATCAAAGTTTCCACAAATAAATCGGGCTGTTTGGCGCTGGACTGTTTCCAATGTCCCTAGATGTATATGGACTCCATGCTGATGCAGCATCTTCTCATCACTCAGGAGCTCAGTAGCCTCTACCATGACCAATGCCCTACCCTTGTCCGCAGGGACAACCAAGATATCTTTATTGTCTTTCAAAGTTTTGAAACAGCAACGGTTTTTGTTGGAGTGGTGCAGTTTTGTTGTCGTTTTACATAATTTTCAATATGTTTACATATGTCAGCTTCAATGCAAATTAAGCCATCTGAAGGGACTAAATCGCATTTTATAGTAACCTCAATTTGGTCTACTTTTTGTGTACTTTGTGGATATAATAATTATGTGCTGATTTTCTCCGTTTCCGCAGTCCTTAATCCTTGTTTCATTTTTACTTTGCTTACAACAAACGGGAAAAGGTACTAAATCAGCATTTAATTTTCTCATCGGCTAGATGAAACTATAATGTTATCATCTTGGAAAATATGAATGGGCTATACCCGGGGGCTATAATACTACTACTTGCAGAAGCTGAGATAAGAGAGTGGAAGTAGAACTTTTTGAATGACCCTGGTATTTATGACATTTATTATACAGTGCGTATCAAAATGAAGTAACTTTGAAAATGTCATTAGATTAAAAAGTACATTTATGAGGTATTTGGTCACAATGCTCTAGTTTACAGAACGCCTTGCAGAATTATTTGGCATTGGTGTGATTGCTTTGAATCACCATGTGCAATGGCCCTTTGAACCCCTGATCTTACACCTCAGTGGATTTTTTGGGCCGGCTATCTGAAATCAAAGGATGTCACAAGTCCTCCTGCATACCTTGATGAACTCCAGAGACGCATGGCACAAGACGTGGTGTGCATGCCGTGTCGTGGAGAGTGGCATCTGCATACAGATGAATTTCGGTCATGTGAACATGTGAACGACGAAGACTGTTAAGTTGTGAAATATGTGATTTTCTTGTTGTTTTGATTTTAATTGATTTTGCCCAGCTGAATTTTGACTCGGCTAACAATAGTCACCGAGTCTTTATCATATTTATTAATGGTCATAAGCCAGTTATTTAACAGTTGTGGAAGGACAGGATGTTGATTCAGTTATCAACTATAAAGACAATCGCCACTGAGTGGAAGGCAGGGGGAGGGGGCAAGACTTCTCACAGGGGGACTTGGATACGCCACTCACACAGGCTGGTACAATCCTACACCACATTTCGCCATACTGCATTCTAGAAATGCTTGCTGTTAGAATAAGAAAAATTTTAATGCTAAATTATTGCACATTCTAGGGAAGCGTGGTTACCGTTTTGAAATAACCGAGTGAGAGGGTTTTCAAGAAAATATTTTTCCTGAAGCATCCTCTGTATAAAAGAAAATATGAATATTAACTGCACATCATATATAACGATTCGTGATACCCAATTGTGGCACATTTGAGGTCGTTTATGAGGCAGAGAATTTTATTTCAATTTTATATACGCCAAAATATTTTTTTTAATTGAGCAAGAATAAGGAAAAAAAAAACATTGAAAATTCTATGTATAAATAACATTAGACCCGGCAAAAGATTACTGTTTCGTTTTTATGGTAATCTAATCTTCTATTTCCTGAAGAAACATTTGGGGTCTAAAATGGATTTTTTATGTAATTGATAAAAACATCGAACGTGTATACAAGAAAAATGGTAGGTTCCTCTATAGTATTTTACTGACCATAAATGTACTGACACCGTGCGAGCACATGTCAAAATCGATACAATGTATTGTCCATATAGACGCGCATTTATCATGTTTATTGACGGATTAACAACAATTGAGCGCTATTAATACACATTAATGTTTTTCGGCAAATAAAATTCCAAAATATGGTACGTTTTCTGCTTTTGCTTGTCACGTGGTAGGCCTATATTGAAGTTGCGATTATATCTTCAAATAAGTTTCATAGTAGATTCCATCAAGACAAGTGGCCGAGTGGTCTAAGGCGCTAGGCTCATAGAGCATATCCAAAGCGGCGTGGTGCGCCGTGAGTTCGAACCCCGCCTCTGCCAAACTTTAAAAGAAGTAAAATTAAAATTTAACTTTTTTTAAATTGGGGAAATGTGACCTAAAGAATTTATGTATGGCGTGGAGTGGTGTGGTACAATCCTGTAAAAAGGTTGGAGCTGCTCGAGAATCAACCACACGAAGACGTCGATTTTTCATTGATTCCTGAGATGTGCTATTCGTTGACGCAGTGCACGTTAGTAACCATTGGTTACTGGTTCGAGCCTGGGCTCATACACCTGTTCCGAATTATGATATGTCATTATAGGCTTGGTGTTGCGATCATTTCGATCAGTGGTTCGTAACAAACAAAGCGTGAGCCAGTTGACCTAGCAACAGTCATGTTCTAACGTGCACTACGCCGGCGAATAGGCATATCTAGGTCAAGGTAGATAGAATTAGGCAAAATAATGCTTAAATGAATATCAATTGTTACGCCTATCACATACCCGGGCTGCGGTCGACACTTTGTTTTCGGAATTCACACGGAAGTTTTTCATGTATAGTTGAGGACTACATTCAACAGGTTTCTAACAAAATATCAACTTTATTAACTTTCTGTTGGCTTTACTAGGATTTTGTTGACAAGTATAGATTTCAAGGTAAGACGTATAATCATGATAATAATCACAATTTATTAATAACGCTAAAATCGTAATATTTGGGTTCCCTGGTAGAATATGCATGTCGTCAAATAGGTATGGCCACACCCTGATTTCAATACAGCGTACAATATTAGTCATCATGCAGCAGCATTAGGGCAGTTTATGGACTTATTCCCATCTCCAAGAACCGCAAATGGTATGTTATTGTAAAAAAAAATGACTGATTGCTACTTCTCACCGCTTCTGCTTTTCTTTTTTTTTTATTATATAAGCTTTAGATACTGTAACCGACGAGGATAGTGCGCGATGCGATGATCCCGGGCGATGATGCCGAAGAAGATATTTTATGTGTCAGGACATGGTCAGGACTTACCTGAAGCCAGTTCTAGTTCTACATGTCCATCGCCCAGTTTATAGTCCGACGCTTTTGCGAGCGCGCCGACGTGACGTTTTCAGTTCTTTTTAGAACTGCGCTTGCAATCTCTCAAAGTTGAGAAATGAAAATTTTCCATGTCTGTCTCAAGTTGAGAGTAACACCATGTTGGATTTCACAGTGGCAGTGACTTGCGACGAAACACACTACATGTATCATAATAGCAGATGTATTTCTAACACAACATTAGTTTACTGAGTTTCAAGATTGCATTTAAAGAAACGCGTTTTGGCCATCGTTTGTCATATTTGGAACAAAGGCCGTATATCAACTAATTATCATTATTATTATATTAATATTATTATTATTATTATTATTATTATTATTATTATTATTATTTTATTATTATTATTATTATCATTATTATTATTATTATTATTATGATTATTATTATTATTATTATTATTTATTATTATTATTATTATTATTTTTATTATTATTATTATTATTATTATTATTATTATTATTATTATTATTATTATTATTATTATTATTATTATTGTTGTTGTTGTTGTTGTTGTTGTTGTTGTTGTTGTTGTTGTTGTAATTGTTGTTGTGTTATTATTATAATTTTTATATATTTTCAGGAACAATTTGGACGAAATGGCTTCTTCACGGGTTGTTACCATGTTTCTGGTCTGTTTTTTGTACCTGGGTTGCATTAGTTATGCCTTCGAAAAACCCTCTTTTTGGTGAGTAAAATCATATTTTTTAATATAATGTTTGTATTCATGCACTTGCGGGATAACTAGAGTGGTTCTCGGCATTCGCGGTTCTTGGACTGGGAATAATGTGAACGTGTTTATTCATCTGTCATTGTTAATGAGAGTGTCATCCTCATCCATCTAAAGCAGGAGTAGAAAACCTTTTAACTCGTCTGGCTAGAAATAACCAATGAAAAATGCACTATTAAAAGAATGTTCAGACGATTTTGAAGTAAAAATAATTAAATTATCTGCCTATTTTGTCTGAATTAATTTTGTAAACTATATTGAAATTAATTTATATGTTTGCATGTTTGCTTAGGTCTATAAGCCTTGGCTCAAAATTCTATGGTTATGAATTTTGAAACTTTGATGACTGCAAAATAGTGGAAGAGGAAGTTATTCCATATTTTTATAAAATTAATAGACCTAAGTCTACCTATAATGAATGAAAATACAAATGAAAATATTCTTGATTCTTCTCATGAATCAAGTACCCATGGAAACCTTTGAAATAATAATGTATACATAAATCCCGGGCATATAAATCATTCCCTGTAAACAATTGACATAATATTTGTCAATGGATTGGAGTAAAATTCACATATTTGTCTGTTCATAGTTTAATTTATTTATAAATATTCGTCATTGAAATAATGCCAACATCGCAACGTTACGTACACTCGTACGAACAAGGCTTCTTTTATGCACTTTTGCGTTTTAATAATAGGCTAGTAGTGTTCCTTATGACTGTGGTGTTCTAATTGGGGATTTTAAATTCATAATACGACTTTAAGGTGGTATGTGAGGCATTATGGATTATGGAATTGCATTAAACATATTTTAAACAGATTAATTGAGTAGAGCAAAGCACACTTTTCAATATGGCTTTTGTTTGAAGCAAATTGGACATACGGGTTTCAAAATATATCAATTTATATTTGCTTTGTATCTTATTGCTTTTTATCAATAATCAATAAAGTTAATGGGCTAAAATGACTAGACTGGAGGAGCTCATTAATATGTAATTTTTGCCAATATTTTGCTAAAAATCCATGCATAGGCCTAAATATTCAGGGTACTTTTATTTTGCATACTTTTGCCTTATAACTTGGTCGAAGTGTTTCCAATATGTTATATACCTCTAATTTGCATATTCGCATAATTTATTAGCATATTTGCAAATTTTTACCAAATGTGTCTGAGACATACTTTCTTTTTTTTTTTTTTTTTTTTTTTTTTTTTTGGTTGAAATCGTTTCTTCTTTTCAGTCCGCGTTGTTCGTACTCCGTATGTAAGATAGTTACTTACCAGCACTTCTACAGCCAACGTTATAGTTGTGGTTTTTGGGGTTGGAGTACGTGTCTTAGACGTGTATCAAGGTAAGTCTCAACTTCGAGTTTCCCGACAGGAGTCTTAGTAAGCCTTAGTCTTAAGGTGGCCTTGAGGCTACTAAGCCTAGCCCGCTCTTGAAGCCCGAGTCTTAACTCTAGCCACCCGTCGAGAAATTCGCCCTTAAAGGCTTAGGCATTTAGAATTTGGTACCTTTGTTAGTGTCGTAGATGTGCTAACATAGCCTGCTATAACAATAGTGGTTAAGCCGAAAGCCACGTATGTAAGACATTGTGCATGAATATGTAATAAGGTTACGCAATATTTTGACCACAAACATTCAACAAAAATTTCTGAAAATGCACAGTGTATTTTAAGGTCTATTAAATGATTATTTTAATAATCATTTTATTCTGAGCCAAATGGAAACCTTCGTTACTAGTGTTTGATTTTTTACATGATTCAAGCACCATGCACAAATTCACTTCATTTTGGAAAGCTTAGGCTACTAACAACAGATTTTGACAAAACTTACCTTGTAATTTACGCTAGCATGTAACGTATTTATTAGTCGGATAGAACCAGTGGCGTAACCAGACATGATATGATATATATGATATGATATATGATATGATATGATATGATTTTATTGGCACAAAATCGCGGCCCGGAGGCCGAATTACATTGTACACAAAGTATAAAGCAAAAAACAACAACGAGAAAAGCAGTATATATATAACAACATAATAAATAAATATAAACAACAAATGAGGTCAGAACTCAAGGCAGCCAAAAAAAACAGGATCCACAGCAAAGCAATTCAAGGGATGAACCAGGATTAGGATGGGTTGCTGTTTAGCAGCCTAACAAAGTAAGGAACTGGACTCCTAGCAAACCTGTCAGTACGGGCACGGAGTTGGGAGAGATTGGCATTGTTTCTTAATTGTCTACCATGAGTCTGACCTCTGCTGGGAGGAAGCAACTTGGTGGTCCGATCACACTTGGACAATGTACGAGCAAATTTAAGGCAATGTTGCTCCCTCCTATCACACAGCTTATCAAGATTACACACAACAAGAGCATTGTCATAAGATACATAATTGGACCCAAGGATAATTCTCAGAGCTCTTTTCTGGATGTTCTCAAGCTTGATGGCCTTCTTGGAAGTGAGAGTGGAGTGCCAAATGACATCGGAATATTCAACCAGGGGTTTAATATATCCTTTGTAAACGGTCACTAACTCGGGTGTATTGAACCCAAACTTCTTTAGAGAACGAAGCATGAATAGCCTTCTATTGGATTTCTTCCACATGTGGTCAACTTGACCATCCCATTTGAGGTCAGTCTGGAGCCAAATACCCAACACTTTGGCAGAAGACACAAAAGAGAGAGGAGTGGGACCAATTTTTAAGGCCTGGGGGTGCAAGATTAAAAATTTCCCAATTTCTGATCAAAAGTTATAGTATTTAGGTGTGAGCATAGTTTTTTGCTTAAGTTTTGCCGTATTTTTTGCTCTTCTTTCCAGTTTTTTTGTCCTTGGGTAACGCTACTGGATAGAACTTGCTTGTGAATGTAAATTTGGGTAACATTTTTGCATTAATATTGACATCTAAGGTATATTGAATAAGAATATAGCAGGGGTCAAAACTCAAAATTGTTCTGATTTTGTTCAAACATGTTGCAAAATATTCCCCACAAGGATTCAGAATAATGTAGTTTGACCTACATACGACCAATCAGTCTGGAGTAATTAGCTAATAATAATTCGTCTATAAACGAATCCAACGAGCCAAGTGATGGTCAGAATTCAGTTGGCCATTACTGGGTCCCGTGCACAAAACTGCAGTTGTTCCTGTCATATTGGGTGTATCAAATCCGCTTAAAAATCGATGTTGAATTGTATTGTGTTGTAAACTTTCATCATTCTTTTAGCTTCTTTTGTCTACGTGTAACACGGGTGATGGAATGCAGCTTAATATCCCCGCCAAGGCCACATCATTCCACATTTTAGACCTAAGGGGGAACCCAGCTATGGCTGCCATTGAGGTGTAGGAATGCGTGAAATTGGAGAATGGGCCTTAGTCCTAACCAGAGAAGATGTAAAGAAAGGAGATAGATCCAGCTATCCTCAAACAAAATATGTGTGTTGCCGCTCATTCAAAAGCAATCACGCTATTTAGGTTTAACAATAAAATACAACAAAAGGGTTCGAACCCATGACGGGTGTGATACACAAGTTACTGCTTACTAGTTTTAGGGAAAGGTCAGTGTCTGTATACCATCAATACTATGCACACCATGCATGCAGATCCTAACATCCAGTTTATTTCAAATAAAATATGACCGAAGTTCCATGGCAAATAATAATTTTGCACGCTTGGTTACGCTTTCAACCTCTACGATTTATGATACAGACTATTTTCAATTATCAAAATATCTTTATTGGGTTTGCAGGAAATGACAGGAAAATACATAAAACAATAAAATATAGATGATCAAAAATCATCCCTTTTCTAACAAAATCCTAAAACACTCTCCTAAATCATTAATATATGTTCCAAAATGGGCGGATTTTTTGGAATCTTTACAAAACTACATTTCTTTCTTATAGTATCCACGTGTGGTATCCCTTCAGAGCAACATCAGGTACTTAACACACACTTGTCATACTTTCAAGGGATTCTCTATAGAAACATTGGATGTGGTTTCAATTCTGGAGTGAAAGTTAATCAACCGTAGTCGGCAACACACATCACATCAAAGGCTACTTTCAAGTAGATATGTAATTACTTGAGAATAAAGGACTATGAATAGGTGCGACAGGATTACCTACGGGATTATCTCAAGGGTATAATTCCGTTCTCCCTCCTTTCTTTACATCTTCTCTGGTCCTAACCTCATTATTTCGGCTTTAAATGACCAGAAAATCTTCCTGACAGTTGTTACTTATAATATTAGGCTCCGTGATTAGCCTATTTCATATTTTTGCGATTGCGAAGAATAAAAATAATAAAACTGAATTGACCAAAAGCTGATTTTATGACTCTAATCATTTATTTTAATTCTTAATTTCACAGGACCGCCTATAGGTGTGATTATGTAACAGGGTACAAGTGTTGCGAGCAGGTTGTACATGTAGACCCCGATCAATAGGGATGTTGGTCACGGTACACAAAAGAGAAGTCAAGTGGCTGATATCGTTGGATATGACGAGTCAACTCTTCTAAGCACGACAAGAATAATTAAGAGAAATAAAATCTAGCATAATCGAAACTTTTTTTTATATATATAATATTCTTTGGTGTACGCTTATATTTAAAACAAGATGAAGTGTTTAAAAAGACAATGATCGCTCACAATGATAAGGGATTAGTTTGTAAAGATATCAAATTGAGATACATTATACAGGCATGTTGCTGACAATGCCACTACAGTAAAAGCCGCATGCGGCCCATACACGATCAATTTGATCAATATCAAAAGGCCCTAGAATAACGGCCTAGATACAAGAGTGGATACAAAATCTAGCATTATGCACTGTATACAGTGATGTTATTGTTTTGTTCAACCGTCAATAAAATCAAACTGGATTAGATATCTTCAATATTTAGTATCCAGACCTGAATCTAGGATCCCAAATATTGAGTCATGAATCAAATTGATCGTGTATGGCCCGCATTAGAAGAAAGTCACGCACTTGAAAATGTTAGACAAGTAGAAAAAGCACATTATTCCTATCGTAATTTTGAATTGGTCAAAATTGTACTAACATTTCGATATATTATTCATATCTTAGAAAATTTTGCATATTTCAGCCTCAATTCAAAATTGTTGCAATGTATTTATGCATTAATATCAAACCTTTCCAGTATGATACTTATTTGCATATGGTTTGAGAAAATTTTGCCTATACTATGCGTGCAAATTTCACAGGTCAGCTTCGTATGATGCATGGAAGAAATTTATGTTTTTCTAAAATCTGCACATCCCACCATAGACTGTACCAAACAAGTTATGTATTGTTCAAAATTGTTTTCACCTATTGCTATGGTAATTAATCCGATTAATTACGTAACTTCGCCAGCGTAATATTATTCACAGTAGAATTAAGTGATGACGTAACAGGATTAACTGCCATAGCAATAGGTTATAACAATTTTTGAAAATATTACCCTGCACTACAAGCAGGTTGCACTCATCACCTGTGTATGTCTGCAATCATAGATTGAATACAATACCGCTCTTTTCAAAGATATTAATCTTACAGGTGAAAGTGATTAGCATCATATGAATATTCTATAGAATTACGATCCAGGTCTTTATCATATCCATGTTCTTTGACGTCTGTGGCTTAATACAGAGGTACCGCGTGAACGTACCAGTGCAGTGCGATATATTCAAAAATTGTTTAAAACTATATATATTGCTATGGTAGTTAATCCTGTTACATCATCACTTCTATACGCTGGCGAAGTGATGTAATAAGCTGTAATAATCGGATTAACTACCATAGCAATATGTGAACATAGATTGTGAAAACAATTTTTGAATACATCACGCTGTTCTACAAGCAGGTTGCACTCATCATCTGTGTATGTCTGCAAGCATAGATTGAATACAATACCAGTCTTTTCAAAGATACTAATCTTACAGGTGCGAGTGATCAGCATGATATGGTGACCGCTTATGGGTATGAATTTCAACCAGCCTAATCATGAAGCTCTCGTGGCCAAGTGGTTAAGGCGTAGGTCTCGTAAACCTGAGGTCCTGGGTTCGATTCCCAGGCGGGATCACTTTTTCTCCTTGTCTCCTTTATTATTTGCGACGGCGAACCTGATGAAAAATAATGTTTATTTATATAATTCCCGTCGATCATGCCACTGTTTTTCCGAATGATATGGTTCAATGCAGAGGTACCTCGTGAACGTACCAGTGCAGCGCGGTATATTCAAAAATTGTTTTCACCTATTGCTATGATAGTTAATCCGATTATTACAGCACTTCACCAGCGTGTATACGGCGAATAGGAAAGTTGGTTTGGTTCAAGTGGCTTTTAACTGTTATACGTCCGTATGACATCATCATCTAGTTATTAATTTAACCACAGTGTAACAAAGACGGAGTTGAATATTAATGTGTTTTTACACACTTTGAAAGTTAAACATTTCTATTATTTTTAATAGTGTAAAATATTTAGACGCTGCAATGTGTTAAGGGCTGGGGTATGAACGTTTGGACAGTATTTATTGTGGGACATTAGAGCACATCAGACATATCGAATTGTATTCTGAATACGGAGAATGTCATTCTGATATCAAATAATTTTGATTTTTTGAAATTCGCAATTGAATACACATTTTATGGCAAATCATTAAAAATTGATATTTTTGATATTTAACAGTACTTGAAGTAAACTTTATAAATCTGATGATTTATACTTAAAGTGTATGTAGGTGGGATAAAAAGCCGACGATCAATTGAAAATTTTGACGTTTTGTATTGAAGATATGGATTTTTTTTCCCAAAACACAAAAAAAAATTAGGTCTTTTGGGAAAAAAATCCATATCTTCAATATGAAAGGTCAAAATTTTCAATTGACTCGTCGGCTTTTCCTCCCTGCTACATACACTTTAAGAATATGTCATTAGATTTATATAATTTACTTCGAGGACTGTTATATATCAAAAATTTGAAAAATATCAAATTTTTATAATTTGTCATAAAATTTGTATTATATTGTGATTTTCAAAAATGAAAATTATTTGATATCAGAAAGACATGCTTCGTATTCAGAATGCAATTCGATAGGTCTGAGGTGCTCTCATGTCCCACAAAAAATACTGTCGAAACGCAATAAACGCTCATTTTAGATCCCTTAATAATCTTAACAATTCTATAAACTTACATGTTAACAGTCACTGTCGCTAAGATTGTACCATACAGCCTGTCTCAAAAAAAATTGTGCAAGTGAAAAGCGCCCTCATTGGCGATTAGAAAATACCGTTATGACATGATGCTTACATCAACGTCACGGGCACAGTCTTAGCTCTCAAATACCGTTTGTTCTGTTCAATTTGCTCTTTTTAATCTCGAGATAAGTTTAGTTAAGAACGAAAGGGTAAAATCACAATTGTGCCACTTTTACTAGGGAATAGGGCTGTACATGTAAATCAATGATAGCTGATGTTGATGCGTCTAATGCACTTCCCTCTTCGAGGCTCGTGCATTAGACGCATCAACACCAGCGCGCGTGCATATTTTGTCTAATTTCATTAATTTGTCAAATTTCATGAACTTGTCATTAAAGTGTGTAATATTTGTTTGTCTTTTAACATGTCTTGAATGACAAAAAGAATAGTATTTACCGTGGTAAAATCATTGACATGCACATGTATTTAATTTTACAGCAGAATGTGAAATATTTATTTATCGTTTAATTTGTCGTAAGAGGACAAAGAGAATCATTATACCTTTATCATGATAAAACATTAAAAACAATTTTGTATTGTTGTGTAATTGATGCATTCTTTTGATTTCACGAAGGAGCTCTTGATAAACTTAATGCTATTATTGATTTACATATCAGCCCTCTTCCCTATATTATAAAAGTGGCACAATTGTGATTTTACCTTTTCGTTGTTAAGTAAGCATATCTCGAGTTTAAAACAAGCAAATTGAACAGACTAAACGGTATTTGAGAGCTAAGACTATGCCCTTGACGTCGATGTAAGCATTATGTCACAACGGTATTTTCTAATTGCCACAGAGGGCGCTTTTCACTTGCACAATTTTTTTGAGACAGGCTGTATATTAGGGTGTGTGTGATACGAGTGGGTTAAAAATGTTGATAGCATACACCCTCAAAATATTATAGCCAAATTTGGTGAGGATTAACACATTCACAGTGCTGGCCAGCATTTGGAAAGGCATTCGCACGGAGTAACATGCGCTTTTTAAGTTCTTGTAGATTTATGCGCCAACAAGATCCACACAAAATTACTTCCTGTTTGTTTGTTTAGATGCTCCCAAACAATTTCCACTTGAAAACTAATTGAGATCATGTTGGCGCATGACTTTGAGAAAGGTTAAAATTCAGTTTAGACAATTTGACATTTTCGCACTGTTTTACATCAGGGTCACTCCATGTCAAAATAGACTGAGTGCACATCCACTCAAAGTTCAATTTGAGTTGTTGCACGGCGCAAAAAGCACTTTTTGAGTCCTGGTAGATCTATGCGCCAACAAGATCCCAACAAAATTGCTTCATGTTTAGTTTATTTGGATGCTCTCAAACAAGTATCAGTTAAAAATAATTGGGATATTTGACATTTTCGCATTGTTTTACATCAGGGTCACTCCATGCCAAAATAGACTGAGTGCACACCTACCCCTTGGATTTTGCTCACTGTGAATGTAAATGAGTAAATAATCGTGTCATGAGGTTTTTTGGTCCAAAATTTCAAGAAGTTTTATCCCAACAAACCGAAATGGACAGGACGCAAAAATTTGGCTATAGTATCTTGTGGTAACATGCTATCTACGTATTTTCTTAATAAAAATATCCATGACGCACTTTTATCACCACATGGTACATAATTAGCGACAATGACTGTTAATCAACATCAAGAGGCACCTGTGTACCATCTAACACTGGGTTAAACATGATTAAATTGTGTGCATTCGTGCAGTGGCGTAACTGGACCAAGGATTCTCGAGTAATAATATACTATAGGATAAGCCACACGTTTGCGCAAATGAAGTCAGTCACACATTCAATGCGCGTTCATGCATGTGACGGCCTGTGCTGTGGAAGAGTTTGACCTGTGTAAGAGGTGATGCATGTTTATGTCGTCGCTTTAAACACAAAATAGATGTATTCCAAAGAACTCTACTTAGAAGAACAATATCCATCACAAAACTAGACAAAATGACAAATGCTGATTTATATACAAACACAAATACTGAACCATGGAGCAAAATCATCAAAAGAAGAAGACTAAACTGGGTGGGTCATCTATACAGACTTCCAGAAGAAACTCCAGCACGTCAAGCCCTAGCTGAATTTCAAAGAAAAACTAAGCGTCCTGTCGGACGCCCAAAACCAACGTGGGTGGCGCAAATGCAGAAAAAAGTAGATGAACAAACTCTTACACAGACCAATGACAGAATAGCCTGGAGAGCAGTAGTAGCGTGCGCAAAATGGCAACATAGCCGGAAAGCGTAGACGATGATGATGATATTTTTTTTTTAATGCGAAAAACGGCGAACATTTGGTCGTTTCTTTCCATTATTGTGAAAAACCAAGTATCTGAGGAGTTAGCAGTTTCTCAATATGCTATGAAAGTATTCAAACCGATGCCCCTATGTCGACTTTGGCTATAAGCTGTATTTTTGCCGGAAAGGGTCCGAATAATTGGCAGTCGATGTCATCTTGGAAAAATTTGGTGTACCAAACTCCCCAACAACTGTCAATCAAACTACGGGATAAGTCTGTTTCATTATTGAAGTAGAACGCATAACATTGTCGTGCACATACGTAAAATTTAGGCTAAGCGACTAGTAAGCGTTACTAGGTGAACCAAACTCCTTAGCAACTGTCAATCAAACTGCCGTGAAGTGGCTTAAATTTTTATACAGAGATTGAATACGAGTGTCACGGCCCTGACTAGATATGCTAATGAAGGGCAAATAGCGTACCTCCGCGGGATAATTTCACTATGCGCCTGGCAAACTTCGATTCAAAGCACAACTTGCTGGTTGTGTTCTGCGTGTACCACGTTTTGCCAAAAATGCCCGCTAAGCGCTGAATGCGCAAACCTTTGTAACGCACAAACTTAAAGACCCAAATTATCATTTGATTTCGGGCTGATTGTCCCAAAACGCCAGAGGTAGACAACCCTACATGGCGTATTACCATAGCGTTACACAAGAGCCAGATTTGACTCGGTAGTCTTTGGGTATAATCTCTTTGCTTGTATCAAGAAACTAAAAATTACACAATTTTCTGATCTCTTTGGTTTTCAATGACATTCATTACTTTTCTTTTTATATGAACAAATTTAAACGCCACACTCCAGATATTTTTAAGAAACTCTAGTTTTTGTATAGAGGGCGCCGCTGAAAGCAGGAAAGCAGAGGCCAGACATAATCAATACGGGGACGTTCATCGGGCGAGAACCCTAATTCGTACATGTCCCATCCTGCAGTTCTAAAGAGCTGTGACAACGCCATAAAATTATGTTGTTGTTTTTTGTCAGGCATCCACAGGATTTGCCAATATTTTTTATCACAACACAAGCCGTCCAAAGTGTGAGCTTTGTTGGCGATCCTGAGTTGGAGCATGTCCTATTTCCAGGTGGGGGGATCTTCAAAAAAATGTACGGGGATATGCCACGCAGACTTTCGGATGCTGACTTTCTCTATACCTACTTATAACTACCCAACAGTATACCAATGTTCAACAAAAAACACCCCAAATCACTTACATTTCCGTCGTCACTGAAAAGCTACCCATCGATATAAAAAAATCGCTGAAAAGGTACCCCAAAATCGTGGTACATCTGCGTATACCTTCAACCAGGGAGAGACCCCATCGGGGGGGGGGCTTATTATTTGTGAGCAACACTCTTTAAAATTAAACTGAAGATGTGAAAAATATGAGTTATTTGATGCATAATAATCGCAAGACTGGTGGGAAACGAAAGTTGTAGTGGCGTAAATTATTCTACGACCACTTACTTACAATGAAAGTGACGGAAAAATGCGGACACAATCCCAATTTGACCCTATAAACTTATTAAGAATAAAATGACCCGGTTTCCACTTCTAAAAAAGATTGAATTTCATAAAGTTTCCTGTATTTTTATAATTTTAAACGACTGAGACTGCTTTTTGTAATGCGTGTTTTTGCTTTTAGTCACTTAGTCTAACCGACTTACATTTCAGGTGTATGTCGCCTAATTAGAACATTTTCTTCGACGTCAAACTTTCACAAGCAAACCCATAGATTCGGATTGCTGAATGAAATCGCACACCTCCGCCACTTTTAAACATGCGTATCCATCCCCACCTTTTACACAATCACACACAGTGCCGGTAGGGTATTTGGATAGCATCTGGATCAATTGGCAGAGGCGATGTCCCCTGGCCATGGAGCTTACTCTGTGTATCTGAAGTATCGAGTCAAATCGGGCATGTATACTGCGTCTTTGTGCTTTGGGCATCTCAAGCGCAAATGGTGACTGCGATCATCATGGTTTGTTTAAGAAAGAATACATGATACATCAGTGCTAATTGTAAAACATGTGCGGTGAGAACACTTGTATAGAGCGGATCACAGGCAAATATCTACTTCCTTTTGAATCTACAAGATCCAATATACATACATTCTAATTAGATGTTGAGAATGCATAAAGTTTTACAATTTCAGAGTGGTTCCGAAACACCCTTACAGTTGAACCTGCAGCGGCTGGTGGTTCCTGTTCACCAGAACGAATCTGCAACGGATTGGCTCAGTCACCAAATGCAAATTGCCGCCGCACATACACAGGCATAGGCAGTGATTAGTAAGCTGTCCTTAGTAAAGCAGTACTTCGGAATCACGCTGCAATCAGCGTTCGTAAAGAGTCTGTGAAGTCACACTTGCTTTTTGCAGCGGGTACTGTTTTCACACTGTTTGAATTCTGGTCCTGCAATTTGATGAATTGAACGGACATTCCATCTACGCGATGTAGAACGGGCATCATCTTTATCTTGAGATCATCTGAATGTAGTACTTCTGATTTCACGTTACGTGTTAACTCAATAAGCAGTACTTTGAGCAGGAGAATGGCAAATGGTTTACCTATACATGCCTGTTTACCACCGCCAAATATGCACTAGTTAAATCGGTCTCCATTGCGATATTCAGCATGTTCTTCAAAAAGCGGTTTGGATCAAACCTTTCATTTTCACAATATAAGTCTAAATATTTCATAGTGTTCAGGATGCTTAAAAGAACCGACCACCCTTTGGGAATTTGTTTACTGTTCTTGGGGTTCTAGTATGGTCGGATCAAATCTACACCGACAAATATAAATCTTCCATCAAATACTTGTTTATTTTATTTATTTCTTCTTTAACCTGGGACATGCAATCAGTGACCAGCACTGTTCTCCCTTGCTGCCCAGGATACAACACAGATAAACAACAAACATGAATTTAAAAGTATTTAAAATATACATAAAAGTCATAAAATTAATACCATATAAATTATACACATACTAGGTACAAGAAATTTAAATAACATATGATAATTACATTTACAATGTGCTACATAAAAGAGATATTATTGCAAGTTAGTATATATGTTCTTGAAAACATTTGCATTGACAGGAAGGGGATTTTTGATGTTTCGGGAAAGATCATTCCAGGCCTTAGCCCCCCTGAACAGGAAAGTTCTCTTGCCAGTCTCAGTGCGCATCTTATTTATAACCAGATTCCCAGCGGTCGATGATCTGAGAGTATGATTGCTATAAGCATCAATACACTTGGTGAAAATATTGCACAGGTTGGGGGTACCAGCCCCCAAGACATTTAAAAACATTGAGACAGATATGATATTTACGACGATCAGAAAAAGTTTCCCAGTTTAGGGAATCAAAGACAAAATGAGTTGGAGTGCGCATTGGGACACCAATGATTGCTATACCGAGACGTTTTTGATGGCGATCCAACCTGTTCAGGAGAGTTAAGCCTGCATTTGACCAAATTAGATCACAATAATCAACTTTAGGTAAAACAACAGATGTATACAACAACTTCAGGGTGTCAACAGCTAAAAACTTTCTGATACGGTAAAAAGACCAATATATTTATAAAGTGACATGCAGATTTTATCAATTTGGTGTTCCCAAGTTAACCGCTGATCAAAAATAATGCCAAGATACTTAAAATATGGGACACATTCAAGGGGCTGATCTTTGATATGAACAGTAAGAGGACCAGAGGATCTTGTATCTTTACAATATGGGCCCAACCGTCCCGCTTCCCTTAGAGATAGATTTAATTAAACCATCATCAGAGATTGGGCACTCCATCCTACTTTTAGGCTAGGAACAGCTGGTATGAGTGGCGTAAACCTGCGTGCTAAGTCAAGACTGGTCACAGGAACCTAGTCTTACTATCAGTTGAAGTGTCACTTGGCATATTTAGATCTGAGTGTCTTGTGCTGGTTCGTCTTTTTTATCTTCACTTGGAGACGGTTTCCAGCTTTGAATCAGGTCTATCTGTCGGAATGATTTACTTTGACGGCATAACCATATCACATAGCTGGTTCTGAGTGCGAATTTAGAAGCCACATCCATGATGTTACGTCTCTTTCCACTTGGTACTCCAAGAGCAGCGATGCATTTTGTCAGCGATGTTGTAAATGCCTCTGCTTCCAATTTACAATTGGGAAGTAGTGCGTACACCATCCCCTATTTTCGCAGTCGGCTATAAGATCTTGGCATTTGCTTTTCTTTCTTGCATTGGTATTTGACAGGTTTTCTTCAGTTGGGACTGTAAGCTCAATGATGATAACTGTTTTGGTCCTTTCAGAATAGATTGTAATATCAGTATGTTTTGCAGTCTCTGTGATTATGGGAGGAAATACTAATTGCTTATGTTCTTCATCCATCAGGAATTCCCAGTCATTGTCTTCTGTAAGAGGTTTGATGTATCTCTTTTTGGAAGAGGCAGTGCTGGATTCCGGTAGATTACGCCATCTGCAGTGCGGAATTTGATAGTAGTCATAATTAATTGGCATCCTCTGGTGGGATGTACGACCCCGGGTGTACGACTTCTGATTTGCCTCTGGTGTCCATACATATATACAGAAGCTTCTTCCAAGATGTATCTACTTGCATGGCAGAGTCCCATATGAGCCATTGTCCTTGTTTGGCGCAGCCGTAGAGGTACACAAGCATGTCATCTTCATCTACGTCTTTTACCAGACTAGTGAGGCATTTCCTGTGTTCTTGGGGTTTCATGTCTCTTAACAGTTTCTGGTTCTTTTTGAAACCAGGCCTGCTCTGGCTGTTTGACCTATGCACATCTCATTCAGTATCAGATGTCGCTCTCTTTGTTCAAGTTCTCTGACTCCATTCCACCTTGATTGCTTTTCTTTTCTTTGTAGGCAGTCTTTGTAGAGAGTATGTGTTTTGCTATCTATAGAATAAGCACCATAGTATACTAAGGTGAAACAAATAATGTTGGTTACAAGTGAATCAATTAATACAGATCAGGGATTTTCTACATAAAAACTAAAATCCCACCCAAATACCCCCTCAACACCCACCCACCCATCCCCCAAACACATACATATACATGTAGGACAAGTGACAAAACAAACCACAAATAACTTTCCCATAATACAATTAACATGGTCACAGTACAAAAACATGGTCCACCAATGAATTGATTAATGAAAGTCACATCCCATTCAAAAACCAAGATCAAAGGAATCTATAGAATACTTGTTGAGATGGTTCTTGGTGATTTGCATACATCACGTGTTAGATATTGGGGATGACGACTTCCAAGAGAAATTTGGATGATTTAAGCAGTCATATTTTGTGAGAAATAAGAAAAGTTAAATCAATACATCTTTCTTTGTCCTCGCATGGTAAATGATGGTATTTTAGTCAAAATAGTTCGCTAACAAACATCCTAAGGTTTGCCGTGATTGTTAGTTTCCGTTGATATTCGTATCATTTTATACTTTTCTGGTTGTGTGACGAAGTTGCCCATGATATCAAAATGAGTATCGCAATATTATTGTACGTGTCACACCGACACCGCCTGGCTAATAATTATTTGGTGGAGCAGAGACACTAAAATGAATACACGGGATCGATACACGTGAATTGCTATGCATGATTTTGATATCAGACGAAAATCTTCGAATACTGGGTTAGAAATTGATGAATATCTCCCGCAAATGAATTTTTCTCAAGAAACCAGATGTGGTCTCATACACTTGAAAATACATTTTGAACAGATATGATAGTCGCTAGAATGCGCTTTGAAAATTGGCCGTGCGCTTTGAACTCAAAATCTGACAATTTTATATTGCGTTGGTCCTATGGACTACAGCGTGTAGTACAGCTGCACTCACTGTAGGCAGTATACAAGTCGATGACCATTGACCTCAATGGGGTATACAAGCTTATTCGCGCACAACCAAGATCAATTACCCGGCTTTGTGAGTAGCCTTAGTTAAGTCCCTCGACTAATTATTAGTTTTAAAGAGCTTTAAAGGTTTGAACCAAATGGCTAATCGTGGCTGTGGATTCAACCTACCATGGCGATTCCTGCCATGAAGATATAGGGTCGATGACACTGTGCGTGTGTAGTCATGTATTTTATTATAGCCAAATATAATCGCCCAGACCGGACGCACAGGTCGCTTCCGTTGATATTTGTTTCAATTCACACCATTCTAATTGTGCGACGAAGTTGCCTAAGATATCAAAAACGATGTCGCAGTTGGGTACGTAAGTAGTCATGTACGTGGATCACGGAACCTTTACTCACATAGGCCTAATTATTTTGGAGTGCAATTTCTTTTCATTTTTCGAATTATGGCTATAATAATAATAGGACATGGATATGACTTTTCGGTGTGGTCATGTCATGTACCAAAGCTCACGGGGCATTGTCCTCGCATGGTAAATGATGGTATTTTAGTCAAAATAGTCGCATAGATCGCTAATAAACATCCTAAGGCTTGCCGTGATTGTTAGTTTCCCTTGATATTTGTTTCATTTCATACTTTTCTAGTTGTGTGACGAAGTTGCCTAAGATATCAAAAACGATGTCGCAGTTATGTACGTGCATCACGGAACCCTTATCCACATAGTTATTTTACAGTGCAATTTCTTTTTATTTTTCTAATCATGTCTATGATAATAACAAGGCATGAATATGCCTACTGAGTAATTGAGAATTGCTGGCAAGCGCTGTTTTAATAATCGAGCTGTAACTAACTCATAGTTACCAAGAAGAGAAGCAAAATATAGTGAAAGCTTATTTACCTTGTGGAGCCCAAATCCCGGTAAGTTAACGGAGAGGCTGAAAAGGCTTTCCGATATTTCTTGGAAAGTTCGGTAGTGATTTGCTCTACGTATAGTGATTTGCTCTACTCTAGTCGTAGTATCGAATCCCGTGCGTTATCCTGATTACATGAAGTAATGGCAATGTGGGTTTGGGATTCCAAATTACATGCTTAGATCCATATCTTATGCAGCGTGACACTACACATCTGGCATTTATTTTATTTTGTCACACCGCCCTCATTGAATAAAGTTCTGCGTTGTCGTCTTCCGTATTTAAAGTGATTGGCGCTTTCTTTCCAAAATATGTGATTCACCATGCTGCATGTTATGGTTGTTTTGTTTGTTTGTTTGTTTGTTTGTTTGTTTGTTTGTTTGTTTAAACTGTAGCTCCATGCGGGGACACGCGTGGGTCTTGATGGGACCAGACTAAAAACAAAATGCTCAACTTGGGCTAAAAAGCCTATATATAAACATGCTAGCCTGTTTTGTGTTTCTTGCATTTTGAACAAATTTTACCCAACACATAGTTGTGTACATTTTAAAGGGGACTTTAAGTAGCCTGACAAGTAAATTTATAGGTATATGAAAGTTTTTGGCAACACTTTGCTTTCAATAAGTAACGCATTTCTTTTAATAAGCGTTATTGCAAACATCCATGAGTTATATTGGTTGGATTCATGGCGTGTTGTCGTATCGCGCAATGGCTTGTTACATATTCGCCGTAGAAGTGATGTACATGATTAACTACCATAGCAATAGGTGAAAACAAGTTTTAAATACATCGCCCTACACTACACGCAGGTTGCTCCTATCACCTGTGTATGTCTGCAATCATATATAGATTGAATACAATGCCGCTCTTTTCAAAGATACTAATCTTACAGGTGCGAGTGATCAGCATGATATGGTTCAATGGAGAGCTACCGCGTGAACGTACTAGTGCAGTGCGATATATTCGAAAATTGTTTTAGCTATTGCTATGATAGTTAATTCTCTTACATCATCACTTCTACGGCGAATAGCAAGTCCGACAGGCCCATCATTACGTATATTGCTTTCAATTTTTAACAGTGGCGACAGGAGCATTAAAATATAGGGGTTAGGGTCTGGGGACAAGCTTATTTTCTTCGGGTTCTACTAACTTACAATTTCCGACTATTCTAGCCCCAAATGACAGTGTGTTTTGATATTTGATGGGCCAGTGCAATTGTGCAAGTTACCCTATTCAGGCCCAAAACACTTTGTTTTTGTGCTATAAAGGAAGACGCACAGGACAACTATTGCTTTAATTTACTTCTACTATGGTATCCTTGCAAAAATGTAGGGGACCTTGCCCAACCCCCACCACCCCACTTCCACCGCCTATGATTTTTAACGCAATTATGCTGATGCCCAGTAAGAGCCATCCAGCAGTCGCGGGGTTGGCCTAGCTGGCGACCGATCTCAGGACCGATTTCGTCCCTGGAGCACCTCATCCACCCTGCCTAATACGCGCTGGAATTCCCTTTGTTCGGACCATTGACTATGAAGTGGTTAGACAGTCTTCTATGCTAGGGCAAACTTAAGGTGAGTGGGATGGTAGGAGCCATAGTCATATTTTTCCAGTTTTAGCCATTAAAACTGCCTTATACTTCTTAAAATTAATCCATTTATAGGAAATAGGCCAAAGAAGCACATAATCGCATTTTGCGGTTCTTGAGTTAAGGGGAGAGTAATGGATGAGAACATGGACCTTTTCCGACTTCATTATTTCTGAAGTTTAAATCCAAAGTAAATAAAACTATACATATTTGGAATGAAAACGAGTCGCGGAATCTATGATAACGTCTGATTTAAACAAATATATTCAGCTATTGAAAAAATCAAATAAATGTACTTTTTGCCGCAAATTTTTTGTGGCGTGAACAAATCTGTCTCCCCTTATTCTGTCAAAAGGCCAAAAAAATGAATGTTTTTGGGCGTCTTCTGCCGAGAATAATCATGCACGCGAGGCGGAAATAACACCCTTTGTAACAATCCTTGGGATTTTCTTTATAGAACCCTTCCCCTTGTGTCTCACTACTAGTAGGCCTATCGGTATCTCACTATTTTCTTACTAAGTACCCGAGTAAGTATTTGTCTGGTAATGGAGTCATTATGAAAGTGCTCTAAACATGTTTTAAACAGATTAATTGAGTAGAGCAAAGCACACTTATCAATATGCCTTTTGTTTGAAGCAAATCGGACATACAGTTGTCAAAATATATCAATTTATATTTTCTTTGTATCTTATTGTTTTTATCAATAATCAATACAGTTAATGAGCTAAAATGACTGGAGAAGCTCATTAACATATAATTTTTGCCAATATTTTGCTAAAAATCCATGCATAAATGTTCAGGGTACTTTTGCAAATGCAAACACCGCTAGATCATTCTCTACTCCGACCCGCCTTCAGACATTTTAAGAATCACTAAACAGACACTTTTTAAATATTACTTTGATAATTTTATTCGTCGCTTATACAAATAATTATGACGTAATAAGCACACCATGATACGTGTGTCAATTATAAATTATGTAAGAACTATGAAACACAAATAAGCAATGTACACCAATTCCTTAATCCTACATCAATGTACTGTACAGGTATATGTTACAATCATTATATACAATATTAATTCTGCAAATAATATGAACCACAACTTAAATGATAATATTATGATACAAATATGCATCCAAAAGAATTATTTTCAAACTATAAATACAACAAAGTTAAACAAAATACTGCAGAAAATCAAGTTGTTTTCGAGCTAGAGTGAGACTATTCCATAAATACGTTTTCTCAGTCTTATTGCTCTTCAACATATTTTGAGTCTTCATTGGAAAAAGATAAAAGATACAACCATGGCCAAAATAGTCTGAGATTACACATGAAATGGTGTTGAACAAGATGACATATATTATTTTAATGTTATTGTTACTTATTATTATCATTAATTTCATTAGAACATTTCATAATAATAAAGCGTAAATAAAAAGAAACTGTTAACCTTAAACGAACAAAAATTGAGATAGGATACTACCGTAATTTCTCCAAACATAACATGAACCGATCAGCGAACGAGGTTCGCGATCTGTCGCAGTCAATGAGCTTCTATGGCTCACATCGATTAGGCATATTTCTGATGGGGTTATGATCTCCAATATCCTCGTACTAGGATCAGTGATATTATATTTTTTAAATTTTGACAAAGTTAGTGCCACTTTAGGCTAACGATTTCATAATATACTCATGTTAAGTGATTATACTATTTATGCGTCCATCTTGGACAGAGGTTTGTTTAAAATGTAAGACCAAGCAAATATGATTCAGGTTTTGTTGTTGATTATATTGACGATTAGCACATTTTGAAGATTGAATAACACATTTCTATGCAAATATCACAATTTGTTGAACATTTTCTTAACAAGTACTATCAACTTTTCCCCGTCGGAACATTGGATATCATCCATTTCGTACAAAGTACGCGATCGTCCCGTAGCTCCGAGGTTATCTCCCCTAAGCTGTAAATGGACGATTCGTGAAATGGTCTTGATTTGTTAAAAGATCGAGATACTGTTTGGGATAAGGAACCTTCTGCCAAATAAGCCGAGACGGTGCTAAAAATTGAACCCGGGAATGTGAAAAAAATACACAGGGTCAAGGAATGATCTTAAACTGATCTTTTGTGATTTACTAAAACTTTACAATTTGTTTTTCTTCAAATATCGACAAAACATAATGCAATTTGCGTCTAAGTAGTATGATTTATTTCATAGTTTCTTGTATTGTATGCCAATGACCGAGATCGAAACAGTAAGTTCAGATTGTGTATTTCTAGTCGATTTACAAAATCATTTTCTAAAATTCAAAATCAAAATTAATCTTTCACCATTGGACAAATTAGTAACTTCATGATACCATATAATTATATATAAGACAAATGCATCAAGTGAAATATTAAAAACAATAATAAGTTATTCATAATTATACATATATCATATCATACATAACCATTTAAAGAAATGCTTAAAAACCAATGTTACTGAACACAAAAGACGAATTTATATTCAATTTCAAATACATTTGCTTTTCACATATCTAATTTGTAGCTTGTATATTTTTTAAAAACTTAATTCAAACATGTGCGACCATCTTCAAAAACATTTTGATCCAATGAGATAGACCCAAAGAATACTGACTCCGCAATGTTTGCGTGTGGCTCATGGAGGGCAAATAGCGTATATACCTCCGTAGGATAATTTCACTATGCGCCCGGCAAACTTCGATACAAAGCACGTTGTTGCTGTTTGTGTTCTGCGTGTATACGCGTTTTGCCTAAATTAAAGCGGTGAGTGCGCAGACCTTTGTAAAGCATGAACTTAAAAGACCCAAATTATCTTTCGATTCGGACTTTTGCCCCAAAATGCCGGAGGTTGACTATTTTGCCCTCCATGAACGACAGCCCAAAATGGCGTATTTACCATAAAATTACACACGAGCCAAATTCGACTCGGTAGTCTTTGGGTATACTCTCTGCTTGTATCAAGAAACACAATTACACAATTTTCTGATCTCTTTGGTTTTCAATGACATTCATTACCATTCTTTTCATATCAGCAAACTTAAACGCCACCACAAAACCCTTTAGTCTTTAGTGTGGAGGGCGCAGAAAGCAGAGGTTACACATAATCAATATGGGGGACGTTCATCGGTCGGGAACCCTAATTCGTTCCTGTCCTATCCTGCAGTTTTAAAGAGCCCAAGTTGTAACAATGCCATAAAATTCTGTTTTTTGTCAGACATCCACAGGCTTTGCCAATATTTTATCACAACACGAGCCCTACGAAAGTGTGAGCTTTGTTGGCGATCCTGAGATGGTAAATCTCCTACCTGTCCATTGGCTTATTATTTGTGAACAATACTTAAAATATTTTAAATGAATCTGAAGATGTGAAAAAAAAATTATTCGATGCATAATACTCGCAAGACTGGTGGGAAACGAAAGATGACGTAATTGTATGACTAATAACTTACCATGCTTACGATGATATGATCGTGACGGAATTATGCGGCCACTTTGACCCTTTAAATTTATTAAGAATAAAATGACCGCGTGTTTCTACTCCATAGGTTAAATTTCATACAGTTCCCCACAATTTTTGTAGTTTCCTATGCCAAAATGTATGATTTTGCTAAGTCGAAGCGACTTATATTCCAGGTGTATAATTTGAGATTGCTGAATGAAACCGCACACCTCCGCCACTTTTAAACAGCCCCCCCATACACACACAGTGCCGGTAGGGTCTATGGATAGCCTCTGGATCAATTGGCAGAAGCGATTTCCCCTGGCTGTACTACTCTGTGTATCTGAATTATAGAGTCAAATCGGGCATGTATACTGTGTCTTTGTGCTTTGGACATCTCAAGCGCAAATGGTGACTGCGATCATCATGGTTTGTTTAAAAAAGAATACATGATACATCAGTGCTAATACTCTGTAAAACCATGTGCGGTGACCGGTGAGAACATCTGTATAGAGCGGATCACAGACAAATTCCTACTCCCTTTGAATCTACAAGATCCGATATACGTACATTCTTATTGGATTTTAAGAATACATAATGTGGTATAAGTTTTGCAATTTCAGAGTGGTTCCGAAACGCCCTTACAGTTGAAACTGCGGCGGCTAGTGGCTCCTGTTCACCATTTAGTCAATAAACGAATATCCAACGGATTGGTTCAGTCGTCGATTGCAAATTGCCGCCGCACATACACAGGCAGTGATTAGTAAGCTGTCCTTAGTAAAGCAGTACTTCGGAATTACGCTGCAATCAGCGTTTGTAAAGAGTCTGTGAAGTCACATTTGCTTTTTGCATCGGGTACTGTTTTCACACTGTTTGAATTCTGGTCCTGCAATTTGATAAATTGAACGGGCATTCCATCTACGGATGTGGAACGGGCATCATCTTCATGTTGAGATCATCTGGATGTAGTACTTCCCATTTCACGTTACGTGTTAACTCAATAAGCAGTACTTTCAACAGGAGAATGGCAAATGGTTTACCTATACATGACCGTTTACCACCGCCAAATATGCAGTAGTTAAATCGGTCTCCATTGCGGTCTTCAGCACGTTCTTCAGAAAAGCGGTCTGGATCAAACCTGTCCTTTTCACAATATAAGTCTGAATATTTCATAGTGTCCCGGATGCTTAAAAGAACCGACCACCCCTTGGGAATTTGTTTACCCTGTGAAGAAAAAAAAAGGAGTAAAATTAATATTTCAAATGAAGCACAAGTATACTGTAAAGCGTATTTCGCAACGATACAAGAACCATTACCATGGGTACATTCGCGAGCTGATTTTGACAAAAATGGTAGTCGGAATTAACATGATTACTCTCTAAGTTGCAAAAAGTAAATTACATTAATTAAATGCCTCCATAAATAAATATGTAAGCCACAGGCTATATTCCAGATTTTACGTAAATAAACGTCTCATAACATGTATTTATATAGCATTTACAATACAGTATGGAAATTCAAGTTCGAGTTTTTGTTCCACATGCCTATCCTTATCATCAGACAGTAGCAGCATGACATCTTCTTCTTCTCTCAAAAGAGTAGATGAATGGATAGATATGCTGTATATACCCATATTCGTAAAGTAGACTCTCTTCTTCTTGGGCTTCTATAGTTGGAATTCTAATTGAATGAACGCAGCTTTCAATAGCGTGACGATTTTTTGCGTACACTGCGCGATGTACGCCAGCGTGTGCGACTGTGCGTGAGTAACGCGGAAGTGAATCCAACCATGCCAACGCACTCGTGATTGGATAGCATTGTATCCAAGGTCGTGCGTTCGCGTTGTAGTTTGAAATACGCAATATACGATCGCGGTTGGATCGAGTGCAGCTGTTAAAAGCTGCGTTCATTCAATTGGAATTCTTACTATAGTATGGTCGGATCAAATTAATACACCGACAATATATAAATACCCCATAAAATACTTGTATCTTGAACACATACTTACTTCAATTTCAAATGTCTTCAACGCTGTCCTGAAACATCCACCAATTGGAGGCAAAATTCTAAGAGCTTCTTTGACAACACAGTTGACATACTTGAGTTCTTGTATATCGTCATATGTATATGTTGAACCTGGTGTATCAAGGCCTTTGTCTTCCATTTCATTTCGCACCTTTTGAAGAACCTCAGGATTCTTGAATAGTTGAAGTATTATACTTGTACATGCACTTCCCGTTGATTCAAAACCCGCGACCAAAAGATCAACACACGTTTCTTGTATTTGTTGCAGCGACGGTTTGGTACCGTTTTCCTTCTCAATTTCGTCCATGAGAATCCGAAGAGCAGAGGGCTTCTGTCGTCCATCGTCGATGTCATTCTGGACTTGGGTTACAGACTCTGCTATTTTGTCAAATATTGCCTGACGAGCTTTTAACCCCTGAAGAAGTAATGAGAAGAAAACAAAATATACAATTAATTATGAAAACGGTAAGTCGCTTATCAACACTCCACTTTTTGGTCGAGACCAGTGCAGAATGAAATGCCAAGATTTACATCAAGTAAGAAAATGTATATCGGAAGCGTAAATGCGCCTCTACCTGGAAAAGTACTGGCGATTGATAGATTTAATGATTAAGCCGAACCCAAAATTTTCGGTACTACGTATAAAAATTTACAGGTTCTACCTTATTAAATCATAGTATATTATCTGAACCTTTAAGCAAAGGAAGTAACAAGCAACCATTGTGTCGTGGTCTTTTTTAATTAAATTACGCCAAACAAGTGTTGCATTTGATAAATAAACTTTTTTAGTAAATTAAAGTTTTCTAATCACAAACCAAATCGATATTAAGTTAAACTGAACAATAAATAACAATCATTTGAAACTTTCTTCACCAATACAAGCCATATGTTTATCAGTCCGTGCCAATTGATCATTATGATCGTTTGCGTGCTACGTGATGCAGGTTCATCTTTATCTAACACATTAGAGAGACCTGATCAGTACATGTACACGAAAAGCTATTAAATAAGTTGCATTTCCTTTTAAATATCAGATTTAAAACCTTCAGACACAGTGGTATTATTCCGAATCGAACTTTAAAGAAAAATAATTGCATTGTGACATTTATTTGTAGATTTCTTTTCAAAGAAAAAGTTTTAGTAAGTTCAAAAGTTCATTTCATACTTTCAGTGCAAATTATGCGACTATTTTTGATGTGATATGGAAAATAAAGCCGATACTTGATTGATTTTTTTTATCACTGATATTGATTTGACCCCATATGTCTTTTTCAGAAATTGAACTGAACCCTAAAAACCAGTCGAAAAACGCAGTGCTCTTGACCGATTTTATGCTATACAATATAGCGATTTGTATATTGAAAAAGTATATTACATCACTGTAACATGACAATGCAATACGTCACGTCACATGCCGTTATTGATCATTCACTTTGCGTTTGAAAACAATATAGTTTGTGATCAGTGAACTTATGAACCCTCTTAAATTATTTAAGATATATTATTTTGAATTTTGTTAACAGTTTTACAAAGTTGATCAAATATATCAAACAAATTTGTTCTGAACACTGAGGAGCGGCGTTACCCGGGTAGAGAGGTGACAAGGAGGGAGATATCCATAATTTTTCGTTTGTTACAATAGTGTCTTTTGGCAACAAACACGTGTTTTCCCCGGGATTCCACCTCGTTTCATATAGTTTCGCGGGACCCTGTCTAGCCTGCTGTCGGACCCTTAAAAAGTTTTCCTTAACGTTGCCTTTGTATAGCAAGGTAACGGAATGTGTATCTAATATCAATTATCAACAACAATGTTTATAGCATGTCGTGGACATGCTGCCAGTTTATTTCATTAGAAGTATTACGTGTTCGATGTTCATTAATATGATCAAAACAATGCAAAATACTAATTAATAAAAATTTCGTCAAAGAGATAATTCAAATGTATTATTAATCTACATTGCAAAATGTACTTTTAAGAATACATAATGTGGTATAAGTTTTTGTTCATGGAAGAAGTTTGAGCAGAGTATGGGACATGTTTAAACGCCATATCAGTTACTGTAAGTAATTTTTACATGTGAAATGAATCTGTTTTATATTTGATAGTCTCCGCGTTGTTTTTCGTCATCGTTCAGTGATTGGCCAAGTGAATGTAAGTATTTACCACACTTGACATTTCGATGACAGTAAATTATACTTACATACCAGATTGCGAAATATGAAATAATTGATTTTTCGGATCAAAGGAATTTAACAATCAAAATTACTTCACATTGCAAAACTTTTGGGGTTAAAAGGTAATATGTCAAGTAAAAACTATTTGCAATTGAACTATCGAACTCGGCTTTTTCAGGCATGTTACTATTTGAAGCGTTTATATTTGAAGCACACATTTCGCAAATTCTAGGATATTTTCCCCTCAAATTATAGCAGCTATGTCTATATAGTTAACTAATGTTTTTTCTTAATTGATATATTTGTCATTTCAAAAATACGCAACAGCATAAAATATTAAATTGATACAACTTTTGGAAAATATTGTAGCATTTTGGTGTGGTCATGTCATGTAATAAAGCTCACGGGTATTTTAGTGGATGTAAAATCATATGGTTAGGCCTATATGTTTCTTTATTGTCCTCACATGGTAAATGGTGCTATTTTAGTCAAAATAGTCGCACAGATCGCTACTAAACATCTTAAGGCTTACTGCGATGGTTAGTTTCCGTTGATATTTATTTCATTTCATACTGGTCTCGCTGTGTGACGAATTTGCCTAAGATCCCAAAACATGTCGCAATTGGATGCGCGAGTGTAGTCAGACGTGCATCTCAAGACCGGGAACTCTATTTCGCCTAGTCCGTATGCAGTACAATTTCCTCTCGTTTTCTATTTATCATGTTTATGGGTATAGCCTAATATAATAGGGCATGGATATAAAGCTACTGAGTAATTAAGAATCACTGCCAAGCGATATCTACAACATGTAACTAACTCAAAGTCCAATTTTTCAAACAAACCAAGAACATAAGAAAAATGTAGTGAAAACTGGCTTACCTTGTGGAGCCCAAATCCCGGTAAGTCAACGGGTAGGCCGAAAATGTTTTCAATTATTCCTTCGAAATCTGAGCTTAATTTGGACATTACTTCTTTGTTGTATTCAAACCCACAGAGTATCTTACTGGCAACTCTGAATGCAAGATTGCGGGATTCAGGATAGGCTAGCACAGATTCCTTCTGGGACCAATCAGAAATTGCTTCCTAAATATACCAAGAAAAAGAAACAAAAGAAATAAGTTTCTGTTATTGAAAGTTATACATAAACATGTTAAAGATATTTTTTATGTTAATTTATTATTGTTTTTCAAAATATAATTTTATGTAATATCTCATTATACCAAGCACTGTGAACCATAATGGCCTCATCCCAAAGGCATAGTTCAATAACCTCAATTAAACAATCATAGTGCAAAATTTGACCTCAAGTTGCAGAGTATGAGTTTTTATACCTAAATTTTCAATGGTCATTCAATGAATTTACAAATGTATAGAAGTTAAAGAACTGTGCTCTGATAGATGAGCATGTTGTGGATCTATACTGGCAAGATTTGAAGTTGGACAGGTATTTACATTTTAACAAATCACATCTAAAAATGAATGCATCATGCACTGTAAATCCCTAGCTGTAACACTTTTTAAGCACGCTAGGAGTTTAGCCAAATTTTTATTATCATCTACATGCAGGGGTAGCGCTAGAACAAAGCACTCCAGAGTCCGCAGGGACCCCCGAACTTGCAGAAAATCAGAAAGTAGGGGGTCCGTAGTAGAGTTTGGTGAGTCAGAGTTGCACAAATACAGCATGAATAGTATGTCTGCGGTAGCGCTAGATTAAAAAGCTCGCAATTATTAAACTCGCAGAAAATTTAAATATAGGGGGTCCCAACTGTATTTTGGTGAGTCCGGGACCCCAAAATGCAGCCTAGCGCTACCCCTGTCTACATGTATCTTTTCAGAAAAGGTTTCATATTTTGAAACTTTTTATGAAAATGTGATTCGGGTTTAGGCCTTCACATAATTTGCCGCATGCTTGTTATAACTTGCTTGACTTTGATTGCCGCTGCGTTCTTTCCTTAACTTTTGAACCATTCATAATTCTCTATGACTAACGGGAGAAGAATTAAATTTACGTGACACTCATCCAAATGCCTTTATTTTGGGATACAATGCAATGAATTCCATGTAATCATCATTAGTTTGTATAACAAACTGCCTGGACTTGTGTCAAGTCCCGCTAGATTAACTGATCAAATGCACCAACAACGGTTTTAATATTGGACCTATTGTTTGACAGTCGATTACTTGATTATCATGGTACACAGAGTACGACCAATTTGGGTTATCGTTTTAATTGCTAGTTCAAATTAACTTTCCAAAACGTGCAAAATATACGAGTTATTGAGCAATTAGCTTATTATGAATAGTCCTACAGATAGGCCCTAATTGGGTTGATATGAGTTTCGAGAAGTTTTAAGTATCCATATCTAAGTATTTAAAAATACTTAGATATGGACATACAACTAGAGGCAGACATGTAGATAATATCATAATAGCTTTAATACCTGGATTGCGTCCTGCATTAATGGTATATACCCCGATAATGCCGAACTGGAGAAAGCTGCCGTGACGTGGCGCCGCATGCTCTCATGATAATGTCCTTGGGATTGCGTTAAACTCTGAGGGCCCAAAAGCATAGTGGTACTCGTAGGCCAACTGGATTCAACTATATCCTTTTCTCCCATTAATACTTTGCGTATGTTTTCTGCTCCCCAAATTCTGACGGTAGGCTTGCCGAATATGTGTGTCTTGAACAGTCGACCGTACTGATGGAAGCGAGTTTCGAAGAATTTGCTGGAACCCTGTAAAATTGGGAAAATAAAACAAACCAGAAGTCTTTAATGTGTTTGTTGTTGAAAACCCTCCAAAAACATGATATTTCAAAGATTAATTACCAATCCAATGTACGATCATCACATCATCCCAGTAAAAAGTTTTATTTCTGAAATAAACTCTTGCAATTAACCTTCTATGGTGGACATAATATGGCGCTGTGCGTAAAGTCTTTTGAATTTGCCGGGTTTACAACCCTCCCATTGTGTACGCTGTGTACACCATATTTTGAAAAGGCTAATAATGCAATTTTTTTGCATCTTCATCTTTCCCGTTTGCGCAAAGCCTGTATCTAAGTATGAAAATAAGCTAATTTGGTCAAAAACACACACATTTGGGTAACATGAGGGATGGACCATGGATGTCTGTGACTTCTTTGTACGGATGTCACCGTGCCTTTGAGGGAACAACATCTTTGTGAAATGAATCTGTGAATTTGTCGGGTTTCTTATTCATATTGCACCAAGAGAGAACAATTTAGCCATGCAGATATTATCCCAACTATGCATTGGAAGTTATAATTTATATGATATTGGCATATGCAGAGTAACGGTAACAAACAAATAATTTAAAATTTGTACACACCAGAATGACAGACCCATGCAGGTTGAGATTTGGCATGCAGTAGGACCTATTCATGGTATTGTACGTCATTGAAATAGCACTAACCCACTCAACCAAGGTGACAGATCATTATTTTGCCAAATATCAAATACTTATTGGGTATATTACCTGAGGTCTATTAGTCCGCATAGTATGCATGAAATGCAATTTGCACGCTTGGTTTCATCTTGAACTTGTAAAAATACTGATGATTTATGTCAAAAAGAAACCCATATGACAGCACTTTTTACTAAAATCAAAATCACTTTACGAAGACAACGTGATAACTGCACTGTAGTTTACGGATTCCGACGGTTTAAGCTTGGTGTATACATGAGAGTGTGCACGTGGCCCAACCTTTTTTTTTAAACTTCGGACACATTTTGGCTTGCAAGATCCAACCAAATGTCATCTTTTGGCTTGAATTCTTTAAATGTTTATAAATCAGAAAAATAGGAACTAATTGCTTTTCACTTTGACTATATGAAAACCAAAATCTGGAATGATATGGATATAATGGCCTAGCTTGGCCTGTTGATCAGACCATCGTACTTTCACTATAATTATGTTACACTTATTAACCAAAAGTTCCAGAAGTGACAGATTTAAATATCAGCATACATTACTCGTTATAATGCGGATAACTTAGGATTTGCATGTAGAGAATGAAATTACATGTTGATATAACATGTCTATTTGATCCTACATAACAAAGCTACACAGCGCTGGTCGCAACGGCAACGGAAAAGGTGAGCAAAAAACCTCTGACACTGGCCCTCTGCAAAATTGGTGCAATAAGTTTTAGAAGAGGGCCTTCTATTAACAAAAAATCAAGTCTGCAAGTTGACCGTTTGCGGTTGGAATTTTCAACATTTAACACTTTCAAGATGGATGGAGGGAAGAAGGAGGGAGGGGCCGGGGAGGGGTCAGCTTCAGTAACAAACACGGGATCAAACGGTCTTCGTTTGCAGGACGTCATCGAACTTTTGGTTTGTCCCCTTAAACCATATGACGGGAACTCCACAATAACATCAATGGATTTCTGAATAGGGCTGTAGGTTACAGCCGAAATAATAAGGTAGCTGCAAATTTCTGCACTCGAACGGAACGACAAAAGCTCCGAAGTTGACTTGCACAACATTCTGAATTCTGATTCCGCATTCTTTACTATTGACTAGTACGTACGTGTATACATTATCGTACTCCAATTCGAACTTTTCTTTTCAAACATTTGCAAAATCTAGAAAGCATTTCTCACGCGAACGACTGTCATAGAAGCACCCGTCATAAAAGACCAGTCAGTTCCGATTACACAAATCGATTATGATGTGATAAAATATGATGAATGAAGTACCAAAATTGAAATTGAACTTCTTAACCCTTCCATGGCTTTGTTTTGCATGTCACCGCAAAGCTTCATTTACGGTAGCCACAATTATCAATGCTTGTGGTTTAATCGTAATACCACAATCACACCACATTGTCATTCACACCAACTAAAATATTTTTGTGTGGCACACTTTTTCTATCATAACATAAGTCAACATGGACTGCAAATCATAACTTTCGGATATCTTGGTAGCAACCTACAATCTTGGAAATAAATCTTGGAACACTTTTGTGCCAAGAATTAAAAACTGACACCCCATCTCCCCCATACAATGTTGGGAAATGCCAATGTCTTCAGCAGTTTTCCAAAGTGTTCCAACATTGATTGATGGGGAGAAGGGTAAATCATTGGTGTAGATGTCATGTTTGTTCAAAGCCAAAATACACATCATTCCCATGATCACTGCAAATTCTGCACGGAATTACGACAACGTGTACCAAGTGTTCCAAGTACTTTTTTCCAAGATTGTAGTTACTATTTGAATCCTAGTCTTAAAGGATGATATTGTCGCATGCAGGTAAAAGTTTCATATTCAAAATACTATTCCGAACGACCTATAAACCATGTAAACTGTGTTTGGCAAATGTTGAATAAGCCTACACTAAACTAAACCCTTACCTTTATGGCTAATAATGGCGTTTCTCCTACGATAGGCCATCCCATTGTTCCTCCAGGTAACGGAAGAGGGCAAGATGGGTCTTTTGTTCCCACGTTATATTCGTACCATAGTTTCTTTATAAGGAGCAGAAGAATGCATGGTATTACCAACGGGAGAAAGGGTGACATGAGCCACATTACAAGTGAACTTCCAGTTGATACAACCATGATGATGCGTATCCGAGTTCCAAATCCTAGAGAACAAAATCAGAAGAAGATAACGGGTATATGTCAATTGTGCAAAAGTACTTGATGAAGTCAAGTCCCAAGATCCAGATACGACTTGGCAACAAAATCCAAAGAATTGGTATGAGACGACACTGCAGATGTTATGACAAAAGGTATAACACAAAACAGAAGTGGCATCAAACGTCAGCAGTAGCATTCATGTGTTATACTGGGTTGCATGTGTTCTCCAGCAATACAGTTTTGCGTAATTCCAATATCAAAATCATCGTTAAAAATACAACGGCTTAAAGACAAACTTTTTTTCTTCTATTCCGCAATAAAATATGTTGTCATTCAGGAAGGTATTTTCCAGTCGCTTTGCTAAGTGCGAATGACTTCAATTGCGGTTTGCCTTAAGTTGATATACTTGACTGACATGAGCATCTAATTTAAATTGTCCCACAATGCATTGGAGATATGATGTGCGACGTGGGGGGCCAATGGGTCACTGGTTTCTCTTCAGAGCTGCTGCTGTGGCAAATGGCCTGGGCAGCTATATGCCATATCAACTTGAACAAGGGGAGGGTCTTCGGAAAACATATAGTGATATTTTTTAATAGCAGTAAATTGGCATGAACTATTTTATTCCACCGCCTGATGTGATGTCATGGATTGTCAAAAATACATCATGGACACCGTGATACTTCTGGTAAACTGCTGCATTGTGGGATGTGTTCCTGCACTGACTATACCAAGGGACTTTACCATTTTACACCTGAATGCTTGTTATTTTCTGGGCGGTTTATATTTACAATACAATACAATTCTGTTTTGCATGACATGAACTTCTGAACTTAACTTCTGTTTAACACTGAAATTTGCAATACTTCAATTTTTGGATGCACATTTGTCCTGCTGGTTCATGTGAGTTCAAGCGTAAAGCAAAAAACAAGTTCAATTTTCTTAATTTAAAGTAATCATTTGCACGGGTTTTTCCTCGTGTCAGAATAATCCAGATTGGTTAGGAATGTAAAATATCACCATGTAAAGTACCACACATCAAGTTGATAAAAATATACAATTTAGGATCAAGGTTACCTAAAATTCAATTCTATTTAAAAAAAAAAGTTTCTAAAAATATGATTACAAGCAGTTGCAGTCAGCTTGAAAAGGGTTTAGTTACTAATTACGCACGAGCAAGCCGCCGATCGACGACTTCATTAATTATTCGGACTCTAGTGACAATACCGCCAACCTCTGCTAAGGTCTACATCAGCTTACATCCCACCATAACAATATTAAAATGTCACAATCGTCATGGACAGTGCCTCTTTAAAAGTTGAATGATTTCCTCATAAGAAATGGTAGAGAACTGGCAAATACAAAACCGTCAATCACAGTCACGATCTGTGTTTGTTTTATTGGAATTCCCTATGTACATGATGTACATTTATCATGTTTATGTATATAGATACATATGCTTTGTACAACTTCTATTCAGATATAATACCTCTACACCGCTATAGATATCTAAATAGAAACATGATTAATGTGGACCTATCACAGTACTCTATATAGTACCAGCTTCCCGCTTGGTCAAGGCTTGCTTTCTGGGCATCTATAAGTCTTTGAACCTGAAACATTTGCTACTATATGACTGTATATTATTAAAAAGCACTGGACACAAATCCCTCACTGCAAACTTATTTTTATTAGTTTATACGGCCGCAATCAGGCCAAAGACAATTAGAACCTAACACAATTAATTTGTATACATTGACCTCTTACTGTAACAATTAAAATAATTCAAACTTCAGAGGGCTAGCATGGCTAGGGGCAACTTTAAAGGAGTTTTAAAGAACCAATTAATTGATTGGTGGAAAGTTTGTTTTGTCACGTGATACACGCTCGTTTTCGACATCAAAAAGATAATAGTCTGCACATACGTATAATAATAATGGGCCATCATAATATCCAATATGGCTGCCGTCATATAGCTACATGAGCTGAACTAGAGTGTAAAAATATATATTTGTTAAATAATTGTTACAAGTTTATTAACTTCATTGTGTCAAGTGTGAGCTGTGCTACCCATTTATGGAATGACCATGACCGATGTATTTTAGCCAGTATTTTGTCTTGTGCCCTCCCGTCACTTTCTTTCACGCATTGTGATTTCAATTTGACCTGAAGCTGCCCGCTAATTTGTTGAAATTAACAAATCACTCGTAAAATGACAACAACTGACTTTTTGACAATTCTGGCACCCGCAATTATTAATACTTCATACTTCAGCATAAAAGCAAAATTAATTATCAATAGTTTTGCGAACAATAAGAAGACAATGATAAGAAGAATTTGTAAGTCCGTCTATTAACTTCCACTTGTGTCGGGAGGCAACACAAATGAATGTTGGTCATTTCTCAGTTCTGGCGGGCTATTACTGCTTCTCTAGTTCATCAAGTTTAAAATAACAGTTTAAAGGCAAAATGTGATATATAACCTGCCTTTTCTAACACCTTCCCACGATGCTCTCCGCTATGCAACACCTTCTGAGCAAAATTGAGGAGTACACGAACTCACCAAGCCGATTTGGTTTATACCCCGCTCAGATTTTCTGATTATTTTCTAAAAACACTCGTAGTGAAAAACATTGATCTTTAAAGTCAACAGTGACTATGGCATTTCCCTGTCCCCCGGCCATTTACCCAACTAATTTAGTTCAAAATGACAAAAATGAGCGACCAGGTGGGGTTAAGCCCTACCATAAAAAGCAATATACCAAAAGGGGGCACGTACAAACTGCTTAATACATTATATAATGCAAAAAATGACCTTTGTTTAATTTGCAACTGAACGAATCAATTATAACGAAAGTTTGCCGAAAGGGTTTGAACCAGGGTTCAAGAGTTTAGTTATTTCTTATTATGCATGGTGTTATAAAGTTTAATATCATCCCAAATTCAATGAAATAATTGTAATAGAAATACCGTAAACGATTGTACTGGCGAAATATTTCATAATTTAAATATATTTTCTAAAACTCTTACCTGTTGTGTGAAATATATAGATTTATTTATTCTTTTTAACGGCGAGCTACATCCGGTAAATTAGAAACAAGGAATACAATTTGATCTTCTCTCCTGTTCGCCCTGTCTTTCGTCTCACTCCCCCTGACCCATGGCGCATGGGCAAACCGCCAAAATACCCTCTTCATTTAGGACACATGATTGATATTAAGAGCACATTATAATGTTTTTTTTTTTGCATTTGCATTTGCAGAACAATACCAAACATATCATTTCAAGATGGAGTAAATCAATAAACATGTAAAACATTATTTTAAACCATGTAAATTGTATAAAAATGTACTTCTTAAAACATCCTTTTTTAAACACGTAATTGTAATTATTTAATATACCGTGTAAGTATACTGTTATTGTACCCTTAATGTTATGTAACACACACTGAGATCACAACAATGATGATGCCTTTCATCCAAGGACTTATCATGAGTTCAAAAGTTCAGGACTTGTGGAAGAACAAATTTGAATACTTATTATTTACAATAAGCTTATTTATAGAGTTTGATTTGATTTGATTCGGAATGTTATAATGCTATTGACTCATTAAGAGCTGCAAGGTCTTCAGCATATTAAACACAACATCATTATATAACATATGACGTAACGTAACATTAACATAACATAACATAACATAATATAACATAAAATAACATAACGTATATATTTTGTTGGTTATCTGTTAAAGTGTATAATTGGCATAACCATGCAGGCTGTGCATAAACCTGACAAAGGGACCTCTTTAAAAATATCATAAGAGGTCATTTTCTGTGGGAATTTGCCGATGCCGTAGGACACACGAAGCGCACACACCGAAAGGCACTTCTCTTCAGCAATTAACGCGTTCCAATGGCGCTTAAAAGTGCATTCTTGTTAAAACAAAATCCCCTTTCAAGTCATCTTAGCATATTTACATTTTACATCATGCTAAATTACTACTATAATATAGCCGCTTAGGTGAACTGCCTATAGTTGTTCTCTTCTGCACTTTTGTTGTGATTTGTGCCATTATAACCTCCTGCTTCAAAAGACAAGTTCAAAATGTCAGAAAGCTAGATTGGTAAAATAATGGAAGGAAGGTGCACTGTGTTTTTGTTTGAGAGGGTGGGAGAAATATTTAGGGTCAATGTTCGCTCGGTCGTTAACTTAATGCCCTGACCTTAACACATTGATTGTTAAGCGGGTAACGTAACTTTTTTTTTCAAATGAAAACAAAAACATTGAAGTCTTAGCAAAATGTTGAGAGTGTTGTCTCATATGCCCGGGTATAAAATCAATTATCCCCGTAAAGCGTTTTCTTCAGAGGCATATAGATAGTAGTATTAGTACACGACTACGAGCAGATTTCAGATGTAATAACAGAGAAAAACGACCGTAAGTCCTGGCAATGGATTATATGGATACTATCCGATAGCCCACAAATTAGTATAGGGCACCTTGTCTGAAGAAAAACCGTGTTTTCTGTACAATTCGCATGCTATATTCCTTAAAATGTATTTTTAATCATTATCTGTACATTGATACGAACGCAATGCTTGTTGCTTTTACCGTACCTTTAAAATTATAATAGGTTAAAAAAAATATTTGTGAGCTAGAAAATATTTGTTTAATTATGTAGAACCGACAAAATTAAGTGTTTCTTTGCTGTTAAAATCTGACTATTTGCGTGAAATATTTACATGTAGATATTTAAAAGCAGTACATTTTAATAGTAGTGCGTTTCGTAGTTCAAACGGTCACGAACTCCACTTTGTCCTTGGCAAGCAACCAAATATAGTCAAGCATCGTAACATTTCATCACATTTATTTGCTCAGTTGTCTAATCATAATTCCACGAGCTTTATGTCATGATTAATGTTTCTCACAGAAGATTTGCCTTAGATTAACAAGACAGGTTAAACAACCCTGGATATTTGGAGCCTGGTAATACTAATAGAAATGATACAAAACGCACAAGAAATATAATAAAGACAGGTCGCGAACTTGCGACCTTGGCATATCTAGTGGACATTTGACAAATATTCAAGGATTTTGCCCGGGATTTTGGAAGTTCTCCAAAAACAAGAAGAAACATTTCAAATGAATTAAACAAATGAATTACTTCCCTGATATAGGATTAATGTAGATTGCGTGAGTGAGCCGGTAAATTGAAAAGCGATAGTGCAAAGTAATCGAGTTACTACTAATTAATTTAGTTTTAAACAAGATCATACAGCGTAGTTTCCCGGGATCGTCTGCATTTCCATAATGTATTAAATACTACTGCCCTCTATTGTCCATTACGCCAGCTTTAGCTGTGGATAACTTTCCACCAATCAGCGACGAGCAGTGTATTAGAAGCCCGTAGTCATTACGCTCGTACCATTTACTTCGCTATAGCGCTCGTACCATTTAATCTAGCTACATAAATTGCGCAGGATATCCATTCTCTGACATATTTTGCCATCTGATATTGATTCTATATGAATGTCGGGTGTCATCATACTAAAATGCTATATGGACGTACGCGTATTTGATGATAAATGATTTTTAATTGCATGTATTATTCTAAATACTTAGTAGCTCTAGGGCCTATATAAAGATATTAATCTGACTAATACTAGTAATAGCGTCTGTTTTGAAACAATAGGGCCCTATCTCCTATCTGATTTGCTTTTTAGTTCGACATCGACAATTGAAAGCAAGATTAGTAACTAATTAAATTTAGTTTTTAAATACGTGTATCGAGCTTCAGTTTTTTGTGTTATATTTCACATTCATGTTTCGTTCTGGAAAGTACCGGTAGGATGGTAATTACTATGTATAAGTTGACAAATTCCTATATGCGCCTTTTCCAAGGTAATGCATTGTATAGTTCTTTCTCTGCTGTGTACCTGGTTCTTTCTGCCCTTTAAGTGAACCTCGAACATAACACAATTTCAGACGTGATGAAACTCGATGAAAATGAGCCAGTCAGAAAAGGTGTTCGCGTGGAAAAGAAATGTTTCTTTTGTCAACAAAAAAACAGCGAACTGTGCCAACTTCTCAAATAGCGGCACTAGAAAAGTCAATCGTGTTAGTTTGAGTTCTCAGTTCTCTTTAGTGTAAATCATGAAAATACACGTTATGATTGTGCCATAATGTATTAATATTGACCATTCTCAAGGTCTTCAAGAACTGAAATGTCTGAGAACATTTCCAAATGTGAAGTAGCAAACATAAAGGTTGTACGAACCCGTAATACGAACATCACATAATTATAGTTTATGGAGTATTGCAATGTATACTTACTTCATACTCTCTCTTATTTTTCCAATAGTACAAAAATAAGGAAATCGAATATTGCCAAATAACCTTTTGCGCTTAAATTCATCAGATAAACTTGTGTAACTATTTCCCTGCTAAAATGCTAAGGTTGGCATATTGCAAATAAACACATCATATACTACGAATATCAGTTCCAACTGATCAACTAATTAAGGGTGCATGGTATAAAAAAATATATCCAAATTGTCGCTATACCTGTAACGTTTTTGGACGTAACTTGCAATATTCTGTGAAAGGTCGGACGATACATGAACAGTTTTGGTGTTTAAAACTCAAGTTAAGTTGACAGGTTAGTTCAGCATCCATCAAATACCACAAAAGTGCATTTGCACTTCCTTGGTGGTTGTAGCGTGCAGTTTGAGTTCAAATACGTGATATCTAGTCTGTTTAGAATTATAGGTTTATCAATGAAGATGGCTGCTTTATTATCTTCATTGTCAATGTAAAGTTCACCACAGGTTTTCTACCTTACGGCATTTAAAATGTGTGCATATTTAAAACAAGTCTTCACGAGTGCTGTCTACATGCATTAGTAGTAGTGAATTCAGATTGGAAGATAAATTAGAAATCAAGTTGGTAATACCGTGCGACGCACAACACGCACATTTGGCCACGCGACGTTTAGGTATGAAATTCGAACGGTGCTATCACCATAATGCAGCTATGGCTATCACAAACGCTCACGTACAAAGGTAAAACAGAGACTAAAGTGCGTTTTCCAGTGGTCGGATTATCGTGCATAATCGTGCGAGTTGACTCTTTTATGTTCACGCGCTCACACGGACAACACATTACGCTGTATTCCACAAGTGTATCAAAGATTTTAAAATCACAGCCTCACGGACGGAAGCACAAACTTGTTTTAGTAAAGCGCCGACGATGAATTAAGCTTTTTTTTGGTTAAAAAAGATACACGATGTCATTTTGCATAATGTTTTAAATGATTTGACAGCATTTTGCCTATCCGCAAGTAAACCAACTCCATTTATTTCTTGAGGAAAAAATAATTCTCACAAGGGGTCTCATCACAAGGTCACGACCTGGCGTGGTCATAGTAGGGGTCAGTTTGCCCCGGCCATTCGGTGGAAGGCCACTTGACTATAAATTCCCCTTTGATTTTAGTTTTACTAAAGTTCATCTGGCCAATGTGAACTTGAATTTCAAAGTTCAATACTTTAGCTACAGTTATTCTATGCGGAGTATGTTAACTATTTACACATGCATAGTTTTAGGCCTATGACCGCGAGAGTGTGAGCTACATCCCACATCAATGAATAAAGAATGACCTGAGAAAACTGCCCCTTCCTTAGCTTCAGGTCATGGTCACTTCCTTTAACACCATATATCGGGTGACTTCCAGTTCCACGAACCTGATTGCTTCCTAAAAGCCATAATAATCGTCATACCTTTCTTAGACGTTTTCCTTTTGTGTTTTTTTGTTTCTTGCATAATGCTAGGAATTTGTACGTGTTGAATGAATCAAGTTCACCATTATACCTGTTTTGTAAGCAACCTTTTCTCAAGACATTTATATAACTGGATATGTGTGAACAAATTTCCTCTGAGAACATTAAAAAGATTCAATGTCAACTGGACTTTTCCAAAATGGAAAAAAAGAAGATCAAATCAATGAGATATCCGTTTACTCAAAAAGCTAAAGACACTGAAGACAACTTTATTATTATTATTATTTTTAGTATTACGTTTAATTACATTGCATCCAATTTTAATAGTAAATGTATTGCTTACATTAATTAGTTGAGGAACAATGAAATCGGCTACTGTTTGAAAGTTCAAAAACATGTAATACCCGCCCGCCCAGCAATTGAAAGTCTTTAGCTGGCAGGCAGAGTCACTTTAAGTTTGAAATTTTAGACATTGTTTTGTATTGTATCAAGAAAAGCAATGTTAAGAAGTAAATAAAGGATTCAGTCTCAAATTTGGAATTAGGACCCGTATATTTTTTAACATATCCAAAATTGTGGTCAAATTAAAAAAAAAACACAGTCAAATGTTGATCCATTTTTACCCATATTTGTAAAACGAAGATTTTTGTAAAACGTCCGTTTTTGTGTATAGAACATGCAGTTTTTATCAATTTTCATCAAATTTGGGGCCTTTCACAAAAACTGCTCATTTTGTCAGAAGTCTGCTGTGCTAGTAGGATTCCTGGGATCATTTCCTTTCTGAAAATGTATACATTTATGTACTTATAACCATTACGTTTAAAGACATTACAAAACAATGTTTACAATTTCCCACTTGGTGACCCTGCGTCAGGCAAAATTAGTTCTTTTAAAATTATTAAACACTATTTTCAATCAGTTACCTATACCTGTATGTGTTTGATTAAAAAAAACATATTAAAAGCAGAGCTAAAAGATTGCTTGGATTTTTATTTTCAATATTCAAGGTGTACCATCATGACGTGTATGGTATATACCTTTAAGTGTCATTAATATCAATTTACCTCGCTTGCCTGACTCTTAACTATTAATGAGGGACGACATGTCAAATGGATATATCACTGTGTGCATTCTATACTGTGCTATTGTTGCATTGCTGCTCTAATGAGTTTATTTGTGGATTATTTTTTCTTTGAGTATCTTGTCTCTTGCGTACTTATCACTTATTTATGTACCGGTACATCGAATTTTACAGGAGCAGTCCAGGTCAAACTTTACATTATTTTTGTCGATCATGCTCTAAGCTGGACACTGCAATAATTTTCAATTGCATTATACCCCCAGAGGAGGAGCACAATCCCCCTAAAATACTTTGTGATAAATAACTTCATATAAGGAGTCTGAAATATTATTGATATCGATTTATGTTGATTTCTGATCATGACATTTTGTTCTTGTTCAACGATAAGGAACTGGAATATATTTTAAATCTTCAGCCATAACTGCTCATTCTTCACAATTTAGGCATAAACCCCTTAAATGCAAACAATTATTTGACATTATTTTACTCTCTCTTGAAAACAAAATAGGTCTACCGCACATTTCAAATCAAATCAGATACATTCAGATTCATTTTGATAGCTCAATGTGAATGAGATTGAATATGATTAGATTGATTTTCTTCATTTTCCATCTCTGCACTCTTGTTCACCTGGATATCCTGGACAGACCACCTGATGTATATATACGTACAATGTATATCAAAAGCCACGGACCACTGTATCTTTTGATTCACCATGTTTACCCCGTTTTTCAACGATTTGAAATAGTTCTAATTAGAAATTATCAACATTACTTAAATGTTATTTGCAATGGTCTTGCTAAAACTTTAAGTGTGGAAAATCAATGCAACAAGAAGATGCAAATGATATCGCATGTTTTTAGATAAATGAACTATTTCAACTATTTCATATTTAACAACAATTGTATAAACAATAGATACCTACGACATAATTTTCAATGTTCTATACCTCTTTGTATCCTCACAGTCACATGTAGTGTCGGCATGCCTCAGGATTGAACTACCAATGCAACTCACTCCGATAACACATTCGTGTCACCACCATGATCACAAAGCATATTAATTAATACAAAAATAAATGAGCAATTGAAGTCATTTATTCCATCTTATTTTACATTACATCACCAATAGCAGTGGTTACTTACCTTTCACCACGAAGAGCTGATAATCCAAACCCTTATCGAGTATCAAACAAAATCCCTTTTGCCAAAAACTTGAGCCGTCGCTGACAGAAAATCGGAAAGCAATCGGAAGCTTAGTTAAGAGTCAATACGCTATAAAAGCGAACACTTATTCCCAAAAGTTGCTGATCAAAATCCTGATTATAAAATTACCTCATTCATTGCATTTATTGTAGGTGATATGCAATTATAACAACTCTCTATGCAGAATATGCAGATTTCTGAAGTATGTATAGTATTATGAGAGTGTTACTGGAGCACAGATTTTCATGAATGATCAGAATGAGTTGACTCGACTAGACTGACCCCCTTCTGTAACCTCATACAAACTTATACACCACTTTTTGTATCCTTATTTATCAGAAACTCTTCGTAACGTAAATAGTAGCATCACGAATAGCGGAGTTGAGACACGGGCAATGTCCCGCCCACTTTTAAGACTGATCGAGGAAATTGACCAACCAAAACGCACGAAATCACCAACCACGCGCCTCTTGTCAGAAAAAACTGACAAGTGCCAAAAGCAACATGCGAAGTTGAATAGGGTCCAATATTATTACCACGCAGTTTCTTATGACCATCCATCAAAGTGTGTAGAACACTCATGAAGTATACCAAGTTCAATATCACTGATATCATATTTTGTTGAACTTCAATCAGGGGTGACTGCTGTCAGATGGTTGTTGGAACTTCTGCATTGCAATTGAGTTCACTGCAGGCCACGGGATCCGGGAGAAGCACAAGTCATGTACGGGTCACACGGAGGACTTGTTAAGGTTTAGCTTTGCTGGCAGTAACTACGTAATAACCTATCGTCACGCTGAAGATACAAGGATATCTTGTGTTTAGGAAAGAAGAATGTCTTATCTTTTCTTTGAACAAGTTCATTTGGAATGTGAAATTCAATTGTATAGTTCTTTTTGTGCAATTCCATGAAAAATAAGATGGACTCACATTTTAGTGACGTTTTTAGAGGTCTTAATAATATTGACCCAACTTTTCCCGCTGATGTTGTGTTTACTGTTAGAAAATGCGTCAGAAAAGCTTTCTTACTGCTGCTTCTCTTTCCCTCTGATTTAACATGTAAAGAACAAACTTATAAATTTGTAATTAGAACGATGTGAAGCCCTTTAACTTTAAGGGCTCTTGGAGCAACGTTTGGACAGTATTTTTTGTGGGAAATGAGAGTACATCACTCAGACATATCGAATTGCATTCTGAATACGAAGAATGTCCTTCTGATTTCAAATAATTTTGATTTTTTTTTTAAATTCGCGATATATTACACATTTTATGGCCAATGATTAAAAATCCCAGCTACATACACTTTAAGTACATCATTAGATTTATAAAAGTTTACTTCTAATTAAGCGAAAATCATAGGTATTTTTAGCAGTCGCTCTATCTATACCCAACTAAGCATTTCAATTATTAACAATGAAAAAGTGAGCTATGATATCTTTGTTTTGGGTGCCCCATAAAATGGGGGCCCTGGGCCCGGGCCCATCTGGTCCAATGGTAAATCCGGCCCTGACCACAGTAAATCTCATATATGGTCGTCTGAGAGGGTCTGATGATTCAGTCTAATGAGTTGATAAATTGTATTTCACAATAGCTATCACAGATCTCCGACTTTTTACATAATGTAAAACACTCATAATTATCAGACACGAGCACGTATAACATTTGCCATAAATCTTAGTGTTGTTTTTTCTTAGTGGCAAAAATGTGAACAATTGGACTCCCGCAAATATAATTACCTTTTTTCTTCCACGCTTCAACGTATTTATCAGGGACCCTTTTCAACTAGTTGGCAACCTTTTCGTCGTACTGTCAATTAATTCATCAAAATAAAAAAACTCGAACTTCTGAACTCGGAAATGGTGACACTGATTACACAATAAAATACAATGAGCTAATCGTCATCACCGGGAGTTCTTTGGGAAAGTCATGTCATCCTTTGGGAACTTATACCCTTTTCTGACCTATGTTTGGCCCAGATTTGCTTGCACCTCCCTCATCTGCTTGGTGCCCGGCCAAAATTATCATCATTTGGCCTAGCTTTCTTGCTCTTTGACCGATTCAACGCGTGCACGTACTCAGCTGATTATATTTAAAAAGCAGCTCTCTATAATTTCAGATAATCTTAAATTTTTCCGGTAACATACTACTCACTTCCTCTTACAAGAGAGTTAGAGTTTCCTTAGCAAATAGCCCTTCACTTGGTCTATTTAGCAGCGTCTTTGTACAAGTTCTCAGAATGGTCATGGGTCCGTGCTTGGAAGCCTAGAGCGCTAACGCTCGATTTGAAATGATTTCCAAGTGTAGTTCCATCGTCTAGATGTCTGATTACACAAACATGATCAACGCACGCGAGGGTTTCCCCGGCCAGGTAGAAAAATTTGAATTTGTCTGGAAACATTATTCACGAAGAGATAAAAAATTGTATCCAATATAAATAACTTTTGATCATGACTTTAATACATCAGTATGACTTTTATACATCAGTAACTTGTAGAGCTACTCACTCGTCACAGCTGATGTCTATTCATTATTTTTGTTAAATATGCTATTCTTCTCCTTCTCGTTATTCTACTTCTTGTTCGCCCTCTTCTTGTTCTCCTTGAATTCATTGTCTTCTCATTCTCCTTCTTAGATGTCTTAAGGTCCGTTCATACTACGCCGCAATTGATGTGCGATGCGGTGCGTTGCCGATTTATCGATTACTTTTTGCCACAACTCAACGCAACTCACCGCATTTCCAAGTTGAAATGTACAGTATTTAACTTTATTGCGATACCGCCATGCAGTATTCTGCGGTACGATGTAGTACTATCTAGTGCGGCATCGCTCTCCATTTCCAAGTTCCAATACGTACACTAATTTAGGTCCATGATCTGACAAGTGGCAAGTATTATTGATACTACAATCAAGGAAAAAAGTCCTTGGAACGCTTGGCACACTCTGTCGAAATTCCGTGCAAAATTTCTTATGTTCATGGAAATGACCTATATTGTGTTTGGGAAGAAACATGACATCTACAACAATGATTTACCCTTTCCCTCTCCCCATCAAGCAATGTTGGAACACATTGGAGAACCGCTGAAGACATTGGCATTTCTCAACATTGCACGGGGGAGAGGGGGTGACAGTTTTCCGTTATTTACACGCAAGCGTTCCAAGACTTTTTTCCTTGATTGTCTCTACCGAATGCAAAATATTTCATCTAAATTTCGTTTTTGTCTCATAACTCAAAAACGGAATGTCGTATGAGCTTCAAATTGCACACGATTTGAGAGTGGATTATATGCTTTGTAATCATAATAAAATTGTTGACAAAGAATTTGGTTTATTTAGGGAGTGGCCAATGGAAACACCCCCTATGCTAAATTACTCACGTTTCTTAATCATGGCTCTAAAATGCTCTAAAATGTCGTTTTTGTCCATAACTCAAAAACAGAATGTTGTATGAGTTTCATATTGCACCAGATTTGAGAGTAGATAATACCCTTTTGAATCATAATAAAATTGTTGATAAAAATGTTGGGTTATTCAGGGAGTGGTCACTGAAAACACCTCCTATGCTAAATTACACAAGTTTCGTAATTATGCCCTCTACTGTAGTCAAATTTCGTTTTTGTCTCGTAACTCAAAAACACTACAAATACATTTTTTTTTACAATATCACAATGTTTTGCAGCATGTTTCCAAAATATTTTCAATGTTATCAAAACTTCAAACATTTTGCACCCTTTATGATATAACCCAACATGTAAATGTTTTGTCTAAAACTTGTGTTTGCTGAGTATAGGCATATATAAATGTTTTCTGGAAAACTTGTGTATGCTGAGTGTAGGCATATCCGAGCGAATCACAAAGATTATGATGTAACAATTTGAAACAACTCATTTCTGAATATTATTTCTATTAAGACACGCTTTTGCGATGAGAAAAACAAGAAAAAAACACACAATTGAATATACTTTAAAAAAAAAAGACCACCACTGGGACTCGAACCATTCACATCGGTCAATAGTCAAAAGGTTATCAGTCTGAGGACTAATCCGCTACGCCACGCTGCCATTTCGCAATCGAAGTAACAAGTTTTGTTCTTTTATAGTAGTCAGGTATCGGGAAAGTGTAAACTTGTATAGAGTGCCTGCACGAAAGGTCATGAGTTCAAATCATCCTCCAGACACGCTCCATAAGATATGCTAATGCATGGAGTACAAAGAATTACTTTGATCAAAACCAGTTAAACAAGTGATTGGTATTGTACTCCGTGCATTTGCATGTCCTCTGGAGCGTGTCTTTAGGATGGTTTGAACTTTGTGATCTTCCATGCAAGCACCCTATAGTAGAAACTTCAAAATGTATCACTTTACCATAATGACAAAATGGTCCAAAATCGACATTTTATGTTTTTAGGCCGCATCTCACGAGGCGTCACGTTCGTTTACATTTGCTATACCAATTGAAAATGTTTTATTGCAAAAGGAATGACACCTTGATCTCTTATATGAAATTTGTTAACACTTTACCATTTTGAAATAAACGCGTGTTTCATCATTTATAAAATTTGTTAACAGTTAAATTTACCAATTTGAATTGAAATAAATACGCATAAACAACTCATTTCTGAATATTATTTATATTAAAATACGCTTTTGTGATGAGAAAAAACAAACCAGAAAAGAAAAAAGAAAACACCAATTGAATATAGATTTAAAAAAAACCACCAATGGGACTCGAACCACATCGGTCAATAGTCAAAAGGTTATCAGTCTGAGGACTAATCCGCTACGCCACGCTGCCATTTCGCAATCGAAGTAACAAGTTGTGTTCTTTATAGTAGTCAGGTATTGAAAGTAGTATATATATCAATTCAAATGGCAAAGTGTAAACATTTATAGAGAAATGGCAAAGTGTATTCAGTTTACCATAATGACAAAAGCAAAATGGTCCAAAATCGACATTTTATGTTTTTGAGGCCGCATCTCATGAAACGTCACGTTCGTTTACGATTTGCTATACCAATTGAGAATGTTTTAATGCAAAAGAATAAAACATTGATTTTCTATATAAATTTGTTACACTTTACCATTTTGAATTGAAAAGAAAAACGCATATATTTTATTTGTCAATGGCAAAATGTGGCGTAGCGGATTAGTCCTCCGACTGTTAACCTTTTGCTATTGACTGATGTGCATGGTTCGAGTCCCAATGGTGGTCTATATTTTTTTTTTAAGTGTATTAAATTGTTGTTTCTTTTTTCTTTCTTTTTTTCTCATCGCAAAAGCGTATTTTGTTATAAATAATATTCAGAAATGAGTTGTTTCAAATTGTTACATCATAATCTTTCTGATTCGCTCGGATGTGCCTATACTCAGCAAACACAAGTTTTAGAGAAAACATTAATTTTACACGTTAGGTTATATCATAAAGGGTACATAACGTTTTAATAACATTCAAAAAAACATTTTGGATAACATGCTGCAAAACATTGTGATATTGTACGAAAAATGCATTTGTAGTGTCTTTGAGTTATGAGACAAAAACGAAAATTGACTCAGTATCATACAGAAGAGGGCCATAATTACAAAACGTGTGTCATTTAGCATAGGAGGTGTTGTCAGTGACCACTCCCTAAATAACTCAACATTTTTATCAACACTTTTATTATGATTCAAAAGTATATTATCTACTCTCTAATCGTGTGCAATATGAAGCTCATACAGCATTCTGTTTTTGAGTTATGGACAAAATTGACATTTTAGAGCAGTTTAGAGCCATAATTATGAAAAGTGTGTAATTTAGCATATGGGGTGTTTTAAGTGACCACTCCTAAATAAACCAAATTCTTTATCAACAATTTTATTATGATTGCAAAGCATATAATCCCCTCTCAAATCGTGTGCAATATGAAGCTCATACAACATTCTGTTTTTGAGTTATGGACAAAAACGACATTTTAGAGCAGTTTAGAGCCATAATTATGAAACGTGTGTAATTTAGCATATGGGGTGTTTTCGGTGACCACTCCCTAAATAAACCAAATTCGTTATGAACAATTTTATTATGATTGCAAAGTATATAATCCACTCTCAAATCGTGTAAAATTTGAAGCTCATACGACATTCCGTTTTTGAGTTATGAGACAAAAACGAAATTTAGATGAAATATTTTGCATTCGGTAGAGACAATCAAGGAAAAAAGTCCTTGGAACGCTTGGCACACTCTGTCGAAATTCCGTGCAAAATTTCTTATGTTCATGGAAATGACCTATATTGTGTTTGGGAAGAAACATGACATCTACAACAATGATTTACCCTTCCCCTCTCCCCATCAAGCAATGTTGGAACACATTGGAGAACCGCTGAAGACATTGGCATTTCTCAACATTGCACGGGGGAGAGGGGGTGACAGTTTTCCGTTATTTACACGCAAGCGTTCCAAGACTTTTTTCCTTGATTGTCTCTACCGAATGCAAAATATTTCATCTAAATTTCGTTTTTGTCTCATAACTCAAAAACGGAATGTCGTATGAGCTTCAAATTGCACACGATTTGAGAGTGGATTATATGCTTTGTAATCATAATAAAATTGTTGACAAAGAATTTGGTTTATTTAGGGAGTGGCCAATGGAAACACCCCCTATGCTAAATTACTCACGTTTCTTAATCATGGCTCTAAAATGCTCTAAAATGTCGTTTTTGTCCATAACTCAAAAACAGAATGTTGTATGAGTTTCATATTGCACCAGATTTGAGAGTAGATAATACCCTTTTGAATCATAATAAAATTGTTGATAAAAATGTTGGGTTATTCAGGGAGTGGTCACTGAAAACACCTCCTATGCTAAATTACACAAGTTTCGTAATTATGCCCTCTACTGTAGTCAAATTTCGTTTTTGTCTCGTAACTCAAAAACACTACAAATACATTTTTTTTTACAATATCACAATGTTTTGCAGCATGTTTCCAAAATATTTTCAATGTTATCAAAACTTCAAACATTTTGCACCCTTTATGATATAACCCAACATGTAAATGTTTTGTCTAAAACTTGTGTTTGCTGAGTATAGGCATATATAAATGTTTTCTGGAAAACTTGTGTATGCTGAGTGTAGGCATATCCGAGCGAATCACAAAGATTATGATGTAACAATTTGAAACAACTCATTTCTGAATATTATTTCTATTAAGACACGCTTTTGCGATGAGAAAAACAAGAAAAAAACACACAATTGAATATACTTTAAAAAAAAAAGACCACCACTGGGACTCGAACCATTCACATCGGTCAATAGTCAAAAGGTTATCAGTCTGAGGACTAATCCGCTACGCCACGCTGCCATTTCGCAATCGAAGTAACAAGTTTTGTTCTTTTATAGTAGTCAGGTATCGGGGAAAGTGTAAACTTGTATAGAGTGCCTGCACGAAAGGTCATGAGTTCAAATCATCCTCCAGACACGCTCCATAAGATATGCTAATGCATGGAGTACAAAGAATTACTTTGATCAAAACCAGTTAAACAAGTGATTGGTATTGTACTCCGTGCATTTGCATGTCCTCTGGAGCGTGTCTTTAGGATGGTTTGAACTTTGTGATCTTCCATGCAAGCACCCTATAGTAGAAACTTCAAAATGTATCACTTTACCATAATGACAAAATGGTCCAAAATCGACATTTTATGTTTTTAGGCCGCATCTCACGAGGCGTCACGTTCGTTTACATTTGCTATACCAATTGAAAATGTTTTATTGCAAAAGGAATGACACCTTGATCTCTTATATGAAATTTGTTAACACTTTACCATTTTGAAATAAACGCGTGTTTCATCATTTATAAAATTTGTTAACAGTTAAATTTACCAATTTGAATTGAAATAAATACGCATAAACAACTCATTTCTGAATATTATTTATATTAAAATACGCTTTTGTGATGAGAAAAAACAAACCAGAAAAGAAAAAAGAAAACACCAATTGAATATAGTTTTAAAAAAGACCACAAATGGACTCGAACCACATCGGTCAATAGTCAAAAGGTTATCAGTCTGAGGACTAATCCGCTACGCCACGCTGCCATTTCGCAATCGAAGTAACAAGTTGTGTTCTTTTATAGTAGTCAGGTATCGGGGCAAGTGTAAACATGTATAGTAGAAATGGCAAAGTGTATCAGTTTACCATAATGACAAAATGGTCCAAAATCGACATTTTATGTTTTGAGGCCGCATCTCATGAAGCGTCACGTTCGTTTACATTTGCTATACCAATTGAGAATGTTTTAATGCAAAAGGAATAAAACATTGATTTCATATATGAAATTTGTTAACACTTTACCATTTTGAATTGAAAGAAATACGCATATATATTTATTTCAATTCAAAATGGTAAAGTGTTAAAAAATTTCATATAGATCAAGGTGTCATTCCTTTTGCATTAAAACATTCTCAATTGGTATAGCAAATGTAAACGAACGTGACGTTTCATGAGATGCGGCCTCAAAAACATAAAATGTCGATTTTGGACCATTTTGTCATTATGGTAAACTGATACACTTTGCCATTTCTACTATACAAGTTTACACTTTCCCCGATACCTGACTACTATAAAAGAACAAAACTTGTTACTTCGTTTGTGCAATGGCCGCGTGGCGTAGCGGATTAGTCCTCCGACTGTTAACCTTTTGGCTATTGACTGATGTGCATGGTTCGAGTCCCAATGGTGGTCTATATTTTTTCTTTAAGTGTATTAAATTGTTGTTTCTTTTTTCTTTCTTTTTTCTCATCGCAAAAGCGTATTTTGTTATAAATAATATTCAGAAATGAGTTGTTTCAAATTGTTACATCATAATCTTTCTGATTCGCTCGGATGTGCCTATACTCAGCAAACACAAGTTTTAGAGAAAACATTAATTTTACACGTTAGGTTATATCATAAAGGGTACATAACGTTTTAATAACATTCAAAAAAACATTTTGGATAACATGCTGCAAAACATTGTGATATTGTACGAAAAATGCATTTGTAGTGTCTTTGAGTTATGAGACAAAAACGAAAATTGACTCAGTATCATACAGAAGAGGGCCATAATTACAAAACGTGTGTCATTTAGCATAGGAGGTGTTGTCAGTGACCACTCCCTAAATAACTCAACATTTTTATCAACACTTTTATTATGATTCAAAAGTATATTATCTACTCTCTAATCGTGTGCAATATGAAGCTCATACAGCATTCTGTTTTTGAGTTATGGACAAAATTGACATTTTAGAGCAGTTTAGAGCCATAATTATGAAAAGTGTGTAATTTAGCATATGGGGTGTTTTAAGTGACCACACCCTAAATAAACCAAATTCTTTATCAACAATTTTATTATGATTGCAAAGCATATAATCCCCTCTCAAATCGTGTGCAATATGAAGCTCATACAACATTCTGTTTTTGAGTTATGGACAAAAACGACATTTTAGAGCAGTTTAGAGCCATAATTATGAAACGTGTGTAATTTAGCATATGGGGTGTTTTCGGTGACCACTCCTAAATAAACCAAATTCGTTATGAACAATTTTATTATGATTGCAAAGTATATAATCCACTCTCAAATCGTGTAAAATTTGAAGCTCATACGACATTCCGTTTTTGAGTTATGAGACAAAAACGAAATTTAGATGAAATATTTTGCATTCGGTAGAGACAATCAAGGAAAAAAGTCCTTGGAACGCTTGGCACACTCTGTCGAAATTCCGTGCAAAATTTCTTATGTTCATGGAAATGACCTATATTGTGTTTGGGAAGAAACATGACATCTACAACAATGATTTACCTTCCCTCTCCCCATCAAGCAATGTTGGAACACATTGGAGAACCGCTGAAGACATTGGCATTTCTCAACATTGCACGGGGGAGAGGGGTGACAGTTTTCCGTTATTTACACAAGCGTTCCAAGACTTTTTCCTTGATTGTCTCTACCGAATGCAAAATATTTCATCTAAATTTCGTTTTTGTCTCATAACTCAAAAACGGAATGTCGTATGAGCTTCAAATTGCACACGATTTGAGAGTGGATTATATGCTTTGTAATCATAATAAAATTGTTGACAAAGAATTTGGTTTATTTAGGAGTGGCCAATGGAAACACCCCTATGCTAAATTACTCACGTTTCTTAATCATGGCTCTAAAATGCTCTAAAATGTCGTTTTTGTCCATAACTCAAAAACAGAATGTTGTATGAGTTTCATATTGCACCAGATTTGAGAGTAGATAATACCCTTTTGAATCATAATAAAATTGTTGATAAAAATGTTGGGTTATTCAGGGAGTGGTCACTGAAAACACCTCCTATGCTAAATTACACAAGTTTCGTAATTATGCCCTCTACTGTAGTCAAATTTCGTTTTTGTCTCGTAACTCAAAAACACTACAAATACATTTTTTTTACAATATCACAATGTTTTGCAGCATGTTTCCAAAATATTTTCAATGTTATCAAAACTTCAAACATTTTGCACCCTTTATGATATAACCCAACATGTAAATGTTTTGTCTAAAACTTGTGTTTGCTGAGTATAGGCATATATAAATGTTTTCTGGAAAACTTGTGTATGCTGAGTGTAGGCATATCCGAGCGAATCACAAAGATTATGATGTAACAATTTGAAACAACTCATTTCTGAATATTATTTCTATTAAGACACGCTTTTGCGATGAGAAAAAACAAGAAAAAAAACACACAATTGAATATACTTTAAAAAAAAAAAGACCACCACTGGGACTCGAACCATTCACATCGGTCAATAGTCAAAAGGTTATCAGTCTGAGGACTAATCCGCTACGCCACGCTGCCATTTCGCAATCGAAGTAACAAGTTTTGTTCTTTTATAGTAGTCAGGTATCGGGGAAAGTGTAAACTTGTATAGAGTGCCTGCACGAAAGGTCATGAGTTCAAATCATCCTCCAGACACGCTCCATAAGATATGCTTTGATCAAAAATTACTTTGATCAAAACCAGTTAAACAAGTGATTGGTATTGTACTCCGTGCATTTGCATGTCCTCTGGAGCGTGTCTTTAGGATGGTTTGAACTTTGTGATCTTCCATGCAAGCACCCTATAGTAGAAACTTCAAAATGTATCACTTTACCATAATGACAAAATGGTCCAAAATCGACATTTTATGTTTTTAGGCCGCATCTCACGAGGCGTCACGTTCGTTTACATTTGCTATACCAATTGAAAATGTTTTATTGCAAAAGGAATGACACCTTGATCTCTTATATGAAATTTGTTAACACTTTACCATTTTGAAATAAACGCGTTTTCATCATTTATAAAATTTGTTAACAGTTAAATTTACCAATTTGAATTGAAATAAATACGCATAAACAACTCATTTCTGAATATTATTTATATTAAAATACGCTTTTGTGATGAGAAAAAACAAACCAGAAAAGAAAAAAGAAAACACCAATTGAATATAGTTTTAAAAAGACCACCAATGGGACTCGAACCACATCGGTCAATAGTCAAAAGGTTATCAGTCTGAGGACTAATCCGCTACGCCACGCTGCCATTTCGCAATCGAAGTAACAAGTTGTGTTCTTTTATAGTAGTCAGGTATCAGGGCAAGTGTAAACATGTATAGTAGAAATGGCAAAGTGTATCAGTTTACCATAATGACAAAATGGTCCAAAATCGACATTTTATGTTTTTGAGGCCGCATCTCATGAAGCGTCACGTTCGTTTACATTTGCTATACCAATTGAGAATGTTTTAATGCAAAAGGAATAAAACATTATATTTATTTCATATATGGTAAATTTGTTAACACTTTACCATTTTGAATTGAAAATTATGAAATACGCATATATATTTATTTCAATTCAAAATATAAAAGAACAAAACTTTATATGTTTGTGCAATGTGTCATGGCGTAAAATATTAGTCCTCCGACTGTTAACCTTTTGGCTATTGACTGATGTGCATGGTTCGAGTCCCAATGGTGGTCTATATTTGTTCTTTAAGTGTATTAAATTGTTGTTTCTTTTTTTCTTTCTTTTTTTCTCATCGCAAAAGCGTATTTTGTTATAAATAATATTCAGAAATGAGTTGTTTCAAATTGTTACATCATAATCTTTCTGATTCGCTCGGATGTGCCTATACTCAGCAAACACAAGTTTTAGAGAAAACATTAATTTTACACGTTAGGTTATATCATAAAGGGTACATAACGTTTTAATAACATTCAAAAAAACATTTTGGATAACATGCTGCAAAACATTGTGATATTGTACGAAAAATGCATTTGTAGTGTCTTTGAGTTATGAGACAAAAACGAAAATTGACTCAGTATCATACAGAAGAGGGCCATAATTACAAAACGTGTGTCATTTAGCATAGGAGGTGTTGTCAGTGACCACTCCCTAAATAACTCAACATTTTTATCAACACTTTTATTATGATTCAAAAGTATATTATCTACTCTCTAATCGTGTGCAATATGAAGCTCATACAGCATTCTGTTTTTGAGTTATGGACAAAATTGACATTTTAGAGCAGTTTAGAGCCATAATTATGAAAAGTGTGTAATTTAGCATATGGGGTGTTTTAAGTGACCACTCCTAAATAAACCAAATTCTTTATCAACAATTTTATTATGATTGCAAAGCATATAATCCCCTCTCAAATCGTGTGCAATATGAAGCTCATACAACATTCTGTTTTTGAGTTATGGACAAAAACGACATTTTAGAGCAGTTTAGAGCCATAATTATGAAACGTGTGTAATTTAGCATATGGGGTGTTTTCGGTGACCACTCCTAAATAAACCAAATTCGTTATGAACAATTTTATTATGATTGCAAAGTATATAATCCACTCTCAAATCGTGTAAAATTTGAAGCTCATACGACATTCCGTTTTTGAGTTATGAGACAAAAACGAAATTTAGATGAAATATTTTGCATTCGGTAGAGACAATCAAGGAAAAAAGTCCTTGGAACGCTTGGCACACTCTGTCGAAATTCCGTGCAAAATTTCTTATGTTCATGGAAATGACCTATATTGTGTTTGGGAAGAAACATGACATCTACAACAATGATTTACCTTCCCTCTCCCCATCAAGCAATGTTGGAACACATTGGAGAACCGCTGAAGACATTGGCATTTCTCAACATTGCACGGGGAGAGGGGTGACAGTTTTCCGTTATTTACACGCAAGCGTTCCAAGACTTTTTTCCTTGATTGTCTCTACCGAATGCAAAATATTTCATCTAAATTTCGTTTTTGTCTCATAACTCAAAAACGGAATGTCGTATAAGCTTCAAATTGCACACGATTTGAGAGTGGATTATATGCTTTGTAATCATAATAAAATTGTTGACAAAGAATTTGGTTTATTTAGGGAGTGGCCAATGAAACACCCCTATGCTAAATTACTCACGTTTCTTAATCATGGCTCTAAAATGCTCTAAAATGTCGTTTTTGTCCATAACTCAAAAACAGAATGTTGTATGAGTTTCATATTGCACCAGATTTGAGAGTAGATAATACCCTTTTGAATCATAATAAAATTGTTGATAAAAATGTTGGGTTATTCAGGGAGTGGTCACTGAAAACACCTCCTATGCTAAATTACACAAGTTTCGTAATTATGCCCTCTACTGTAGTCAAATTTCGTTTTTGTCTCGTAACTCAAAAACACTACAAATACATTTTTTTTTACAATATCACAATGTTTTGCAGCATGTTTCCAAAATATTTTCAATGTTATCAAAACTTCAAACATTTTGCACCCTTTATGATATAACCCAACATGTAAATGTTTTGTCTAAAACTTGTGTTTGCTGAGTATAGGCATATATAAATGTTTTCTGGAAAACTTGTGTATGCTGAGTGTAGGCATATCCGAGCGAATCACAAAGATTATGATGTAACAATTTGAAACAACTCATTTCTGAATATTATTTCTATTAAGACACGCTTTTGCGATGAGAAAAACAAGAAAAAAACACACAATTGAATAAACAAAAAAAAAAAAGACCACCACTGGGACTCGAACCATTCACATCGGTCAATAGTCAAAAGGTTATCAGTCTGAGGACTAATCCGCTACGCCACGCTGCCATTTCGCAATCGAAGTAACAAGTTTTGTTCTTTTATAGTAGTCAGGTATCGGGAAAGTGTAAACTTGTATAGAGTGCCTGCACGAAAGGTCATGAGTTCAAATCATCCTCCAGACACGCTCCATAAGATATGCTAATGCATGGAGTACAAAGAATTACTTTGATCAAAACCAGTTAAACAAGTGATTGGTATTGTACTCCGTGCATTTGCATGTCCTCTGGAGCGTGTCTTTAGGATGGTTTGAACTTTGTGATCTTCCATGCAAGCACCCTATAGTAGAAACTTCAAAATGTATCACTTTACCATAATGACAAAATGGTCCAAAATCGACATTTTATGTTTTTAGGCCGCATCTCACGAGGCGTCACGTTCGTTTACATTTGCTATACCAATTGAAAATGTTTTATTGCAAAAGGAATGACACCTTGATCTCTTATATGAAATTTGTTAACACTTTACCATTTTGAAATAAACGCGTGTTTCATCATTTATAAAATTTGTTAACAGTTAAATTTACCAATTTGAATTGAAATAAATACGCATAAACAACTCATTTCTGAATATTATTTATATTAAAATACGCTTTTGTGATGAGAAAAAACAAACCAGAAAAGAAAAAAGAAAACACCAATTGAATATAGTTTTAAAAAAGACCACCAATGGGACTCGAACCACATCGGTCAATAGTCAAAAGGTTATCAGTCTGAGGACTAATCCGCTACGCCACGCTGCCATTTCGCAATCGAAGTAACAAGTTGTGTTCTTTTATAGTAGTCAGGTATCGTGGGCAAGTGTAAACATGTATAGTAGAAATGGCAAAGTGTATCAGTTTACCATAATGACAAAATGGTCCAAAATCGACATTTTATGTTTTGAGGCCGCATCTCATGAAGCGTCACGTTCGTTTACATTTGCTATACCAATTGAGAATGTTTAATGCAAAGGAATAAAACATTGATTTCATATATGAAATTTGTTAACACTTTACCATTTTGAATTGAAAGAAATACGCATATATATTTATTTCAATTCAAAATGGTCAAAATTCATATGAATCAGGTTAGTCATTCCTTTTGCATTAACCTTTTGGCTATTGACTGAACTTGCATGGTTCGAGTCCCAATGGTGGTCTATATTCCGAGTTTGATCTTTAAGTGTATTAAATTGTTGTTTCTTTTTCTTTCTTTTTTCTCATCGCAAAAGCGTATTTTGTTATAAATAATATTTAGAAATGAGTTGTTTCAAATTGTTACATCATAATCTTTCTGATTCGCTCGGATGTGCCTATACTCAGCAAACACAAGTTTTAGAAAACATTAATTTTACACGTTAGGTTATATCATAAAGGGTACATAACGTTTTAATAACATTCAAAAAACATTTTGGATAACATGCTGCAAAACATTGTGATATTGTACGAAAAATGCATTTGTAGTGTCTTTGAGTTATGAGACAAAAACGAAAATTGACTCAGTATCATACAGAAGAGGGCCATAATTACAAAACGTGTGTCATTTAGCATAGGAGGTGTTGTCAGTGACCACTCCCTAAATAACTCAACATTTTTATCAACACTTTTATTATGATTCAAAAGTATATTATCTACTCTCTAATCGTGTGCAATATGAAGCTCATACAACATTCTGTTTTTGAGTTATGGACAAAATTGACATTTTAGAGCAGTTTAGAGCCATAATTATGAAAAGTGTGTAATTTAGCATATGGGGTGTTTTAAGTGACCACTCCTAAATAAACCAAATTCTTTATCAACAATTTTATTATGATTGCAAAGCATATAATCCCCTCTCAAATCGTGTGCAATATGAAGCTCATACAACATTCTGTTTTTGAGTTATGGACAAAAACGACATTTTAGAGCAGTTTAGAGCCATAATTATGAAACGTGTGTAATTTAGCATATGGGGTGTTTTCGGTGACCACTTTCTAAATAAACCAAATTCGTTATGAACAATTTTATTATGATTGCAAAGTATATAATCCACTCTCAAATCGTGTAAAATTTGAAGCTCATACGACATTCCGTTTTGAGTTATGAGACAAAAACGAAATTTAGATGAAATATTTTGCATTCGGTAGAGACAATCAAGGAAAAAAGTCCTTGGAACGCTTGGCACACTCTGTCGAAATTCCGTGCAAAATTTCTTATGTTCATGGAAATGACCTATATTGTGTTTGGGAAGAAACATGACATCTACAACAATGATTTACCTTCCCTCTCCCCATCAAGCAATGTTGGAACACATTGGAGAACCGCTGAAGACATTGGCATTTCTCAACATTGCACGGGGGAGAGGGGGTGACAGTTTTCCGTTATTTACACGCAAGCGTTCCAAGAGTTTTTTCCTTGATTGTCTCTCCCGAATGCAAAATATTTCATCTAAATTTCGTTTTTGTCTCATAACTCAAAAACGGAATGTCGTATGAGCTTCAAATTGCACACGATTTGAGAGTGGATTATATGCTTTGTAATCATAATAAAATTGTTGACAAAGAATTTGGTTTATTTAGGGAGTGGCCAATGGAAACACCCCCTATGCTAAATTACTCACGTTTCTTAATCATGGCTCTAAAATGCTCTAAAATGTCGTTTTTGTCCATAACTCAAAAACAGAATGTTGTATGAGTTTCATATTGCACCAGATTTGAGAGTAGATAATACCCTTTTGAATCATAATAAAATTGTTGATAAAAATGTTGGGTTATTCAGGAGTGGTCACTGAAAACACCTCCTATGCTAAATTACACAAGTTTCGTAATTATGCCCTCTACTGTAGTCAAATTTCGTTTTTGTCTCGTAACTCAAAAACACTACAAATACATTTTTTTTACAATATCACAATGTTTTGCAGCATGTTTCCAAAATATTTTCAATGTTATCAAAACTTCAAACATTTTGCACCCTTTATGATATAACCCAACATGTAAATGTTTTGTCTAAAACTTGTGTTTGCTGAGTATAGGCATATATAAATGTTTTCTGGAAAACTTGTGTATGCTGAGTGTAGGCATATCCGAGCGAATCACAAAGATTATGATGTAACAATTTGAAACAACTCATTTCTGAATATTATTTCTATTAAGACACGCTTTTGCGATGAGAAAAACAAGAAAAAAACACACAATTGAATATACTTTAAAAAAAAAAAAGACCACCACTGGGACTCGAACCATTCACATCGGTCAATAGTCAAAAGGTTATCAGTCTGAGGACTAATCCGCTACGCCACGCTGCCATTTCGCAATCGAAGTAACAAGTTTTGTTCTTTTATAGTAGTCAGGTATCGGGGAAAGTGTAAACTTGTATAGAGTGCCTGCACGAAAGGTCATGAGTTCAAATCATCCTCCAGACACGCTCCATAAGATATGCTAATGCATGGAGTACAAAGAATTACTTTGATCAAAACCAGTTAAACAAGTGATTGGTATTGTACTCCGTGCATTTGCATGTCCTCTGAGCGTGTCTTTAGGATGGTTTGAACTTTGTGATCTTCCATGCAAGCACCCTATAGTAGAAACTTCAAAATGTATCACTTTACCATAATGACAAAATGGTCCAAAATCGACATTTTATGTTTTTAGGCCGCATCTCACGAGGCGTCACGTTCGTTTACATTTGCTATACCAATTGAAAATGTTTTATTGCAAAAGGAATGACACCTTGATCTCTTATATGAAATTTGTTAACACTTTACCATTTTGAAATAAACGCGTGTTTCATCATTTATAAAATTTGTTAACAGTTAAATTTACCAATTTGAATTGAAATAAATACGCATAAACAACTCATTTCTGAATATTATTTATATTAAAATACGCTTTTGTGATGAGAAAAAAAACCAGAAAAGAAAAAAGAAAACACCAATTGAATATAGTTTTAAAAAAGACCACCAATGGGACTCGAACCACATCGGTCAATAGTCAAAAGGTTATCAGTCTGAGGACTAATCCGCTACGCCACGCTGCCATTTCGCAATCAAGTAACAAGTTGTGTTCTTTTATAGTAGTCAGGTATCAGGTAAACATGTATAGTAGAAATGGCAAGTGTAAACATGTATAGTAGAAATGGCAAAAGTGTATCAGTTTACCATAATTGAAAAAATGGTCGCAATATATTTATTTCAATTCAAAATGGTTTTAAGGCCGCATCTCATATGAAGATCAAGTTCATTCCTTTGCATTAAACCAATTGGTAGAATGTTTTCATGATGCGGCCTCAAAAATAAAACATTGATTTCCATTATCAAATTTGGTAAACTGATACACTTTACCATTTCTAATACAAGTTTAAGAAATACGCATATATATTTGATTTCTATAAAAGAACAAAACTTGTTACTTCATTTGTGCAATGGCAAGTGGCGTAGCGGATTAGTCCTCCGACTGTTAACCTTTTGGCTATTGACTGATGTGCATGGTTCGAGTCCCAATGGTGGTCTATATTTTTCTTTAAGTGTATTAAATTGTTGTTTCTTTTTTCTTTTTCTTTTTTCATCGCAAAAGCGTATTTTGTTATAAATAATATTCAGAAATGAGTTGTTTCAAATTGTTACATCATAATCTTTCTGATTCGCTCGGATGTGCCTATACTCAGCAAACACAAGTTTTAGAGAAAACATTAATTTTACACGTTAGGTTATATCATAAAGGGTACATAACGTTTTAATAACATTCAAAAAAACATTTTGGATAACATGCTGCAAAACATTGTGATATTGTACGAAAAATGCATTTGTAGTGTCTTTGAGTTATGAGACAAAAACGAAAATTGACTCAGTATCATACAGAAGAGGGCCATAATTACAAAACGTGTGTCATTTAGCATAGGAGGTGTTGTCAGTGACCACTCCTAAATAACTCAACATTTTTATCAACACTTTTATTATGATTCAAAAGTATATTATCTACTCTCTAATCGTGTGCAATATGAAGCTCATACAGCATTCTGTTTTTGAGTTATGGACAAAATTGACATTTTAGAGCAGTTTAGAGCCATAATTATGAAAAGTGTGTAATTTAGCATATGGGGTGTTTTAAGTGACCACTCCTAAATAAACCAAATTCTTTATCAACAATTTTATTATGATTGCAAAGCATATAATCCCCTCTCAAATCGTGTGCAATATGAAGCTCATACAACATTCTGTTTTTGAGTTATGGACAAAAACGACATTTTAGAGCAGTTTAGAGCCATAATTATGAAACGTGTGTAATTTAGCATATGGGGTGTTTTCGGTGACCACTCCTAAATAAACCAAATTCGTTATGAACAATTTTATTATGATTGCAAAGTATATAATCCACTCTCAAATCGTGTAAAATTTGAAGCTCATACGACATTCCGTTTTTGAGTTATGAGACAAAAACGAAATTTAGATGAAATATTTTGCATTCGGTAGAGACAATCAAGGAAAAAAAGTCCTTGGAACGCTTGGCACACTCTGTCGAAATTCCGTGCAAAATTTCTTATGTTCATGGAAATGACCTATATTGTGTTTGGGAAGAAACATGACATCTACAACAATGATTACCCCTTACCCTCTCCCCATCAAGCAATGTTGGAACACATTGGAGAACCGCTGAAGACATTGGCATTTCTCAACATTGCACGGGGGAGAGGGGGTGACAGTTTTCCGTTATTTACACGCAAGCGTTCCAAGACTTTTTTCCTTGATTGTCTCTACCGAATGCAAAATATTTCATCTAAATTTCGTTTTTGTCTCATAACTCAAAAACGGAATGTCGTATGAGCTTCAAATTGCACACGATTTGAGAGTGGATTATATGCTTTGTAATCATAATAAAATTGTTGATAAAGAATTTGGTTTATTTAGGGAGTGGCCAATGGAAACACCCCCTATGCTAAATTACTCACGTTTCTTAATCATGGCTCTAAAATGCTCTAAAATGTCGTTTTTGTCCATAACTCAAAAACAGAATGTTGTATGAGTTTCATATTGCACCAGATTTGAGAGTAGATAATACCCTTTTGAATCATAATAAAATTGTTGATAAAAATGTTGGGTTATTCAGGGAGTGGTCACTGAAAACACCTCCTATGCTAAATTACACAAGTTTCGTAATTATGCCCTCTACTGTAGTCAAATTTCGTTTTTTGTCTCGTAACTCAAAAACACTACAAATACATTTTTTTTTACAATATCACAATGTTTTGCAGCATGTTTCCAAAATATTTTCAATGTTATCAAAACTTCAAACATTTTGCACCCTTTATGATATAACCCAACATGTAAATGTTTTGTCTAAAACTTGTGTTTGCTGAGTATAGGCATATATAAATGTTTTCTGGAAAACTTGTGTATGCTGAGTGTAGGCATATCCGAGCGAATCACAAAGATTATGATGTAACAATTTGAAACAACTCATTTCTGAATATTATTTCTATTAAGACACGCTTTTGCGATGAGAAAAACAAGAAAAAAAACACACAATTGAATATACTTTAAAAAAAAAAGACCACCACTGGGACTCGAACCATTCACATCGGTCAATAGTCAAAAGGTTATCAGTCTGAGGACTAATCCGCTACGCCACGCTGCCATTTCGCAATCGAAGTAACAAGTTTTGTTCTTTTATAGTAGTCAGGTATCGGGGAAAGTGTACACAGGGAAAATATGCCACATAGTGCCAGGTTGGCACTTGCCAACTGCATGCCAATGTGGCATTTGCCAGGTTCGGCCAAGAAGAATGTGCAAGGGGTACGCACAACCAGGCATTTGCAGTCACGGGCCAAATTGGCATCCAGAGTGTCAGAAATCATTGGCATCTGCCAATTGTACCAGGTTGGCAAGTGTCAATCTGGCAGGGGTTGGCATTATCATTTTTTGGTGATTTATAGATTTGTATTATTTTTGAACAAAAATGAGATTTGTAGATGGTTTCCAGCGGTGGTTCCCAGTGTTTTAGGCTCCATATTGTTTTGAACATACAAAACATTGCATGATCTTTGTTTTCATTGGTTTTTGTAATTTGAATAAATCAAAACAATGATTTTGTATAAAAATGAGCTATTTCTGATGATTGAATTTCTTTTTCATGTGTTTTTAATTTTATTATTCTAATTTATTTTGGAACAAAAATGCAATTTTGGTTTGTTTCCTGTGGTGGTTCCCGGGGTTAGGCTCCAGGTCGTTTTGATAATAATTATGAATTTGCAGGTTTGTACTTTGATGTGTTTTTGTTATTTTTCAAGATTTAAATTATAATGGAACAAAAACAAAAATGCATTTTTGGATGGTTTCCTATGGTGGTTCCCGATGTTTTCGGTATCGTGTTATTTTGATAGTAATTGTGCATTGGTTGATTTGTGCTTTCATATGTTTATGTTACTTTGCAAGATTTAAATTATTTTGGAACATTGGATGCATTTTTGGATGGTTTCCTGTGGTGGTTCCCGGTGTTTCGGCTCCGTGTTGTTTTGATAGTAGGCCTACTGGTGCATTGGTAGTTTGGGCTCTCTCATTTGCAAGAATTAGGCCTAAATTATTTTGGAACAACAATGTATTGTTAGATGATTTCCTGTCCTGGTTCACGGTGTTTCGGCTCCATTTATGCATTTGTGTTCAGTCATGAGCTCCCTCAAATGCTGTTGTATGTGAAAGAGCTCTAATGACAAATTATCATACCAAACCAGTAAATGTGCACGTCGCAAAAAAAAGTAGATTTAAGATTATTCAGATGAAAAATTAGTGTGTGTTTCAGTCAAAAGTAAGAAGAAACGCCATTATTAAACTTAATTTTTTGTTTGCAATTTAAATAAGACAATCTTAAAAATCACAATGAAAGATAAAACGGTTTTGTACACAATACCACGGAAATGGTGTATATATTGGCGTAAATCAACCGGGAGGTTGACAAGTATTGGCGAAGATTAAATTAAATGAGTTTTGAAATTTTCAGTCTTTTTTAAATTTTGTTTACTTTTTTATGGCTTGAAGAACTGAATCGCGTATTACGCAGCCCACCACTCGCATGGCGCAGAGCGCCACGCAAAGTTCATTGCGCGTACCGGCGCGTAATTTTATCGCAATCGCGGATAAGCCAAGTTGATTGATCGGTGACGCAAAATCACGCACGAGAAATGCATTATTTACGATCTGCATCATTTTCTAGCTCGGAAGGCGCGCGCGCAAACGGCTATCTTCTGAAGATAGCATTGCGGGCCTAATAAAGCAACAGAAAACATTTCACGCATTTGAAAAACATCTCTTGTTAGGAAAGTTTGTTTTTGATGTGTTTTGTTTGTTTGTTTTCCACTATCTACTCAAGATAGCGGTTTTTTAATAATAAAATAGGCCTAAGAAAGTAAGAAAGGTTGACAATATTTTGTTATCTACCATTTGAAACCGTATGAACTAATTTTTAAAAAAATATAGAATTTACGGTGTGATTTGTAAATCATTATAGGCCCTTTGCGACATCACGAATCATGCATATGCTGTCAAAAAAACGCGCTCAAATCCTACTTACGGCCTGCATCATTTTGTCGGCACTCGCAAACGGCTTTACGGGCTTAATAAAACAACGCAGAAAATATTTCACAAATTTAGAAAACGTCTGTTAGGAAAGTTTGTTTGATGTTTTTGTTTGTTTATTATTATTTGTCTGCTTGTTAGTTTTTCCGCTATCTACTCAAGTAAAATACAAAGAAATTGAGAAAGGTTGAATATATTTTGTCAGGGCTATCTACTGATGATAGCATTATAAAACCTAATGAAATAATACAAAGAGAAGGAAATTATAAGACTTAGCATGAGACGAGTCAGAAAGATAATTTGATATGTTTTTGTATATTTCATGTTTGTTTGTCTGTTTTTGTTTTTTATCTACTCAAGATACCATTTACAGTGCGATTTGCAAATCACCCGTTGCGACATGCATCTGTGAACACGCGCGAGCCCACTTACGGCCTGCATCATTTACGATCTGCATCATTTTCTCGGAAGGCGCCCGCGCAAACGGCTATCTTCTGAAGATAACATTGCGGGCCTAATAAAGCAACAGAAAATATTTCACACAGTTAGAAAACATCTGTTAGGAAAGGTTGTTTTTGAGAGTTTTTTTTTGTTTGTTTGTTTGTTTATTCCGCTATCTACTAAAGGTATATTTTTTTTGGATAAATTACAAAGAAAGTAGGCAGTAGAAAGGTTGACAATATTTTGTTATCTACTGATGATACCATTTGGAATTGTATAACCAACAATTTCTTGTTTGTTATCTACTCAAGGTAGAATTTACGGTGTGATTTGCGGCACCAAGCATCATCTGCTCAAAAAAACCCGCTCAAAGTCTATTTACGGCCAGAAAATATTTCACAAATTTAGAAAACGTCTATCAGGAAAGTTTGTTTTGATGTTTTTTGTTTGTTTATTTATTTATTTGTTTGCTTGTTAGTTTTTCCGCAAGTAAAATACAAAAAAATTGAGAAAGGTTGTTCGTTAGGCCTATCTACTGGTGATAGCATTTTTAAACCTAATGAAATAATACAAAAAAAGAGGAAATTATAAGACTTAGCATGAGACGAGTCGGAAAGATAATTTGGTATATTATTGTATTTTCCATGTTTGTTTGTCTGTTTATTTGTTTGATTTTTACCTACAAAAATGAATTTTTGACAATTTTTGTTCTGTACATAATAACAAAAAAACACTCTTTCCAAATTTTTTTAGTTTTTTGATATTAGCCTTATTTTTTGAGATATTGACCATAGGCCTATAAAGCATCAAAATGTACTTTTTAAAATTCACAAACGCCTATTTGCACAAAATGATGCCTAAAATTGGAAATAGACTAAAATATAAGAAAATGAGAAAAACGTTTCTTAAGTCGATCATGCGTTTTATGATGAGCACAATTGCTTAAAAGCAATATTATAACATTTTCATACAAAATAGATTAGCATTTCTTTGACATAAAATGTTAGTTTTACTGTCAGATATATCCCCTTTATTTTTGAGCCGAACAACTACGTCAAAGCAAAGAAAATTGGAATTTACTACCAGCGCGTATGTCGCCAATACGTACCACTCATTCGGTCATGTTATGGTACGACCCTTTGTTGTGTAGATCACCGTCCCGCACTGTGTATTATGAACATCGTGTATGCGTTCGACTAATAATTCCATCGTAATAATAAGACGCCGGTTCCGGCGCTTTATTCAAAATATCGGATTTTGACAAAACTACAGCACCTCGAGTCTTGATTTTTGCAGGGTATATTGGTTTAATAAAGTACAATATAGGCCTAATTGTGTAAAAAAATGAATTTTAAAAAATCAGTGAGGGCGTCCTCAACAGCAAATGTTATAATATGGCTTTAATAAATGCTGTATTCATTGAGTTATCGTGTACCTAAATCGTCATTTTACCGAGAAAATGAACATTGAAATAAAGGCAGTTGAAGTTTAAAGTGGTCACATTTTGCACTTTGATCAAAGATCACAGGAGAATGCGGCATTTCTCGTCTTTCTTCCTTACATTACGTGAACATCGAGTAAATCCACAGCCCCTTGAGAAGTTTGGGCGAAATCTTTTCATATCTTGATGTTAAAATCGGGGGAGAGAACTTGAAAAAAAATCACAGTAGCTAAAACGGAGCCCTTTGACCGCAAGGTTTTTGAAATCAGTGCTTCCGTGGTGCTTCCATAAGATGCGCCGCGCATGCAGATAATCGTTGCGTATGCGTAGCGTATCCGTGCGTTAACAAATTGCGCGACTACAAAACGCGATGTGTTGTTCCTCGCGTGTACCCCGATGGTACCACAAAGATTTCCTTTCCTTCTAAATTGCGGAAACAAGTGAAATAGTGAAATAAAATCCATAAAATAGAACAGTTAGAGTTAACAAATCTGGATTATTTTTTCTTGTATTTATGAAAAACATAACAAAGTAAATACATTTCAAAAACTCAATTTCATGAAAGAAACAGTGTCTACGCCCCATTCCAGAAAAATACAGAACTAATTTTTTGGAATTAAAAAAAATATTATCCTGTTTTGGCAAATGAAACATAGCTAAATCCTAATCCTTTAGTTAGTCCTAACTGGAGATAAAAGAAAAAGTTCACTATTTCACTAATATCTTGAAAAAGAGCCAAAAACATGCATTTTCGGCATGTTTTCTGACAACCGAGTCACGAAAATCACAAACTTGGAACAAATCTAAGCATTTAAAATCTTCAGTATATGCCGAAATTTTGATCTAATTTTCACTTTTTTTGTGTTACTTTAATAAATGGTTGCTTTATATAAGAATGAAACATATCTTTTCCAAAAATTAGAAGGCATAAAATGTTATTGTTCTTAGTTCAAGTCTTTGGGCTTGATTATCACAACATACGGAAAACACCCTAAAACGCATGTTTTTGGCCCTTATTTTCAAAAAAGTGGCTAGATATCAAAATTTGACTTTTATTACTAGGATAATGTTTTTTTTATTCAAAAAAATTAGTTCTGTATTTTTCTGGAATGGGGAGTAGAGTACACAGCCACGTTAAACTCGTACTCGTATGATAAGCATATTTCAGCAGCTCAATGATCTAAAGGTTTAAAAGCACGATAGGAATGAAAAGGTAAAACATAATTGGGGTGTTCTTATGTCAGTTTGTTACAATTTCAACTATTATGAAATTATCAAAATAGAATAGCTAAATTATTTGAAAAGTACATGCTGGTGACTGTTTTCAGGAATATACATGACGTAGGTTAAAATAAATGTTCGGGTAAATGTCAGCAAAAAATATAAAAGTTTCTTCAGAACTTATACTAGCAGCTGTAGATTGCGGTTATTTGAAAATGACTATATAGGCCTTAGGCCTACCCCGGCACCCTAGTCAACACAAAAGTTGACAACCATGAAAGTTACCAAATTGAAATTGCGCGGAAAAGGGGTTATTTTTTACCAGCAGCAAGGACTAGCCTGAATCCTTCTGGCCTCTAATGGCGGCGCCTTTTATTTACCCACAATCTTTCACATTGCCTTAACCTGATGACCGTGCGTAGTTGTTGAAAGACTGAAGGATCCAGTCTAAGCAAGGATCGTGAAATTGGCAAAATATGGTGTAGGGTCTATTTAATTTGTTGACCTCGAATTTGCATGAAAAAGGGGGTAAATTTGATGAAAAATCATTGCAAAGGGATCTTTGAAAGATGTGGTTACTCTCGTGGTTGTCAACCTTTGTGTTGAGGGGGGGGGGGGCTACATAGGCCTATTTCTTTTACAACCATGAGTAAGATGAGTCGAGTAGACCTACCGTTTGATGGTTAATATTTCAACAGCAGTTTCATTATTGGTGTTATTCGACATAATCATTTTTCGTTTGTCGTACATTATTTTTGTAAAATCAGTTGATTTTGAGAAAATCAGATTTCAAAGTTAATTTAGCTTTATTCCGTGTTAATTTATGTACAAACGAAATAAATAAAAATTGACACAAAACGATGTCGTATACATTTTACAATTTTTAAACTGTTGAACTTTTGTATCACTAAATTGAATATATTATGACGGTTATGACAATGTCAGGTTTCCAAAGATTACATGTAAATAATACATGTAGAACAAAGGACTCGTTGACTTGAAATTGTAGAGGGAAATTTAAATGCAAATAGAAATGGTGCTGGTGCAATATCACTCGTAATTGAGAACAGAATTTTTCACAAATAATAGGAAACATAACCTACTACCCTATTACAGCTTGCTACATAAAATTATTTAAATGTCGGTAAGTATTTAATTTTAATTTTATTCATTTATCAATTCATCTTATTTTCATTTTTAAATAAACATGCGCAATTTATTTTGAACTAAAAGCGTCTGAGGGCAGTTGAGTGATCAAACCGTTGTAGAACAGAATATTTGATTAAAATACTCATGTGTGCAACATCGTTTTTGGTGTGTTTTCTAAGAATGTATTTTTCGTCCAAACCATTAGAGGTAAAGACATGATTTTTTCACCAATAATAGAAAACATACTATCCTGTTACAGCCTACAAACACAAATTATTTAAATGTCGGTAAGTATTTTATTTTAATTTTTGAAGTTGGGTACAGTTCATTTTAAATCACCCTGTATTTTAAGATTATAGCCTATACACGCCCTTAATGCCCTTATAATAAATAATGCCCTTATAATAAATAATGCCACTTAATAAAATACAACGTATTTCTTCTATCGAGATCTTGCACGAACCCAGCAAACACAAATTATTAAAAAACATTTTTTTAACATTTGTTTTACATATTTAATAGAAAACCTAAATTAATTTATTACCGATTTTGACAAAATACTTTTATTATAATCAATGTTTTGTTTAAGAATAAAAATACGCCGTATTGATATTGACAGTAAGCCGATATGATTTGTGAAAATGTTAGAAAAACGTATACAACAATATTTAATTTAAGGCACCGTTAGTAGGCCTTTTTAAAATATTATGAAACGTTTCATGATTTTTCTGGAAAGTATTTAATTAAACCCACCAAAATTAGTTTTACGCCTACTTATACACGTTGCTTGTCTGGGGCTATATACGTTTTCTAAATTTGTGAAATATTTTCTTCTATGATTTTTTAAGATATTAGTTCATACGGTTTCAAATGGTATCATCAGTAGATAACAAAATATTGTCAACCTTTCTTACTTTCTTAGACCTTAGGCCTATTTTATTAAAAAAACTACTATCTTGAGTAGATAGCGGAAAAAACAAACAAACAAAACACATCAAAAACAAACTTTCCTAACAACAGATGTTTTTCAAATGTGTGAAATATTTTCTGGCCGTAAATAGGCTTTGAGCGCGTTTTTGGACAGCAGATGATGCTTGGTGTCGCAAAGGGCCTATAATGATTTGCAAATCACACCGTAAATTCTACCTTGAGTAGATAACAAACAAACAAGAAATTGGTTCATACGGTTCCAAATGGTATCATCAGTAGATAGCAAAATATTGTCAACCTTTCTTACTTTCTTAGACCTTAGGCCTATTTTATTAAAAAAACTACTTTCTTGAGTAGATAGCGGAAAAACAAACAAACAAAACACATCAAAAACAAACTTTCCTAACAACAGATGTTTTTTAAATGTGTGAAATATTTTCTGGCCGTAAATAGGCTTTGAGCGCGTTTTTGGACAGCAGATGATGCTTGGTGTCGCAAAGGGCCTATAATGATTTGCAAATCACACCGTAAATTCTACCTTGAGTAGATAACAAACAAACAAGAAATTGGTTCATACGGTTCCAAATTTATCAACAAAAAAAAATCTTTAGTAGATAGCGGAATAAACAAACAAACAAACAAACAAACAAAAAACCCTCAAAAACAACCTTTCCTAAGAGATGTTTTCTAAATGTGTGAAATATTTTCTGTTGCTTTATTAGGCCCGCAATGTTATCTTCAGAAGATAGCCATTTGCGCGCGCGCCTTCCGAGCTAGAAAATGATGCAGATCGTAAATAATGCATTTCTCGTGCGTGATTTTGCGTCACCGATCAATCAACTTGGCTTATCCGCGATTGCGATAAAATTACGCGCCGGTACGCGCAATGAACTTTGCGTGGCGCTCTGCGCCATGCGAGTGGTGGGCTGCGTAATACGCGATTCAGTTCTTCAAGCCATAAAAAAGTAAACAAAATTTAAAAAAAGACTGAAAATTTCAAAACTCATTTAATTTAATCAATCAACTTGGCTTATCCGCGATTGCGATAAAATTACGCGCCGGTACGCGCAATGAACTTTGCGTGGCGCTCTGCGCCATGCGAGTGGTGGGCTGCGTAATACGCGATTCAGTTCTTCAAGCCATAAAAAAGTAAACAAAATTTAAAAAAGACTGAAAATTTCAAAACTCATTTAATTTAATCTTCGCCAATACTTGTCAACCTCCCGGTTGATTTACGCCAAAATGTACACCATTTCCGTGGTATTGTGTACAAAACCGTTTTATCTTTCATTGTGATTTTTAACTTTCTTACTTTTGACTGAAACACACACTAATTTTTCATCTGAATAATCTTAAATCTACTTTTTTTTGCGACGTGCATATTTACTGGTTTGGTATGATAATTTGTCATTAGAGCTCTTTCACATAGGCCTACAACAGCATTTGAGGGGGCTCACGACTGAACACAAATGCATAAATGGAGCCGAAAACACCGTGAACCAGGACAGGAAATCATCTAACAATACATTGTTGTTCCAAAATAATTTAGGCCTAATTCTTGCAAATGAGAGAGCCCAAACTACCAATGCACCAGTAGGCCTACTATCAAAACAACACGGAGCCGAAACACCGGGAACCACCACAGGAAACCATCCAAAATGCATTCAATGTTCCAAAATAATTTAAATCTTGCAAAGTAACAAAAACATATGAAAGCACAAATCAACCAATGCACAATTACTATCAAAACAACACGGAACCGAAAACATCGGGAACCACCATAGGAAACCATCCAAAAATGCATTTTTGTTTTTGTTCCATATAATTTAAATCTTGAAAATAACAAAAACACATCAAAGTACAAACCTGCAAATTCATAATTATTATCAAAACGACCTGGAGCCTACCCCCGGGAACCTCCACAGGAAACCATCCAAAAATTGCATTTTGTTCCAAAATAAATTAGGATAATGAAATTAAAAACACATGAAAAAGAAATTCAATCATCAGAAATAGCTAATTTTATACAAAATCATTGTTTTGATTTATTCAAATTACAAAAACCAATGAAAACAAAGATCATGCAATGTTTTGTATGTTCAAAACAATATGGAGCCTAAAACACTGGGAACCACCGCTGAAACCATCTAAAAATCTCATTTTTGTTCAAAAATAATACAAATCTATAAATCACCAAAATGATAATGCCAACCCCTGCCAGATTGACACTTGCCAACCTGGTACAATTGGCAGATGCCAATGATTTCTGACACTCTGGATATTGATGGCAAATGCCAATTTGGCCCGTGGCTGCAAATGCCTGGTTGTGCGTACCCCTTGCACATTCTTCTTGGCCGAACCTGGCAAATGCCACATTGGCATCAGTTGGCAAGTGCCAACCTGGCACTATGTGGCATATTTTCCCTGTGTAAACTTGTATAGAGTGCCTGCACGAAAGGTCATGAGTTCAAATCATCCTCCAGACACGCTCCATAAGATATGCTAATGCATGGAGTACAAAGAATTACTTTGATCAAAACCAGTTAAACAAGTGATTGGTATTGTACTCCGTGCATTTGCATGTCCTCTGGAGCGTGTCTTTAGGATGGTTTGAACTTTGTGATCTTCCATGCAAGCACCCTATAGTAGAAACTTCAAAATGTATCACTTTACCATAATGACAAAATGGTCCAAAATCGACATTTTATGTTTTTAGGCCGCATCTCACGAGGCGTCACGTTCGTTTACATTTGCTATACCAATTGAAAATGTTTTATTGCAAAAGGAATGACACCTTGATCTCTTATATGAAATTTGTTAACACTTTACCATTTTGAAATAAACGCGTGTTTCATCATTTATAAAATTTGTTAACAGTTAAATTTACCAATTTGAATTGAAATAAATACGCATAAACAACTCATTTCTGAATATTATTTATATTAAAATACGCTTTTGTGATGAGAAAAAACAAACCAGAAAAGAAAAAAGAAAACACCAATTGAATATAGTTTTAAAAAGACCACCAATGGGACTCGAACCACATCGGTCAATAGTCAAAAGGTTATCAGTCTGAGGACTAATCCGCTACGCCACGCTGCCATTTCGCAATCAAGTAACAAGTTGTGTTCTTTTATAGTAGTCAGGTATCAATTCAAAATGTGTAAACAAATGTATAGTAGAAATGGCAAAGTGTATCAGTTTACCATAATGACAAAATGGTCCAAAATCGACATTTTATGTTTTTGAGGCCGCATCTCATGAAACGTCACGTTCGTTTACATTTGCTATACCAATTGAGAATGTTTTAATGCAAAAGAATAAAACATTGATTTCATATATGAAATTTGTTAACACTTTACCATTTTGAATTGAAAGAAATACGCATATATATTTATTTCAAAATTCAAAATGGCATTCAAAAACATTCTCAATTGTGGCGTATTCATATATAAATGGATTAGTCCTTTTGCATTTCTACTTACTGTTAACCTTTTAAAAGCTATTGACTGATGTGCATGGTTCGAGTCCCAATGATGTGGTCTATATTTTTCTTTAAGTGTATTAAATTGTTGTTTCTTTTTTCTTTCTTTTTTTCTCATCGCAAAAGCGTATTTTGTTATAAATAATATTCAGAAATGAGTTGTTTCAAATTGTTACATCATAATCTTTCTGATTCGCTCGGATGTGCCTATACTCAGCAAACACAAGTTTTAGAGAAAACATTAATTTTACACGTTAGGTTATATCATAAAGGGTACATAACGTTTTAATAACATTCAAAAAAACATTTTGGATAACATGCTGCAAAACATTGTGATATTGTACGAAAAATGCATTTGTAGTGTCTTTGAGTTATGAGACAAAAACGAAAATTGACTCAGTATCATACAGAAGAGGGCCATAATTACAAAACGTGTGTCATTTAGCATAGGAGGTGTTGTCAGTGACCACTCCCTAAATAACTCAACATTTTTATCAACACTTTTATTATGATTCAAAAGTATATTATCTACTCTCTAATCGTGTGCAATATGAAGCTCATACAGCATTCTGTTTTTGAGTTATGGACAAAATTGACATTTTAGAGCAGTTTAGAGCCATAATTATGAAAAGTGTGTAATTTAGCATATGGGGTGTTTTAAGTGACCACTCCTAAATAAACCAAATTCTTTATCAACAATTTTATTATGATTGCAAAGCATATAATCCCCTCTCAAATCGTGTGCAATATGAAGCTCATACAACATTCTGTTTTTGAGTTATGGACAAAAACGACATTTTAGAGCAGTTTAGAGCCATAAGTATGAAACGTGTGTAATTTAGCATATGGGGTGTTTTCGGTGACCACTCCTAAATAAACCAAATTCGTTATGAACAATTTTATTATGATTGCAAAGTATATAATCCACTCTCAAATCGTGTAAAATTTGAAGCTCATACGACATTCCGTTTTTGAGTTATGAGACAAAAACGAAATTTAGATGAAATATTTTGCATTCGGTAGAGACAATCAAGGAAAAAAGTCCTTGGAACGCTTGGCACACTCTGTCGAAATTCCGTGCAAAATTTCTTATGTTCATGGAAATGACCTATATTGTGTTTGGGAAGAAACATGACATCTACAACAATGATTTACCCTTCCCTCTCCCCATCAAGCAATGTTGGAACACATTGGAGAACCGCTGAAGACATTGGCATTTCTCAACATTGCACGGGGAGAGGGGTGACAGTTTTCCGTTATTTACACGCAAGCGTTCCAAGACTTTTTTCCTTGATTGTCTCTACCGAATGCAAAATATTTCATCTAAATTTCGTTTTTGTCTCATAACTCAAAAACGGAATGTCGTATGAGCTTCAAATTGCACACGATTTGAGAGTGGATTATATGCTTTGTAATCATAATAAAATTGTTGATAAAGAATTTGGTTTATTTAGGGAGTGGCCAATGGAAACACCCCCTATGCTAAATTACTCACGTTTCTTAATCATGGCTCTAAAATGCTCTAAAATGTCGTTTTTGTCCATAACTCAAAAAACAGAATGTTGTATGAGTTTCATATTGCACCAGATTTGAGAGTAGATAATACCCTTTTGAATCATAATAAAATTGTTGATAAAAATGTTGGGTTATTCAGGGAGTGGTCACTGAAAACACCTCCTATGCTAAATTACACAAGTTTCGTAATTATGCCCTCTACTGTAGTCAAATTTCGTTTTTGTCTCGTAACTCAAAAACACTACAAATACATTTTTTTACAATATCACAATGTTTTGCAGCATGTTTCCAAAATATTTTCAATGTTATCAAAACTTCAAACATTTTGCACCCTTTATGATATAACCCAACATGTAAATGTTTTGTCTAAAACTTGTGTTTGCTGAGTATAGGCATATATAAATGTTTTCTGGAAAACTTGTGTATGCTGAGTGTAGGCATATCCGAGCGAATCACAAAGATTATGATGTAACAATTTGAAACAACTCATTTCTGAATATTATTTCTATTAAGACACGCTTTTGCGATGAGAAAAAACAAGAAAAAAAAACACACAATTGAATATACTTTAAAAAAAAGACCACCACTGGGACTCGAACCATTCACATCGGTCAATAGTCAAAAGGTTATCAGTCTGAGGACTAATCCGCTACGCCACGCTGCCATTTCGCAATCGAAGTAACAAGTTTTGTTCTTTTATAGTAGTCAGGTATCGGGAAAGTGTAAACTTGTATAGAGTGCCTGCACGAAAGGTCATGAGTTCAAATCATCCTCCAGACACGCTCCATAAGATATGCTAATGCATGGAGTACAAAGAATTACTTTGATCAAAACCAGTTAAACAAGTGATTGGTATTGTACTCCGTGCATTTGCATGTCCTCTGGAGCGTGTCTTTAGGATGGTTTGAACTTTGTGATCTTCCATGCAAGCACCCTATAGTAGAAACTTCAAAATGTATCACTTTACCATAATGACAAAATGGTCCAAAATCGACATTTTATGTTTTTAGGCCGCATCTCACGAGGCGTCACGTTCGTTTACATTTGCTATACCAATTGAAAATGTTTTATTGCAAAAGGAATGACACCTTGATCTCTTATATGAAATTTGTTAACACTTTACCATTTTGAAATAAACGCGTGTTTCATCATTTATAAAATTTGTTAACAGTTAAATTTACCAATTTGAATTGAAATAAATACGCATAAACAACTCATTTCTGAATATTATTTATATTAAAATACGCTTTTGTGATGAGAAAAAACAAACCAGAAAAGAAAAAAAAAAACACCAATTGAATATAGTTTTAAAAAAGACCACCAATGGGACTCGAACCACATCGGTCAATAGTCAAAAGGTTATCAGTCTGAGGACTAATCCGCTACGCCACGCTGCCATTTCGCAATCGAAGTAACAAGTTGTGTTCTTTTATAGTAGTCAGGTATCGAGGGCAAGTGTAATGCAAAGGAATGTATATTAGAAATGGCAAACGTGTATATATTTATAATTCAAAATGGTCCAAAACGACATTTTATGAGAGATCAGGTGTCCGCATCTCATTGAAGCGTCAACGTTCGTTTGCGGCCTCACATTTGATTTTGGACCATTTGAGAATGTTTTATGCAAAACTGATAAAACATTGATTTCATATATAAATTTGTTACACTTTACCATTTTGACTACTATAAAAGAACAAAACATGTTATTTATTTGTGCAATGGCCGTGGCGTAGCGGATTAGTCCTCCGACTGTTAACCTTTTGCTATTGACTGATGTGCATGGTTCGAGTCCCAATGGTGGTCTATATTTTTTTCTTTAAATGTATTAAATTGTTGTTTCTTTTTTCTTTCTTTTTTTTCTCATCGCAAAAGCGTATTTTGTTATAAATAATATTTAGAAATGAGTTGTTTCAAATTGTTACATCATAATCTTTCTGATTCGCTCGGATGTGCCTATACTCAGCAAACACAAGTTTTAGAGAAAACATTAATTTTACACGTTAGGTTATATCATAAAGGGTACATAACGTTTTAATAACATTCAAAAAAACATTTTGGATAACATGCTGCAAAACATTGTGATATTGTACGAAAAATGCATTTGTAGTGTCTTTGAGTTATGAGACAAAAACGAAAATTGACTCAGTATCATACAGAAGAGGGCCATAATTACAAAACGTGTGTCATTTAGCATAGGAGGTGTTGTCAGTGACCACTCCCAAAATAACTCAACATTTTTATCAACACTTTTATTATGATTCAAAAGTATATTATCTACTCTCTAATCGTGTGCAATATGAAGCTCATACAGCATTCTGTTTTTGAGTTATGGACAAAATTGACATTTTAGAGCAGTTTAGAGCCATAATTATGAAAAGTGTGTAATTTAGCATATGGGGTGTTTTAAGTGACCACTCCCTAAATAAACCAAATTCTTTATCAACAATTTTATTATGATTGCAAAGCCTATAATCCCCTCTCAAATCGTGTGCAATATGAAGCTCATACAACATTCTGTTTTTGAGTTATGGACAAAAACGACATTTTAGAGCAGTTTAGAGCCATAATTATGAAACGTGTGTAATTTAGCATATGGGGTGTTTTCGGTGACCACTCCCTAAATAAACCAAATTCGTTATGAACAATTTTATTATGATTGCAAAGTATATAATCCACTCTCAAATCGTGTAAAATTTGAAGCTCATACGACATTCCGTTTTTGAGTTATGAGACAAAAACGAAATTTAGATGAAATATTTTGCATTCGGTAGAGACAATCAAGGAAAAAAGTCCTTGGAACGCTTGGCACACTCTGTCGAAATTCCGTGCAAAATTTCTTATGTTCATGGAAATGACCTATATTGTGTTTGGGAAGAAACATGACATCTACAACAATGATTTACCCTTCCCTCTCCCCATCAAGCAATGTTGGAACACATTGGAGAACCGCTGAAGACATTGGCATTTCTCAACATTGCACGGGGAGAGGGGTGACAGTTTTCCGTTATTTACACGCAAGCGTTCCAAGACTTTTTCCTTGATTGTCTCTACCGAATGCAAAATATTTCATCTAAATTTCGTTTTTGTCTCATAACTCAAAAACGGAATGTCGTATGAGCTTCAAATTGCACACGATTTGAGAGTGGATTATATGCTTTGTAATCATAATAAAATTGTTGATAAAGAATTTGGTTTATTTAGGGAGTGGCCAATGGAAACACCCCCTATGCTAAATTACTCACGTTTCTTAATCATGGCTCTAAAATGCTCTAAAATGTCGTTTTTGTCCATAACTCAAAAACAGAATGTTGTATGAGTTTCATATTGCACCAGATTTGAGAGTAGATAATACCCTTTTGAATCATAATAAAATTGTTGATAAAAATGTTGGGTTATTCAGGGAGTGGTCACTGAAAACACCTCCTATGCTAAATTACACAAGTTTCGTAATTATGCCCTCTACTGTAGTCAAATTTCGTTTTTGTCTCGTAACTCAAAAACACTACAAATACATTTTTTTTACAATATCACAATGTTTTGCAGCATGTTTCCAAAATATTTTCAATGTTATCAAAACTTCAAACATTTTGCACCCTTTATGATATAACCCAACATGTAAATGTTTTGTCTAAAACTTGTGTTTGCTGAGTATAGGCATATATAAATGTTTTCTGGAAAACTTGTGTATGCTGAGTGTAGGCATATCCGAGCGAATCACAAAGATTATGATGTAACAATTTGAAACAACTCATTTCTGAATATTATTTCTATTAAGACACGCTTTTGCGATGAGAAAAACAAGAAAAAAACACACAATTGAATATACTTTAAAAAAAAAGACCACCACTGGGACTCGAACCATTCACATCGGTCAATAGTCAAAAGGTTATCAGTCTGAGGACTAATCCGCTACGCCACGCTGCCATTTCGCAATCGAAGTAACAAGTTTTGTTCTTTTATAGTAGTCAGGTATCGGGGAAAGTGTAAACTTGTATAGAGTGCCTGCACGAAAGGTCATGAGTTCAAATCATCCTCCAGACACGCTCCATAAGATATGCTAATGCATGGAGTACAAAGAATTACTTTGATCAAAACCAGTTAAACAAGTGATTGGTATTGTACTCCGTGCATTTGCATGTCCTCTGGAGCGTGTCTTTAGGATGGTTTGAACTTTGTGATCTTCCATGCAAGCACCCTATAGTAGAAACTTCAAAATGTATCACTTTACCATAATGACAAAATGGTCCAAAATCGACATTTTATGTTTTTAGGCCGCATCTCACGAGGCGTCACGTTCGTTTACATTTGCTATACCAATTGAAAATGTTTTATTGCAAAAGGAATGACACCTTGATCTCTTATATGAAATTTGTTAACACTTTACCATTTTGAAATAAACGCGTGTTTCATCATTTATAAAATTTGTTAACAGTTAAATTTACCAATTTGAATTGAAATAAATACGCATAAACAACTCATTTCTGAATATTATTTATATTAAAATACGCTTTTGTGATGAGAAAAAAAAAACCAGAAAAGAAAAAAGAAAACACCAATTGAATATAGTTTTAAAAAGACCACCAATGGGACTCGAACCACATCGGTCAATAGTCAAAAGGTTATCAGTCTGAGGACTAATTACGCCACGCTGCCATTTCGAAATCAAATAACAAGTTATTTCTTTTAATTCAAAATCAGGTAAAGTGTTAACAAATTTCATATAGAAATCAAAGTGTCATTTACCATTTGCATTCCAAAATCGACATTTTCAATTGGTATAGCCGCATCTCAAACGAACGTGACGTTCATTTAGATGCGGCTAAAACATAAAATGTCGATTTTGGACCATTTTTCATTATGGTAAACTGATAACACTTTGCCATTTCTACTATACAATTTTAATTTTCCCTGATACCTGACTACTATAAAAGAACAAAACTTGTTACTTCGTTTGTGCAATGGCAGTGTGGCGTAGCGGATTAGTCCTCCGACTGTTAACCTTTTGGCTATTGACTGATGTGCATGGTTCGAGTCCCAATGGTGGTCTATATTTTTTCTTTAAGTGTATTAAATTGTTGTTTCTTTTTTCTTTCTTTTTTTCATCGCAAAAGCGTATTTTGTTATAAATAATATTCAGAAATGAGTTGTTTCAAATTGTTACATCATAATCTTTCTGATTCGCTCGGATGTGCCTATACTCAGCAAACACAAGTTTTAGAGAAAACATTAATTTTACACGTTAGGTTATATCATAAAGGGTACATAACGTTTTAATAACATTCAAAAAAACATTTTGGATAACATGCTGCAAAACATTGTGATATTGTACGAAAAATGCATTTGTAGTGTCTTTGAGTTATGAGACAAAAACGAAAATTGACTCAGTATCATACAGAAGAGGGCCATAATTACAAAACGTGTGTCATTTAGCATAGGAGGTGTTGTCAGTGACCACTCCCTAAATAACTCAACATTTTTATCAACACTTTTATTATGATTCAAAAGTATATTATCTACTCTCTAATCGTGTGCAATATGAAGCTCATACAGCATTCTGTTTTTGAGTTATGGACAAAATTGACATTTTAGAGCAGTTTAGAGCCATAATTATGAAAAGTGTGTAATTTAGCATATGGGGTGTTTTAAGTGACCACTCCTAAATAAACCAAATTCTTTATCAACAATTTTATTATGATTGCAAAGCCTATAATCCCCTCTCAAATCGTGTGCAATATGAAGCTCATACAACATTCTGTTTTTGAGTTATGGACAAAAACGACATTTTAGAGCAGTTTAGAGCCATAATTATGAAACGTGTGTAATTTAGCATATGGGGTGTTTTCGGTGACCACTCCTAAATAAACCAAATTCGTTATGAACAATTTTATTATGATTGCAAAGTATATAATCCACTCTCAAATCGTGTAAAATTTGAAGCTCATACGACATTCCGTTTTTGAGTTATGAGACAAAAACGAAATTTAGATGAAATATTTTGCATTCGGTAGAGACAATCAAGGAAAAAAGTCCTTGGAACGCTTGGCACACTCTGTCGAAATTCCGTGCAAAATTTCTTATGTTCATGGAAATGACCTATATTGTGTTTGGGAAGAAACATGACATCTACAACAATGATTTATTTTCCCTCTCCCCATCAAGCAATGTTGGAACACATTGGAGAACCGCTGAAGACATTGGCATTTCTCAACATTGCACGGGGAGAGGGGTGACAATTTTCCGTTATTTACACGCAAGCGTTCCAAGACTTTTTTCCTTGATTGTAGTTTATCTATTCATGGAAGTTCGAAATGATGACCATTCTGGATTCCTGAGCCTGATGAGCTCTCATACTTTGCCTAGAGATATGCTTATTAGCTCCTGGCAAGTCAACAATAGAGAGTTTGCGAAATGCAGCCCAAAAGCACAAACTTGAACGTCTAGAGGATTATAGAGGATATTCAAAACCACTATGCCACGAAAGCCTCTAGAAGTCGAAGTGAACGCGACAATCTATAGTGAGCAGCAAATTATGCACGAAAATGAATTTAAGAACAATAGTTTTAATATTTCCTCATGCAGTATAAAAATGACAAGTTATGTATTATCTATTTAAAAGACTTATGGTTTGGGAAAAAAACACGCCACAAATTGTTGAAAATTAACAATTGAATTAGATTAAAATATATTTTGCTTCCAAACGACAAGCTTGGTATATTAGTATTACTATCACGACGTAATAAAAATATCAGTTTGCGAAATGAAGTTTTATGAAAACTTCAACGGCAAGGGGAGTAAGTTCACGTAAAATTGGCTTGTTTTTACTGGAGCTAGCAGTGTAGGATACTTCTGGGGAGAGTAGGCATATAGCAGGTGCATATATTTAACTGTTTAAATACAACTTATCATATGTTGCATCTCGTAAGAAAGGGGTAGAGATGAGGAGAGGGAGGCCATTGGAATTAGGAGGCTGCTGCAGTGGCGGTAGCCAAGGGAGGAGGGACAACTCCCCTATGGAACATCTTGTCCTCCTGCTTGACCACACCCCGTCCCCTGGCCCCTGCTGGCCGCAATGATATTTTAGTCTAGTATTTCAGTTTTGATTGCACTATTTTTCAATTCCAACTACCAATTTTGTCAAAATCAAAAGTCGCGATTGTACCCATTGATGGATGATTTTGCAAGCCACAATAGAAATATCGATTATTTCGGCTGGTTATATAGAAATGAAGTACTGAGTTGGAAATTTTGACAGTCGCAAGGGAAAAAAGGGTAAAATCAAAACGGATATATAGAAACGTTTTATGTGCCTCTTAGCGAGTCCATTCATGTTAATGTTTATTGAAACGAAGCGCCTATAAGGTAGAGTCGTTTGTCTTGAAGTGTGAACTATAACCCAATTGACCAAACAAAAGGGAGCAGACGCTTACGCATGGCCCTCTTTTAATCATCCATTGATGCATATGTCCCGAGCTTAAGCGACAAGACGCTATTGGTGTAGTAACGAATCAGACGTTCGCGTTGAAGTAAAACGATATACCGGTATGTGCAGTTGCCGTTAAAGTTGAACTTGAATTAAATTTTCAAACTTTCGCAAACTCTCTAATACTCCATGGATGCCATTATCTGTATAACCGCTGAAATGTAGGTTGTAAATAGTTCTTTAAAAATGTATGAATTGAAAAGAGGGCAGTTTTACCAATGAATGCAATGTTCAAATAAATACACGTTGAAACTTACACTCAGTCTTTCAAGTTTCAAAAAGTAAGAAGATAAAAAGGTTTGAAGCATAATAATTCATAATCGTAATAATATTATTGGAACTGTTTGCCTTATTGTATTGATTTTGTTCACTAGAGAGGTTTATATAGTGCAACATATGAGAAGCGTTGAGGGGTTTCCTGACTTGAGATCATCCTTATGTCACTTTGTATCCTTTGTTATCATCAGCTCTTCAATCACCTCACATCAAACTAAAACGATGACAAATACCTGCCTACTCAGTGATGCAAACCGGACGGAACGCAGGCAGGCATACAGGCATTATTATACATCGCGATGCAGATGTTTGAACCGTATTTCTGACTGTTGTTTTCAATAACCATAGCGTGCGAAAGGAATTGCAAACTTTTAAACCCTATGAAATTTTAACCCTTAAAACAAAGTAATTCAAATTCTTTTCTAAACTGTTTATCAAAATATGACGAACGGTTTAGGAGCTTTTTAAGTGTTTAAAAAACCGTTTATTAGAGATGATTCACGCTAGTATGGTGTCAGTTTTGATGAGAATTAACTATACTATTCAGCATGATGAAATCCTTTAACGCAAATTACGCAATGAAGTAAAACATTACGTTACGCAACGAGACAATAGCTTATGTAACGCAATGGGACAATAGTTACGTAACACATCTTTTCCTTTGTGCTAAATTGCTTTGCCGCCAAGTGCTACTCGGTACCATTGTCGCGGACAAAAGGATGCCGCCATAAAAGTTGTTAACTGCACAATGGCTTAACCTTTGACCCGGTACGCGAGTATCATGTGGTGAAAAGAAAGTAGTGCACCTGCTTCGCCTAATCAGGAATACTAATAATTAAAAAACAACTTATTGTTTGATGAGCTTTACTAGCGTATCCATAACACAAATTGGGATTTTCAAAAGGTTCGTCGTGGGATAAGAGCTGATAAGTATGAAAATGTCAAGCTTTCGTCAGGATCAGTTATGACTTCTTCAGGACAAAACTACTAGTTTTGGTGATCAGTCCAAATCTAGCACAATGTTTATGAAAGACGGCGGTCAACTTATTGTCCACAAACTCCGGTAATCAAAGAATGAAGTTGGGAGACATGTTCAACTTTTTTTGTCCATTCCACATAGAGCTTGAAGGTTGAGGGAGAGAGAGAGAATGTAGCCTTGTCTGTCTTTCTGGCCCAGATCAAACCAGTCAATGTCCTTCTCAGTCCGAACACAGCTTAGCCGTTATTCAGGTTGCTAATGTGGATCATGTGAGAAGGTATGCCCACATGATCTCCTGAAGTGCTGCCAATATTGCACTACGTCTCACCATAGACTCTGTCTTCAGAGTCTTTGGTCTCACTTAATCAAAAGCCTTGGCAAAGTCAATAGCACGTGTAACTCACGACATTCAAGACATTTTTCCAGTATGTGACGTATGATGGCTATTTGATATCGGGTACCATATCACCCTAATATCTGTGATGTCACGGCCGTTTCTGAACCGGTTTGTTTCGCATGTGTTCACGCTCTAGACGTGGTTTAAGACGTATACATTGATTATGTCAGTCTGTGAGGTATGTGTCTCGGTCGGATCTATCTAATCTAGCTCTGGTGATCAGTCCAAATCTAGTAAAGATGATCGAACCTTTGGTAATCAGTCCAACGAAGTTAAACTGGGAGACCCATTTTCAAGAGAAAAGAGTGAGGGAGAGAGAATATACTTAAGTAGTCTGGATCTGGATCTGGATATGGTTGAGTCGGCAGCTTCAACTAGTAAAAGTTGTACTATCGCCAACTTTGGTGGAAATACTTAGGTCAGGTCGAATGTGCGAGCGAATAATGTGAGAGTGTGCGAAAAAAATTATTTTGCCAGCCGCCTCTTGAAACTGGGTAGTGTCGATGCTGTCGTGATGTCTTCCGGCAGGGTGTTCCAGTCAGTAGTCGTGCGTGGGAAGTAGGAGTATTAAACATCCTTTGTTACGTTGCCCCTTTGTAGTTTGGTTCTTGAGTATGTCCTTGTCCTGGTGTCGTTACAGTCTGTGAGATACGTGTCTCGGTCGATGCCCACAAGTCCATTCTGGACATTGAACATCATGGCTAGGCGTGCTTTTCTACGCCTTTCTTGCAGCGAGTCCCACTCCAAAGTGTTCAGCATACTGGTTACGCTGCTATCTCTCTTGTAGTTGTTCATGGTGAATCTAGCTGTTCTTCTCTGTATGCTTTCGACCTTCTTGATGTCTACTTGGGTGTGGGGGTCCCATGCACATGATGCATATTCCAAAGTCGGTCTTATGAGCGTTGTGTAGGCTGTGGCTTTGATTTCCTGGGTGGTGAACCAGAGGTTTCTCTTGACAAAACCAAGCGTTCTGTTTGCCTTAGCTGTGATTTGGTTTATGTGTGAAGTCCATTTCATGTTACTGTCTAGTTGAACTCCTAGGTATGGATGGTCATTTACTTCTTCAAGTTCCTCTCCACAAAAGTTGAACTTTGGCTTCGGGGGATTTCTTTTGAACTACGTCGATCTAGTCTTGTCGATCTTTCTGGCCCAGATCAAACCCGTCATTATTGACCTTCACAGTCCGAAGACAAACAGTTTAGCCGTCGTACGGTTGCTTATGGATCAGGTGAGAAGGTATGCCCATCTCCTGAAGTGCAAGTGCTGCCAACATTGCATTACGTTAACGATTCACACAATCAAAAGCCTTGGTATAGTCAATGAAATCTGGGATTGAAGACATTTTTCCAGTATGTGACATATTGGCAATTTGATATCGGGCCGGTACCACACCACGGCCCTTTCTGAAACCGGCTTGTTCCGCAGGAGCTTTCGCTCTAGATGTGGTTTGCGTGGACGTTCCATTGATAAGTTCGGTAAGACTTATACTTGCCGAGGAGATCAGAGCCACTGGCCAGATTCGTGATCTCCAGCCTGGCCTTGATGTAGAGCACAACTGGTGTAAGGCAACAGTAACAGAGTCATCGGCTTGTTTCATAAGTTGACATGGGGATGACAGGGATTTATGGTTTTCAACTTGTTGGTAGCCTCCTTGACTTCTTATAGCAGAATGTTCGGATAAGGAAAAAGCTCAAATTCATCCCGAAAGACGTCCTGAATGATATGAATATATTTTACACTCACGTTGGCCCTCATAAATAACTGTTTTAGCCTTAAACTTTAATGCATTTTTGGGATCTTCGTTTATTATTAAAGATAGACTGTATCAAGTAAAATGGTTGACATGTGGATATATGGGGCATTGTCGGCGTGAATTTGACTTTCTCTTACTATGTTAGATTTAAATGGAAATGTCAATTGTTAACCCCAATACCGTCATTGCCCATTTATAAAAAATAAAAAGAGGAAGCGCGATAATATTTAAAATTTGAAAGCCTCACCATCTTTAAAGTTGTATTCTGACAAAGCGATCATATACACATCCAAACAAATGATGATCCAGTAATCCATCGCACGCGATCACCTGTTTTCTGGATTCATACTCAATTAAAAAGTTCACCGATTAAAACAATGTCAGCGCTCTTCAGCATGTTCACTGTTATTCTATACCGTAATAATCAGTCAATTGATGATGGCAAACAGAAGCCAGCGAGTGAGCGAGGAACACGGGTATTTCTTCAACATGTTCTTTAAGAGGAACGATTGAGGAAAATCCTTTCAGTGTATTGCTTATTCTGCCCGGTTATTCTGTCTATTTCAGATGCCCGGGATTGCAACATTTGCTGTTGCAACGGACTAGGAGAGTCCAAAACAGCAAATTAAACCGTCAATCTCCACGTGATGATCCATACGGATCACATAAAAGTACGTTTTTTTTTAAATGTTTTCTTTTTCTATACCCATGTGTCAATTTCCTCAACTTCAAGATACTGTCGAAAACTAGTACGGTAGTACATCATGCAAACTTCGTGAATGTTCTCCTGTAGGATACATACTGGTACATGTACATCGTTGTGGCAAACGTTTTTAAATCAGAATTATTTAAATCAACATCTCAGTATGTTAGAATACACGCATTTACGGAGCATAGTAATGGTGAGCCCGATATTGCCAGTTTATGTTCTCAAGCGAAAGTCAATTGCTCAATCAATCCCCAATTTGCATGTATTTTGTATAAAATACTGTACTTCTGTTTTCCCAATGCACAACGTCATATGTAATCAACGAATATATTGCAGCTAACAAAGCTTTAGTACCGATCCGACGGCATTGATATTATTATTCATTATACCTTTGTGACGAAGTGGCAGACATTTAGATCTAATTAAAATATTTCCATATAGACAATTCCGTAGAATGCCTCCTCTCTTACACTACATCTTAATTTAATTTTATTTCTCTTATGATTTGAGCAAATTTCCCGCGTGGCTTTCCACAAGTTTATTTGCAGGACACATGCTATTTTCGAAGCAATGGCAGCAAAGTGCACCATGACGCATACAAAGAACACAACTTTCAAATATTATATAGAAGCAGAATAATGATTTTAAACCAACTTCTTACAAATTTGACACTCATCGTTTTATTTCTGCGTGCTAGTAGTGAGTCTGGGGCCCTCGGGTGGGTGTTAGCGTGGCCGGTCGCTTCGGGTGAAAGAGCCTGAGCGTCCTAGAGATGAACCATAAGATTACACACAAGCCCGGGGCAGTAAAATATCGTTGTCAATCCAAACCCGCATGTATATTATGTCACCTGAGTTAAATCAAGTATCTAAACTATTGCTGCTCAATGCTTGCCGAGTTAAAGGTACACTTGTGAAAATAACAAAAAGAATTCGATTCTGTAGTTAATATTTCATGTTAAATAGTTTGGGTAGTGTATTTTAACACTTCCATTAAGTTAAGGGATCGGATAGCAACGTTTGCACAGTATTTTTTGTGGGACATGAGAGCACAACAGACATATCGAATTGCATTCTGAGTACGAGGAATGTCTTTCTGATTATGATTTTTTGAACATCGTCTTTAGTACTTCACGGTTTAGGCGAGCCGCAAGATCGGTTTCTACCGTGTGGCGTCTCTATCTTCTATTCACCATCTTCGTTTCTAATGTGTTTTTTTTGTATGGGCGGAGCCATAGGCGGAGAGCCATACTTTAATTTTGTTTTGCAATATTTGTTCGCACGTTTAAGGGTTTATCTAGCCACTGTGTAGATTGAAAGTTGCAGGGTATATAGTATGTAATCGAATGAAGAAGTAGATAGATTTTCTATAATAATATGTGTTCAGGAGAGGAGATATTTAACAAAAACAAAAACACCCACGTCCGTCAAATGCACGAATAAGAATACGTGTATAGTATAGGCCTATCCACCATTGGGGAATTGCCGCAGCTGATTAGAGTCGTTCATTTCGTGCGGTACATGATTAGAGTCGTTCATTTCGTGCGGTAAATAGCGGGCAATGGGTGTATTTTTTTTTGCTTTTGTGCTGCTTTTTGGAAACACTCGCGTTCGCTATAAAGCGTTAATTTGTTTGCACAGACCTAGTCTCCTACACAGCCAATTTGTGTCGGGCGATCCAAACAAACATCGTGATAGCCACATACAGTCTGGCCCGAGGCACAGACTATCAAGTGTTTGTTTACCAGTGACCTTCAATAAAATCGATACTGTAGTACAAACATGCTATATACAGGGTGTCCCTGAAAGAACTGTATCGTCAGAAACTTAATTGTTTGGGTATTTTAACGCCAACAAAACTAAATACTTGGTGTGGTTGAGCAATAAATCAGCTATCACATACTTTTTGAATTTTGACAAAAAGACGAAATATTAAGATTAGAAATTTAATAACGTGGCATAATCACTGCGCATCATAATTTTTACTTCATTTACTGTATAAAACATACATCTTTTGACTCATTATGACACCAGATTTTTTTTCTTTTTTTGAGAAACAAAAAATCCTTCCAAACTTTACATAGAGCCAAAAATTTACAAGATTAAATTTTTTATTTTGGCATAACAATTTAGGGAATTTTGTTTTGTTTGTTAACGTTTGTTTTAATACGCAATCACTCAGGCACACCCTTTCCAACGAAAAATGAAAACTTTAATCTCAACATTTAATTTTGAGCATGGAGAAAGGAAATTTTCTTCCCATTTTCCCCTTCTTTTTCTTCTCTTTTTTTCATTTTGCTTTTCACCTTTCCACATTTTTTCTTCTCAGACAACCCTTGTTTACCAAAAGTAATAAATTTTATTTAATTAATGACGACACAGCATTCTGTCATCCCTGTCTAGCCCTGCTCCAAAGGTTTGACCTGGTTGTTAAACCGGCGCAGGCCAGATGTCAGAACTGCAAAAATCAAATGCAGCAAGGTAGAGGTTGTAATATCGTGCACATAGCTACATATACCTTGCTGTGTATAGTGAACAGAGCACGTGTATTTTGCTCACTGGCAATTGGTACAAACATAAGGTATCAATAAATGGGACAGTATGAATGGATCATTTTCGAAGTTTATGTTGTGATGAAGTTTGGAAGTCAACATGTGCGATGATGCCGAGTATTAGGGAACAAACCAAAAGATCAATGACGTCCTATAAACGAGTTTCGTTTAGGGGTGAGGGGGAAAAATACTCGATTACGTTTGTACAAAACCATCGGTCTGAAGAATGTGTCATTATTATTATTATGTCAAAATTTTCAACATTTCATTATTACGTTTCTGGCAGGGAGGAGGGGTCGGCTGAGAAATGAAACTAGTTACGTTTATAGGACGTCATCGATCTTTTGGTTTGTTCCTTATAGGGTCTACAGGGGTTTTAACAACATGGTGTATCGCCTAAACTTGGTCAGTTGTATTTGTAGTTGATGTTCTTACAGAGCTGAATAGATTTCGGGGTCATCCAAGGTCACCCAGGGTTCATCTGAGGTCAAATGACTAAAAACTGTCATATGGGCACGAAACTTGGTGGGTATAGTCAACACTTAAGAGTAAAATGTTTGGAAGGTCATTTCGGGGTCATCCGAGGTCACCCAGGGGCATCTGAGGTCAAATTACTAAAACTGTTATATGGGCACGAAACTTGGTGGGTATAGTCAACATTTAGAGTCAAATTATTGGAAGGTCATTTCGGTGTCATCCGAGGTCACCCAGGGGTCATCTGATGTCAAATTACTAAAACCTGACATAACAGCATGAAATTTGGTGAGTACAGTCAACATTAAGAGTCAAATGTTTGGAAGGTCATTTTGGGGGTAATCCAAGGTCACTTAGGGGTCATCTGAGGTCAAATGACTAAAATCTGTCGTATGGGCATGAAACTTGGTGGGTACAGTCAACATTGCTAGAAAACTGTCTATACATACAAAAACTTCCAACACACGGCTCGGGTTGTTTTGGTAAAGCAATACAACACCTGTTGTGAACTCGACACCACGAGGGGATATCCCATATCCCAACCCGTGCTCTGGGCATCTTGTAAAACATAAACATTACACAGCTGTGCGGCCTATTACATTTCCATATTATTTCCTTCTTTAATCACCCCACACTCCCCATCCACCATCCAGGCTTCGCCCATACAGGGTTCTGAAAAGAAACTCACATCTAAACACAACCACTACCATACCATCACCCAACAACCTTACACACCAACCGCGTATGCCGAAAACCGCGCAACCCGAGAACCGCTCTAGTTAAATATAATATACAAAAAAACCATTATACTTTGAACTTGTCATGCAACGACAAAAATAAGGAACACAATGGTTCCTTTAAAAAATAAGAAGTATTGTACTAAGCAATTGTTAAGTTTTGTTTTTGTTGCATTAAATCACAATAATTATGTTAGCCACTGATTCCACATTAAATAGTATTCCTAATAATGAGTAATATCTAATGGAAATGCATTTTTGTATACAGATTTGTCCGTACATATACGGTATTAATTCTCTTGTATCAAACTCGTATGGTTAACCTACACACACAACCTGTTATTTTAATGCCGGTAGTAAAACCTAAATAATGAGAAGAGAAGAGAATAGAATAGATGAATGTTATGTAGGTCGGGTAAAGGATATCTGGAGGTACAGTAGCACGCGATAGCAGGTTGCCTCTATAATCCGCCACTCGATGAGACTCGTGTGGTTCCCTTTGCACGATTAGTTTATCTTTTAGTTGATTACATGACGTTGTTATTATTTTGCCTTATTTAAGCTGAAGATTTGTCCTGATGTTGACCTGCCTTTTACCATGGACTGTAGACAATTTTATTTCTACAGTCCAAGATTTTACCTAATTAAAGGTTTGGAAGCAGTGACATTTAAACCACTTCTTCCAAATGTTCATCGGAATCTTAAAAGCAATATGCCGATCTCGCAATAAACTTTTCCCTCAAACTTTCAACGTTGGATCAAGGATAAAGAGGAGACATAGGACTACACACACTAGAATTCACGAAATTGCCAAAATGCATTGGCGAAAATTAAATTAGGCAATCAAACAACCAAAACAATGATATCTGACTGAGGGTCATGCAATACAGGGAAAAGCATACTCGGACTAGTCTAGAATACAATCCGTGGCAGTGGCACTGGTGCTTATTGCCGTGATCTTGATCTCGGAAACTTCGCGAGAACATTCAGTTGAATGAACCAGACCAGTAAAGCATTTTATACAGTCGACGCTATTGAAATAATAAAATTAATAGGAATTTTGAATGTGATGAGCAGAACTGTAAAGGTTCTCTCATGCACATGGTCTAGTTATTTCTGTTATTAGCTATTTTTTGAACTAGTACTAGGGAGGTATAGACTTATGAGCTAATTGTACCGGTCAAGCGAGAAACTGATGCTTATTAACTTTGATACAACATATGAAATGTGACAATAAATGTCATCATGAAACAACAACTGGTCAACTGAAACAAAAATGTTTTCATGTACCGATTATAAGTAATACGCAAACTATTTTACGATTTTAATGGAGCCGAAATTGCAAAGATTCATAAAAGGTAATCTAATGTGTATTTCGAAAGCAGAATGTGGGTCAAAATACAAAATAAAAGTTTTTATGAACTTAAGCGCCGAATACGATGTTTTTGGTCATGTAATATCTGGCAATTACATCATTTACATATAAAATAGTCATGTTCTTGGGAGATATCGGCCTATGTGTTTCTTTATAATACGCTACACAACATGTTTATGCCTCATAGAAATACATCAGAAATCCCTCGTGTAGATGATTGATTACACATATAGCCAAAGTTAAACATATTGGGTATTTGTATCCCTAGAACATCACCAGGTTATTAGTAGTCTCAAATTGGTTATATATTTTGGTGTGTAGGTAAATATCTACGGCATTGCAAAAAAAATAACTTAGGATTTTAGGTCACGTGACACCTGATTACAGTATTTTACAAGACCATGCAATCTTTTGACCTCTGGTCAAGACATGACTGCCCGAATTACATTTTGCAAGTCAATTGTATTTAATTGTCGCCCCTTCATTTGTCTTCAGCAGTTTACGGTTTCAGTGAGCCGCAAGATCAGTTTCGACCGTGTGATATATCTATCTTCTACTGTTCTATGAATCTTTTTCGGTATATAATAGTGTACAATTTATTATACGTTCATCTTGTCATGTAAAGACGAAAATAAAGAGCACACGTTCTTTTAAAAATATGAAGCATTATATTTGTTTACAAATGACAGTTTTTCTAATTCTTAGCAAATGTCACATTAAATAATATTCCTGATATCAAATAGAAATGCATTTTTTGTAACCACTTAGGCATTGATATTAAGGGTGACAGACTTGTCAGTTCATATTGTATCAATTCTCTTGTATCAATCTCGTATGATTAACCTTCACACACAACCTGATATTTTGATGCCAATAGAAACAAGAAGAGTCCTTAAAAAGGACAACGTTCCGCTAATGGCCTACTGGTATTGATAATAAATAAATCTTCTCTTTCTTGACTCATGGCAGTGAATTTCAATCATACATTACTCCAGTCCATCCAGTACTATACAAGAACACTTTGATGCAAAGCATCAGTGGAAGGCGCTACCTAAGGGGCTGTGCAATAATTATGACCCCCCGTAAAATTTCCAACCGGCTCGCCAAAAATCACTTGCCCCCCTCTCGGCCCGCCAAAATTCTTTGCCCCCCCCCACTCTCTCTCGGCCCGCCAAAATTCTTTGCCCCCCCTTGAACATGTCAAATTTTGGGGATTCCAAATTGCAAACCTTAAATTGTCTAGATGTATGTTGCGAACGCAGCGAGCAGGGAAATTTGCATATTTAAGCGTTTCCGTACTGTTTTCTTAAGCCTTTTTAGAGCGTTTTATTAAAAAAGGCGCCCCATGAATTTCTTGCCCCCCCAATTTTACCCTCCCCAAGGCTCATAAGTATTGCACAGCCCTTATCTATATATATTATATATACAGGTAGTAGTATTTCTAATAGATCGCAATAATTGGATAAAGCTTGTAGTCGCCTGCTCCGCAGCCGACTGATGATGATGAGCATTTTTAAAATCACATGAGATATTTTGTTTCATTTGCTGCTAGTGTGTGCAGCATTAGTTGTGGAGAGTCACTGATTATTATTCCGCGAAATGAAACTATTGGAACCAGTGATTGGCTCAGTTTTCTAAGTAGTTAAAAAATTGTTGGTTTCTTTTTACATTTGCTCATGTAAAACTATGCACACATGGTATAACACGCAGTTTGCACTCCCAATTGAGCCCAGTTTTCAACTTGCTCTCCTATTAAATTGACAAAAGACAGGTGAACAGATTCTCACCTTTCAGATGTGCAAATGTATTTAAATGTATGCTATCTATGTCAACAATAGCCCAACAATTTCCCAACAAATGCTCTATGAGTGCAATATCTATAATAGCCATAGTGATAGAAAGGCATCTATCCTATCTAATCATGTGCAAAATGTTCACAATTTAATTGCAACTATCACATTGTCCTTATGCAAGTTATGTTATAAATATGATATCATTATTTTGTAAAAGATATTAGATCTTCAGTCAGTATTGCATTTTGTAAATAATACATTAAAATTAATAAACAGCAAAATTATTTTCACTTGGTACCTATCTAGAACTACTGGAGAGCTTTATGGGTTTTTTTAACTGGAGTATTTTCAATGTATTGCTACCTTCACTTCAAAATAACTTGACACACTAAGGCATACAGCAAGTTTTGCCTGTAAGGTCATCAAGTTCAATGAATTGGGCTAGGTTCACTAGCTGATAGATTTAACACAAGTTTGTTATACTAGTAAGTTACAATTATTACGCCCAGTGCATCGCCGGCAAAGACGGTTTACTCCTGCAGTATTATGTTTCAACACCTGAAGTAGTTCGATAAAATCAGCCAAATTATACCCATGTTAATCGTTTCACACAAGCAGAAATGATTCATTGTGTACTTATGTAGTGTTTTTCAATACATTAATACATTTATTCAACAACATTTCAAAGAAACCAGCAGTTTAAAACTAGTTAGAAAACTGAGCCAATCACTGGCTCCAATAGTTTCATTTCTTGGATGCAAGGTCAGCAACTCTTCACAACTAACACTGCACACACACAGTACACTTTTTCAAATAGCTAATAACATATACATCTCTGTGCAAGAAACTGAGTAATATTTTAGATAGACTCTTCACTGATCTAGGGTGTTATGATTCCTAACTTTTCAAATGCTAGAAATATTTTAAGGTACTGTTCAGGAGGGTAGGGTGTAAGTGAACCAACAGTTCCTGCGGAACAAAAAACAAAATAATGATAGGAGAATAGATGGATGTTATTATGTAGGTCGGGTGAAGGATATCTGGAGGTACAGTAGCACGCGATAGTAGGTTACCTCTATAAATCCGTCATGCGATAAACTCGTGTGGTTCGCTTTGCACGAGTAGTTTATCTTTTAGTTGATTACATGACGTTGTTATTATTTTGCCTTATTTAAGCTGAAGATTTGTCCTGATGTTGACCTGACTTTTACCTAATTAAAGGTTTGGAAGCGGTGGCATTTCAAACCACTTCTTCCAAATGTTCTTTGGTATATTAAAAGCAATTCATCTTGAATGGTAAATAGGTGATGAAGTTTCGATTTGCCAACATTGAGAGATAACAATATTCAAATCTGCCGATTGAAATCTCAAAACAAACTTTTCCTTCAAACTTTTACCTCAACATTTAATCAAAGATAAACAGATAAACAGGAGTACTATTAGAAGACATATGACTACATAATATAATTCACAAATACATCGGAGAAAATGAAATAAACCCGGGGAAATAAAGCAACCAAAATTGTAATGAACTGAAAAGCAATGTTGAAGCTATAATGTTTGAATGAATGCAAGAGGCATTCCTGATAATAAGTAACAGAGGGTTGCGCAATTAAGGGGCCACGACAAGATTGTACATGCATGTCTTTAAAGATGTTTAGTCCGTGGTATTGGTGCTAATTGGAATAGATTGTGTCATCTTGATGGGACACATGGCGGGAACAGACTAGTGAAGTAAGCATTAATTAAAGTCGAAATAAATTTGAAGGTGAAGAGCAGCACTTTAAAAGGCCCAGATTGTTTCGTTATCGTGCACCTGATGCAACCATTTTTTATCGAATAGTTGAAGTTATACCCTATTTTGGAGGTTTAATTGATCTGAGTGTCAATAAAGAAACTGCTGCATATTAATATTAATACAACATATGGAATGCGACATTAAATGTCAACATAAAATAAAAACCAGCCAACTGAAACAAAAATGCTTTCATGTACCGATTTTAAGTAAGCAACGAACTATTGTACAATTTTAGTGGAGCCATAATGGCAAAGATCCATAAAAGGTAATCAAATGTCTATTTTGAGAAATAAAATTTGGGTCAAAATACAAAATAAAGGTTTTATATAATTTAGACCTAGCAATCATGAAGGTTTATACTTTATGATCCGTGACAAAATATTTTAAAAAAGGTTTTAACTATTTTGCACCCATAAAGGCGTACCATAACTGATAAGTCATCCATCAATGTGTGGGATGTGTGGGGGTTTTGCTTAACATTTTACCACGATTGCCGACACACATTCGTTACTCCACTGATCATTATTAATCAAAGAGTGTCTCTGAGCACTATCAAAGCCCTACTAGATCATATTTGCTTCTTTAATGTTTATAGTATGTTCTAGCACATGATGTGTGTTTCTTCGCGCATATTATAAGACGCCACATCAGTAAAGGTATGGAAACAGAGCCTTAGTACTTGATCAACGTTGACAAATTCCAAAATAAAACAAATTTCATGTTTTGTTAGTAAATTGAGCAAATATAAATCAGATTAACATTTTGGTAGTCCACAATTATGACTTTGGTAATCAATTGAAATAATGAATACCTTTCATTTCAAAGAAATGAAGAAGTAGCAAGGGACTTACCAAGAAAGCCTCGATGTTAACAATTGAAACACCCAAGCTACCTTTCGAGTTTTTGGAATACACCAGAGGATGTAGCTTAAGAAAGAACGGGTACATTGATAGTACCTTGGCTAATTAAAAGAAGAAGAATAGAATGAGCAAAACAAACAAATTCCTACATATTGTCTCATCATGGACTCTGAATTGCACCTGAATGGATAGCACAACTCACTTCGGAGTAATATAGGGCAAAAGGTCTTATATCCCAAGGCTATAGCATATTCGATTATATGCTAAATATCTTAGGAATATTCATCATACTCTAGCGCCTTAATTGCGTTTTTCTGAACTTTTGACCGTAATTTTTCATTATTCATTTTTATAGATGCGCTTAGATAACGATAGCAACTGGCGCAAAAAGTTGCATATATATAATTACGATGTCGAATTTGGTTACGAAAAATAAGACGATAATTCGGTTTGGCAACAATCTATAACTTCCCTTACGTAGTCAAATAGCTAACCCGAAGTAATCAAATCTCAGATAAACACACTTATATAGATTTGGGCGGTATTGCCATTTCATTTGGTGGAGGCAATACTTGCTATCGATGATCTATCTGCCTTACAAATGTCGTGCTAACACAATAGAGAATTGGACGCCCTAGGGATGAAATATTGGTAAAACGGGGTGAGCGAAAGGACACTTTTGTTTAAAGCCTGAAGATTCTTTTTCGTTAGAGTTCACATACAGTTCACTCCCTTTTACCAATACAAACTGCACTATCATTATCACACAATTCATTGCGCAGGTATATAGTTTATCACGTGTATTTTCTAAGGAATCATTTTAATTTGATTAAGCTTCATGGTAAATTTTTGAGTGACGTCACATCATCAAATAGACAATATGAAATGATCAAACCAGAAAAACAAAATTATATGTATATTTTTTGATTGATAGATTTATCCTGTTTATCTCGAGCTCGAGTAACACTTCAAGATACATAGGTTATTAAAGGAACGTATTTTTTATGTGGTAAGCACCAAATGTAACAAGTTATAGTACCACAAATTCTCATTTCATTTCAACCGAACAAACACAGACTTCCCATCTGCACTTTTCCCTCCTCATTTGATACCCCAATACATCTTTGTAAAAAGTTGTTTTGTTATTTTGTGCAATAATTATGTAAATCGGTCGTTCATAAACTACAGTATGGAACAGAGTAAGTAGACGACATCACTGCTCAAATTTAGTTTGAATAAAATATGACTATTGCTCTTTGCTATGATCTTTCCTAGAAATCTACTACCTTAACATTTGACCTTTGCATCACATCACTTGACACGTTCAAAATCATCATAGAATCTTTAAGGTGACTGAAAAGTTTCACCAAATTTAGAATACTTAGTCAAAAATAACCATTTATCATATTTATGATAATAATTCTTTTAATAGATTAGTTCCATGTAGTCATTGTCACATATAAATGAAACTCGTAATTTTATCACCAAAGGAAGTAAAATATAGATCAACTATGCTTTTATTAGGATCAAACAAGTATATATTACATTTGGTGACTATATGAGCGTAATGACTCAATTTTGACCCCTTGCCTAAACGGCTAACATGCATTTATGAACTCAGTGACAACCCTAATACCAGTATGAGTACAAGATAATTTAATTCTGACTGGACGTCAGCAATCGATAAAGCGCTATCATATTAGTGACGGAATGAGTTCGAGTCCACGCAGTGTCAATTGCTGTTCTCTTGGAAAATTGTAACTAAACTTGAAATTTCCCCATGGTCCACCACCCACGAAACTCGTGGGCTGATCCTGGCTATGATGCCTCAAGTCCGATGTATACTCCACTTCGCCACTTCGCGAGAAGCTGTGATGAATAAATTAATTCGCAGCTTCGCGCGAAGGCATTCATGTATACTTCATCAAAATATCGCCGAGTATCGCGAAGAATTGTTGCCCGCTCTGTGCTTTCATATAGAAACTTCGCTGGCCTACCCCCCAAAAGTTGAACCAAATCCAACTCTCCGCGAAGCGAAGAAACCTGCTCCGCGAAGGAAATTCCTTCGCGGAAGTCGTAAAATTTCAGCTCAAATTACTTCGCGGCCTGCAAAATCGCGGTCGCGAAGTGGAGTATACATCGGACTTCATGTAGGTACGCTGATCTCGAACTGCTCATTCTTGGAACGGTTTATGGAATGATTTGGGCCGCCGTGATTCGCGAATATTTTGTAAAGTGTGCGGCCTTATAACGGTAGATCCTCGCCCTGAGGTTTTATCACAGCAGAATAGTTCGATTAATAAGTCCCTTTTATTTAATTAATAATGATTTATTTAATACTAGTACGATTGCCATGCCAAAATAACTTCATCGTCATCGTCATCTTCATCAAAACCACCACCGCCACCACCACCACTAACTATCACCACTGACCACCACCACCACTAACTACCACAACCACAGCAGCAGATTGCTATCTTCGGTAGATAGCAAAATACTATATTAAGTATTAAAGTACACAAAGTATCAGATACGACATTTCAATTTCACTACCAGCATGTTGAATATTGAAGGTGAGTAGAAAAACCTAAGGAATGAGTCAGTGGTCCCGGGAAGAATGTTTAAATTCAGAAACATTTCAAAAACACTGACTGACATGACTGACTTACGTCACTCAATAAAACTTCATTGCTGCTAGAAGACATGCATTCTCCTTTACATTGTATGTATTATACTGAGCGTTAATATCCTTTGTTCATTCTGACATCCACCATTAAGTAGAACCGTATATTAGTTAAAAAATTATAATAAACAAAAAGAATCAAACAAGACATCCACAGATACAGAAAACATTTTCAAGGTATTTAATAAATTCCAAATAAACGCGTTAATGTTGCAACATTTCCTCTCATATTAAAACCACTAAACTAGGCTAACTTATTCGTGTCAAAGTACATTTTGAATGTATTGTACGTCATGCACATTGTTACAAAATTGTTACAAATACATTTCTTAAGAAATCGAATTTATACTTTGTACAAAAGAGTTATTTTTAAAAGAAACCTGAAAACAAAAGGCTAAACCGATCAGCATGCAGTAAAACCATCATTTGGGACAATTTTTGCCTCAAGTTCATCCGGCAAAATCAGACATGTTGAACTTAGTTCGCCCGTTTGCTTTCCCGATTCTTTTTCTCTCTTTCTTGCTTATTTAACCCTTCAAGGCGGCGCGGTAAACATGACATAGTAATGAACTTCCAACACCCAGTCAGATTTCCCTCTTTGGAATCACTCTTGGGACCTGTCGCTACTTTGTCTAATATTCAACGGCACAGTTCTATAATCTCCTTTCGATAATAACAGCTTAAACATTGACCTGGTCTTGTGTTGTACGAGTTTTTGTACCCAAGACAATCATAGGTTATTCACGAGTGTGTACATCTATTGGTGTCAAAGAACTGTGTACTTACAGTTTGGGATGTTTGAATTCCTATACTATAGTTTTATGAATGACCCATTTACATAATTATTGCACAAAATAACAAACAACTTTTTACAAAGATGTATTGGGGGTATCAAATGAGGAGGAAAAAGTGCAGATCGGAAGTCTGTGTTTGTTCAGTTGAAATGAAATGAGAATTTGTGGTAAGGCTGGATGTTGTAATAATTTGTCTTCGGATCCCAGTGGTATTGGAATTAAAAGGCTTTGTTGTAGATAGGCAGATTTCGAAAGAGCGCAATTATGGCACAATGCATTTATGACGCCCTATATGAATCGACAATGTGTTTTTACTGATCATGCAGTGAATTTGATTAGTTTAAGTCATGACTCTCCGATTCGATATTTTTCTTTCCCCTTCACGATCACCTCAATCGAGCTCTCGACATTTTTTCCTATATTATTATCATTATTATTATTATTATTATTAGTGTTATTATTATTATTATTATTATTATTATTATTATCATTATTATTATTATTATTATTATTATTATTATGAGTGTTATTATTACTATTATTATCATTGTTGTTGTTGTTGTTATCATCATCATCATTATCATCCCCCTCCCTACGCCTACCACATAGTGATCTAAAACGTTCAAATACGCACCCAAACGACTTCAGCTATAAATCTTAGTCCATTCATTGTGCTCATTATATTTAGCGCGGCGAACTTTGTAGGCATAGTCGCTTAAACTTCGATGGTATAGGGGAGTAGTGAGGCCCATGGATATTTATTTTTGCTCTGACAAAAATATTCTAAGTTACATTGAGCTCAAACTTGATTAGATTGGTGATTTCCTTTCAAATTTACCCAAATTTTCGATTTTTGGTCTATGTTTTGTAAATACTAGGATTTCCCAAAATATAATTATTACTATTATTATTATAGATCACAAGACCGATGTTTGTGCAATATTTGAATTCCTTTTGGAATCACTACAAACAGAGCTTTCCGAAACATTAAATATTCATGGCCTATCTTTTGCCCAAATTCTTTGAATTTTAACTTGACCTTCCTGCACATTATTAATGAACCGGCATCACGCGATCACGTGATCATTCCTCTTTTGGGGTATTGAAAGACTTACTGGATACCAGATTGAACTTTTCACTTCTACCAATTTTGGTTTTATACCAATTAGGCAATTTCAACCTGATGGAATATAACAAAATCACCACTAAATCAGCATGTCCTTCGGTATCCACCCATGCACCTCTATAATTATCTCTAACATTTTTGAAATAATTATCGAATTTTACCTTCTGTTTTCCATTTTATTATATCAAATATTCCAAGTAGTGATAGCCCGCACCGATATTATCATCAATTATTTCACCGACTTCAGCCACAGACCCTAGAAAAGGATCTGTTCTGCAGCGGGAAGTGGTTTATAGCACTTCCGTCTAAAATAAAGAGATCGAAGTAGATGAGGAAAAGCGATGGGGGTTTTCTTGAACCCTTTAGGAAAAATTCCGCGGTTGCTTCATTATGTTTAACTGTTACTCCGAAACAGTTTGGCTGCAAGAAATACATACCAGAGATTTAAGGTATCAATGAAATAATGTTGTTTCAGGATTTCTTGGGAACTTGAAAAAATAAAATATAATAACAATTTTAAATTGTTATCATTATTGTTTTGTACAAATGTGTGGTATTCATGTATGTTTAGTTGTTATGGTTATTCTAACATTTTGCCTAAAGAACCACAATATATATATTTGTGTGCAAAGTTTATGTTTTCGATTCTAACGGACTGGCATGGCGGTACAGGTAAGCAAATGCGGTAGGTCGTTATTTGGGGATTAAAAGTTGAAATAATTTAAGGAAATGTGACCGTCGAATAATCATTGTTACATCGTATTTCATTTAAAAAAAAACATTTTTAAGCTTGCTTATGAAATAAAATTAAGCTTAGAAGGGCCTAGTTATGTGTTCTAAAAATCGATATTGTTTTGAGTACTAAAACACAACCTTAATTGTTTTATCCACACTGGATTGTCTTTTCTCCTCATGTCTTGCATCTCCAATTCTTAATACATTTTTTTAATTATTTGGGACAAATTAAGAAGTGCACTTCTAGTTCATCGAACTATATACCTATACTTTATTGTGTCTCGACCTAAAAGCTCATGTCTGGTAAAGTCATTCAAGCCTCCGGGGGAACCCCCACAATAACTCACAAAGGGAGACGCATTGTTATGTTTTTTACCGTTATTATAGGTAACAACAACAAGATGAGTGACATAACATAACAATGTATCTACGCCGAAGGGGCAAGGTCTGGGCTAAAGCTTACCCCTGCGTGCGTGGTGGTTTAAAGAGACACGACGTTAACTTTTAACTTAATTTGAGTAATATAAATTAGATAAATCAATAATTGAATACATAGTTTGAAAGCCAGAAAGTAAAGGCAATAAAGAAAGTGGTAAAGAAAGAGGTAAAGAAAGAGGTAAAGAGAGGAAGAAAGACAGAAGGAGAGAAAGAAAGAAAGAAAGAAAGAAAGAAAGAAAGAAAGAAAGAAAGAAAGAAAGAAAGAAAGAAAGAAAGAAAGAAAGAAAAGAAAGAAAGAAAGAAAGAAAGAAAAAAGAAAGAAAGAAAGAAAAGACAGAAGGAGAGAAAGAAAGAAAGAAAGAAAGAAAGAAAGAAAGAAAGAAAGAAAGAAAGAAAGAAAGAAAGAAAGAAAGAAAGAAAAGAAAGAAAGAAAGAAAGAAAGAAAGAAGAAGAAAGAAAAAAGAAAGAAAGAAAGAAAGAAATGATCAAATCAAATTAAATCAAATCAAAATCAAATCAATCAGAATACTACTTCTCTTCATTCTCTTAAGTTAATATCATTGCTGTGAAATATCTTTGTCCATACCTTACAGTGTTCCTTTAATCATGTTCTAAATATAACAGGTCAACAGGTGACCACATGACAAATTGAGAAATGAAATGAAAGATGTGACCAAAATCAACTAAATTTCATAACGAGCTTGGCCCTTTTCTTAAAGGTTAATTGGCACAAATATCTAAGGGCAAAAAATATGGTTTTACCAAAATATATCTGATTCGGCAAACCGATGACCTGTCGATGGTACCCTATTATAACCACGGTACGATTTATTATTTGGGCGAAATTTGTCGGGACACTACTTCACCTAATCACCTGTAACTTGCGACTTATTGTTTGAAATTGTGAAACACACACATAAGACCTGCAAGAATATAATAATTTAGTTCAAATATTTCATATTACATAACAATAGATTTTGAAACAGATTTCGTATTGTTAGATTCCACATCTTACTAGACACTACTCATTGAAGTGCCTATAACGTATAACTCTCGCAACCTCCATGCAGAGAATGGGGATCATACGCGCTCAGAGTCTTCATGGTCTTTGTTCGGGATCCTTAGTCTAGGAACTAAATCTCATACGGGATGGAGTTCAACACCCACGTCTATACCAATTTTGTTACCATGGTGTGTTAGGATAGTCAAAGATCAACAGTGGCCTATGGCCAACCAATGGCCTTTAACCTTGTTTGCACTCTATCTCAGTAAAGTGAACACAGTAGACAGTCAAAACTATCCTTTTTCTGGTTCTACTCAGTCACACAAACAATTTGCTACCATTTTTGGCCAAATCGGAGTAAGTTTAAATTTTTATCCATGTACAACCATAAAACGTGTCATTTAGCCTAAAATTAGGGTTTTGTAGCATAACTCAATAACGGCAGGTCGTAGATAACACAAACTATATTTTCTTAATCCTCGTCATCAGACAAGTAATTTGATATATCTCCCAACAAGATCGAAGCATTTTCAATTTTTACCTCTGTGTGACTTTTCGTGACCTCTAGCGTAAAATGTACCCTATTGGGGTCCACTACCCCTTAGCAGTGATCTAGAGGGTCTATACTAACACCTCAAGGTACATGTAACAAATGTTGGTAGATATGGGTGCTGAACTCAACCATTTTGCAAAGCCCCTTGCTCCTCCTAGACAATATTGATGGAACTATATGATCAGACAGATTGGAAACCACACCCTAGACACCATGATTGCTTTATACATGCCGCTACGGAAAAACCGACTGTCCGACTATCGTGACTGAGGCATTTTGAGCTCGACCGATTGAGCAAATCGTTGATCCTCTTCAGGATCCTAATTACCTGAAACTCACCGGTCTCAAGCCCAGAGATATCAACATCGGAAACATTGATTAATGTCAGCACAATCTTTCAAACCCTCATCGGGTTAAAGGGGATGTAGGGCCCAATGCGCGAATTGTTCCTATACTCTGCTAGAGTACAGATTCCGGTAGCATCCATCATGTCCATATTGCGAGATTCACGGCCACGTGTTATGCGGCCCATACACGTTCAATTTATTGATCAATATCAAAGACCCTGATACAAGAGTGAATACAAAATCGGCCATTGTACATGCACAATGGTAGATTTTGTACCCACTCCTGCATCTAGGGTCCGCAACATTGATCAATAACATTGATTTTGTATGGGCCGCATTACTCTGCCGCCGTAAATTCGGACAGGTGATGTTATGCTTGAAATGCGTCCTTAGCGCAGGCCAATCACTGTAGTCGTCGTATTACAATGTAGCTCCGAATAGTCGTCTTGTTGCTCCGTTACCAACAAAAGGCGACAAAGGGAGGTATGGGAAGTTGAGATGTTGTTCCCCGGGTTCGTCGGGGCTGTGGTGTCCGAAGACCACACAGAAGACTCCAAGGCTATGGTACCCGAAGAGCACACAGAAGACTCCAAGCTAACCCACCCATTGACGTTTTGGAAGACTATATCGGCAACATACATAGATTGGCGCAAAATTTGTCCCTGATATGGCGGTAAGCATGGTATACCTATAGCCTGTATGTGCCAGCTCTCATCGGTACCCGTTATCCCGCTTACTCAACGTGACTTACTTGTGACTTGACTTGTGATTTGAAGACTTTTGACTTGTATCTTGATCCAGAAGACTGTGAGATCAATCATTCTTTATACAACGTGCCGCAAGCGAACGCAGTCCGGCCGGGGAACGCAATGTCTTGCGCAATACAATGTGTATTCTTCTGGAGCCTGGACATACATTCTGCCAAAAAAGGACATATAATAGTATGACTCAAATTTGATGAAATTTTGAACTGTTGAACCAAAAATAATGAACACGTTGCACGCAAGCTCTAGACATTTTCGACAAAAAAGTGTTTGGTTTAACACGCGAAGAAAAGTAATTATAAAAGCCTTTCATGTTGTTAAATGTCTACACCTCTATTTATGTGCATATTTTGGCTTTGTTTTCATGAGGGTTATTTGTCTTCCCGTCTATAGCTTAACGTTCTTTCCATCTTCAAAACCCAGGTTGAAAACTTATTTGGATAGATATGACTGTCTACTTTACTGAGCTATGAGCTAAGTACTGCCCGAAGCCTGAATGTCAAGTGTTTCCAATGAGTATGCATTATCAGTGTTATAGGAGTAGCGATCAATTACTGAAACACTTGCCCAAAATATTTTTGTTTGACTTTGGCACAAAGCGTGTAAGTACTAATGACAGATGTCTTGATTAAGGTCTATGTCATTAACCATCTCCTAAAAGACTCCTATAATTTCCAACCCATCATTGGGATGGGATGGATTAAGAGCTTGTGTTCAGAAAGCGGCAGCGGGAAAAGATCATGTTGGTTCTGATCCAGTATTTCGTAACCTTTCTGTGGCTATAGTATTGGTCCCGGGGAATGGTTAAAGGTAACCTACTTCGGTCATTTGTGAGGATTTATATCTTAATGGGATTTCGAAACCTTTATGAGAATATGAGATCGTTATTAAAATTGAGACCTTTATGAGAATTTCATGAAGATTTGAAACATTTAAGATAATTTGGAATCTTTATGAAGATTTGAAACCTTTAGAAAGATGTGAAACCTTCATGGAGATTTAAAACCTGTGGGAATATTTAACCTTTATGAAGATGTGAAACCTTTATGAAGAGTACCCTTTAGGGGAATTTGAAACCTTAATAAAATGTGAAACCTTTATGAAGATTTGAAACCTGTATTAGAAATTAAAACCTTTTTGAGAATTTGAAACCTTTGTGAAGATATGAGATCTTTATAACGAATTGAAACCAGTCTGCAAGATTTCAAACCTTTATGAAAATTTCAAACTTTTATTAAACTTTAAACCCCTTATGAGGATTCGAAACCTTAATGAATGTTTGAAACCTTATGGAAATTTCACATCTTCTTAAATGATTTGAAACCTCCATGGAAATTTGAAACCTTTTTAATAATTTGAAACCATTATAAAGTTTTGAAACATTAATGAGGATTTGAAACCTTTATGAAGATTTGATACCTGTGTCAGTGAGAAATTGAAACCTTTTTGAGAATTTGAAACCTTTGTGAAGATTGAGACCTTTAATTTTGTGAAGATTTCAAACCCGTACGAATTTAAACCTTTTTGAAGATTTCAAACCTTTATTGAAATTTAAAACCCTTATGAAGATTCGAAACCTTAATGAATGTTTGAAACCTTTATGGAAATTTGAAACCTACTTAATGATTTAAAACCTTTATGGAAAGTTGAAACCTTTTTAATAATTTGAAGTTTTGAAAACATTTATGGCGATTTGAAACCTTTATGAAGATTTGAAACCTGTGTGAGAAATTGAGACCGTTTTGAGAATTTGAAACCTTTGTGAAGATTTGAAACCTTTTCATTCAACATTTGAGACCTTTTTCGATATTTGAGACCTTTTTCAGCATTGATACCCTATTGGCGGATCTTATAATTATATGCCTTTGTTTTCATGAGGGTTATTTGTCTTCCCGTCTATAGCTTCGCGTTCTTTCTCTCTTTCTTTCTTCAAAACCCAAGTTGAAAACTTATTTGGATATGACTGTCTTCTTTATTGAGCTATCAGCTAAGTACTGCCTGAAGCCTGAATGTCAAGTGTTTCCAATGAGTTTGCATTATCAGTGTTATAGGAGTAGCGATCAATTACTGAAACACTTGCCCAAAATATTTTTGTTTGACTTTGCCACAAAGCGTGTAAGTACTAATGACAGATGTCTTGATTAAGGTCTATGTCATTAACCATCTCCTAAAAGACTCCTATAATTTCCAACCCATCATTGGATGGGATGGATTAAGAGCTTGTGTTCAGAAAGCGGCAGCTTTATGTTTGATACGATCATTTATTATTTTTTTCTAACAAAAATAATTATATAATGATCAATTCTAAACGTGAATAATACCAACAGCTATCACACTAATTTGGTTTTGCGTTTCTATAGTTTTGTTGCAATTTTATTCTATAAACTGAACATTTGTGTGTAAATTGAGGGCGCTATTTACATATATTTTTAATTCAAATTAGCTAAATACCTTACATTTCATTATAAAAAGTTTTTTGAAAATTCCCATGTCATTTGTTAGTCTTTTTGCTAATGTTCTAATACCATTATACAAGTGTCTACCCCTTATAAGGATGCAGAGAAGATTTACGATAAATAGCGCCATCATTGTTCAACTTTTCTTAAAAATGACTTAGTTTTACATGCCATCAAACAACCGAATACGCAGTATTGCGTAACCTTGGTAACTCGCGCTTTCTGTGGCTATAGGATTGGTCCTCGGGGTTTGGTTAAAAGGTAGTCTATACAGTCATATAGCACAGGAGACGTGCGATTTTCCCAACCCTAGTAACTCTAGTTGACACATACTGATACTGGTATCAGTTCCATGTAAATCCGATCTATCGTGTGTATCACATGGAAGGTTGCATCGGCTATAAGCAAAATAATTGATACGCGAATAATTATTATTATTCTATTGTTCACTATTTTGTTATCCTCCCCTTTGCTTCTATATCTCTTCAAGACAACCTGCATACAGGTTTATAAACACCTTTCCCGTGCCATTCAGTGCATCCTCCTTTAATCCAACAGTGTCACCAGCACTCCATCACGTTTCCGTACGCAACGGCAATTTTGTGCATCCGAACCGACATCACGCACGCGACCTGAGTTTGACATCTTTTTGGCACATCTATATACAAAAAGTGTAGACAGGCAGACGATAAATAAGATATACACGAATACGGGAGTATTATTGAGACAATAGGTAATTTGAAAATGTTATTACCCTTGCTTGAAGCAAATAGTTTAAATAGATGGTAATGAGTGATTCCATGGTAGTTTTGGCTCATGCTTTTTCCGCCTTTTTGTGAGTTTGTTTGGCCGTCTGTCTGTACAACAATAGGCTTATAATGATTATAACAATTTCTTCAATTTCTTAGAATTCTATTCCTATATAGGCCTTTTTGCTATCACTTTGAATATTTTTTATTTCGACTTCTTCGGCATATTTCAGTAAAATTATATTTTACCAACAGAAGCAATGAGTAATTTAAATTAGACTTCAACACTACTTGTTTATTTCGCTTAGGTCGGCAGGTCGCTTACCGGTAAGCGAAATAAACAAGTATTGTGGAAGCCTAATTTAAATTATTCTCATTTCATTACCACTACATATGAATCTGCCATTCTATATAAAATTTTATTTGTTTGTACGTAAAAACAAACGCCTTTTTGTTTCATGTGCCATTTTGATAATGTATGTTGTGGAAAGGTCCAATTATCTCAACATAGACGTTCAACCTTTGTGACTTGGAAACATATATAATGTTAGGTTTGGATCATATATCTAATAATACTGTCAACTATAATAAAAGTAATTTGGATTAAAGTCCTACTTGTTTGTTGTAAAGTTTCAGATCCTCTGAGTTCACCCCTATCTAGGTCAGGTCCTATCGGTTGGCGGTCCGTCAAATTGTAACGTTCAGCTATCTTCAGAAGATAGAACGTAAAATGCAAAAAGACAAGTCGAAACGACATGCATGCCACGAAACTCGGCGGGCGGGAAAATCAAGCAGGGTCACAAGAATTAACATCGCTAACTTACGAGAATTATGTTGAATAAGAAGTGACGCTAAATATACATATCAACCTGGATACGGAGATGTCAACGCTGCCAGCATACAGTCGACGGGCACATTTGGGATATCGCAGTTGAAATACATACACCCCTATGGAAGACAAGACCTTGATTTTCTTATAGGGGGTGTAGATTTCAAATGCAGTAACCACGCCATGTGTGGAAGATTAACATCCCGTCTTCAATGAGGGTTTATGGATTTCAATTGGAATAGCCCATTATTGGACTGTTTACCTTCATTAAAGTCTCTATCAGTGATCCCAGCGAAAGTGTTAACAAAATTAATATTTTGTAGGACTCATAGCGTTTTTTAAAAACAAGAGTATGTCGATAAAATTGTTATTATGTATTTATGTCATATGAACAAATAGTAAAACAAGACTCACTCTTGTTTTTAAAAACAAGAGTATGTCGATAAAATTGTTATTATGTATTTATGTCATATGAACAAATAGTAAAACAAGACTCACTCTTGTTTTTAAAAACAAGAGTATGTCGATAAAATTGTTATTATGTATTTATGTCATATGAACAAATAGTAAAACAAGACTCACTCTTGTTTTTAAAAACAAGAGTATGTCGATAAAATTGTTATTATGTATTTATGTCATATGAACAAATAGTAAAACGGAATAAATCGGCAGTTTTGATTATGGAATTCCATTCATTTGCATTGTGGGTAACTACTGGACAGTGTGAGAGCCATCTACAGGGTCAGCCTCTGCACTGCCAGGACAAGGACAGGATTCACCAAGTGGTTTCCTGTGAAGTCAGGTATCCGACAAGGATGCGTCCTCTCGCCTCTCCTGTTCCTCATTTTTATGGACAGGATCACCCAAGAAGCAAATCTAGATGAAGAAGCTCTCAATGAACTACTGATCAACGTCTCATCCATCGTGACAGTCTTAGCTTACAAAACCACACCAACAGACTGCACGCAACCTGCCAGAAGTATGGCATGAAGTACCTGGGCAGCATCTTTACTGAAGACGAGAAGATAGACCGAGAAATCGAAAGCAGATGCCAGAAAGCAAACAACATCACCTTCATGCTTGGGCCTATACTTTCCCACCCAGCCGTGCCAATGGATGCAAAAAGAACAATCATCAACGCAATCTATACTCCGACTCTCTGTTATCAGGCACAAACATGGGCTATGAACAAAAAGACTGAATGGAAGATCACCACCTGTGAAATGAAATGCCTACGAAAAGGTGTAAACAAGACAAGAAGTAGATGCATGTGTCCATATCAGTGAACGAAGTGAAAAAGTCAAGAAAGAGTCGAAAGAAATTGTCAGAGAAGTATGAACAAAATCACATAAAGGGACACTATACCCGATGATGGGATATAACAGAGGTAAAAAACACCTAAAATCTTATTGAACACCACTTGGAACGTCTGTTTGACCTCACAATAAAACCTCATTTGAACACATCTCGATGTCAGTTAGTCTTGCCGATGCCCTACAAGTGATGAAAGCACAAATGCGTGGCGAATCAGCAATGATCCTCCCAGTCCGCACCAAATGTTCCGGTGGGGCTAAAAAATATTACGTTAAGCCACAGTGGTTTAGCCAACTGTGGAACTAGCGCAATTTAGCGACTTAACCGCGACGTTGGCAATTGTATAGATTTTATTCTCGATCGATCAAGATCCTAGTTGTAAAATTTACTGACACTCCATGCTTATCCAGATATCCACAACAAGCATTCCACACGAGAATGGTATTTTTGATAGGCCTAATAATGAACAGAAAGCCGAACAGAGATACAGCTTATACAGCTTATACAAATTCACCAGGATTTGCCAAATGAAATGATAGAATAAAATAATACCCATTACAACCTCTGGAGAAATAACCACTTTCGGGGTATATTCTTACTACGAACGGTTGTTTGATGGCATGTAAAGCTGAGTCATTTTTAAGAGAAGTTGAACAACGATGGCGCTATTTATCTAAAATAACGTTTGCATCTTTACAAGAGGTAGACACTTGTAAAATGGATTACAACATCAGCAAACAGACTAACAAATCACGAGGGAATTTTCAAAAAAACTTTTTATCATGAAATATTAGGTATAACTCATATTATTTAGCTAATTTAAATTTAAAATATATGCAAATAGTGCCCTCAATTTTGCACACAAATGCACAGTTTATTGACTTAAAATCACCACAAAAAAGCAGAAAAGAATGAATACTTTGATATAGAAACGAAAATCTATGTTAAAAATTGTTCAAAATAGTATGTATATACGGTATACAGTTAATTATTGTGATAACTGTTGATATTATTCAGGTCTAGAATTGAACATTATAATAATGTTTTGTTAGAAAAATTAATAAATGGTCAAATCAAACAACCGTGTACGAAAACTACAATAGGAATGTTTTTTAAAGCAAAGATCTGCCTAAGCTGTAAAATATACCTTCTTATTGCCCATCAATTAAGACAATTATATTTTTATTTGGCCAATTTCAAAATCCTGGTTGCGAGAAATTTTTGCTTTGGCCTACAACCTGTGCTAAATTATTGAGACATTGACCGACCGGTGTATTTCATAGAATCATACACGCTGGGAGGTATATGCACCAGGCACATAAAGAAACTTGTCAGTTATAGCCATCCTTGCTGTTCAACAACCTGATAATTTTGGAATATTCTGAAATATACATTTTATTAATTGGACTTTGCTTTCTAATTTGACACCCTGAATGTTAAGCAAGGATTGATCAAGACACGCGCCTCCAAACCCTCAAACCCCAAAAGTTGCAATTTCAATGATTTTCAATGGGAACGCATCGTTGTATTGCACACAAGCTCCACGTGCCAATCAATAAAGCACACAATGTAACAGACAACAGAATTCTTCATGTTGCATAAACAATTCAACTAAAAAATAACAGTTAGCCCCATCTATGATGTTTCGCTACATGATAACGTCGCTAAATTTGTCATGACCGATAGACATGATAGAGTTCAACTTTAAAGGGTGTTGATCTCTTCAATCTGTTACCAATGTACTGAAATATCCAAGATGTTGCAAACTATTCTTAATTTAGGTGGTTTTTCAAAGCCAATAATATGAGATAATTTTAAAGGAAATGAATGGAGAATTATTACAATATTGATCTATGGAGAGCCCTAGGTTATCAATTATTTTAAACTGTTGCCATTTGGTAGTTCACAGCATCTTGCGAATGGTAGTGAGCTTTGGTAAAAATTGTAGGCGACTACAAACTTTCTCCAACTATTGCGATCTTGGGCAAGTGAAACAATTTTGTTTGGCTGCAGCATCCCTTCAGTATCTCCCAGGAGGTGCTGGACATACTGTAAATACAGTGTGCGCGGCCGTTCCGATTTCCTCTTCCCATGTGGTGGAATATGAAGGGCTTATTCTTTCACAGGCTCGTCGTCTTCAAGACGCAGTATATGACCGAGAAATTTGAGTTGATGAATCTTGACTCTGGCAACCAGTGGAGTGATGTTGGTCAGATTGTAGATGGTTTCATTATTTGGAATCCGATCCACACGCTTGATGTTTAACATGACTCTGTAGCAAAATGTTGCAAAGGCATTGATCTTGTTTTCCATGTCCTTGGTGATTACCAATGACTCATACCCGTGGAGAAAGACAGTAACACAAGTTGTCTCAAACAACTTGATTTTTGTTTCGATTGGCAGGGCTGTGCTTCTCCAAATGCGTTCCAGTATCCAGAAAGCTGCCCAGGCTAGTGTAGAAGAATTCAAATATCACAGATATACTTTTGCAGGTCATGTGGTTCTTGAGTTATGTTGTAAAGAGGGCTGAAACAACAACACTTTTGTAAAACGTACATAACTCATTAACGACAATAAATCAAGCAAGTTTTCAAAGTATATGGTTTGTAGAATGAACTTTTGCAAAACATGAAACTGTTATTTTTCAATAATACATTGATTTAGATAATCAGTATACTTCGGTTATATTTATAAATGCGCTTTTATAAATATGCACGTGACCCATGGGCACGACATACCAAGACCAGCAAGCGTGACCAAATACGCATGCATTAATCACTATACAGAAAGGGATAGGAACTCTGCAGATAAATATCATTTGCAATTCCGAATTTGTAATATGTTATCAAAACCAACATTTTGAAAGTATTTGACGACGGAAAAAAATATTCAACGACGGAAACGTTTACAATATAATCACAAAGTTGAACAAAATAGACAATTTTGCTGCACAGCAGTCTCATGTTGTTCCGCCTTCGCATTCAAATGTATAGGAAGACCACTCGCTATGTAGAAGGTCACTTCGAGACCAGAGCTTCGAGACTTACTGTCTGTAAGCTGTTATGGCAGCGTGGAGGTGGTCACGTGCGTATTTATAAAAGCGCATTTATAAATATAATCGAAGTACACTGATGCTGTTTCGACCAACAGTACTTCGTCTACCCTTTATTAAACCATACTTACTGAGTCACCTATGTTTTCTTACAAGCTGTATCCAGTTTTCATTGATGGATGAATCTGATTCATCACAATTCAACATATACAAACAATTTGTAGGTTAATTGTATAACAAGTCATAAACTATACATTCTGGACATTTCAAGAGTATCCAATGTTGCATTTGGATAAACATCAAAATTGATGGGTACCAATCATTTTGATACAACTTGTATAAAGATATCCAGAAGGTATTTGTAATAGTAATAACCGATCAGGAACTGGTCAGTTCAAATTGGTTCATAGTAAGCTTTTTCGCGGGGATACTTAGCCGGATAGAATGGTTAAGATTATTTCAATTTACTTTTAAGTACATACCAGATTGCCCGAATCTGCCCCGATTGCATCTATGAGATTGGTGGCAACTCAATTACTGTCATTTAGAATCAAAATGTTTTAATATCCGGCCCCTCCCCAAACAACAACAACAACAACAACACCCCAGCGATCTGTGTTCCCTTTACTTAACGTGATACAATCAGCATATATGATCAGGTAAGAATAGTACCATATGCAATTGGCTCAATTCGAGAAATCAATTAAACATTCAACATTGGCGGCTGTGCAACATGCTCCCTCTCTCCATCAGAGAAGCTGTTTCTCTTACTGTTTTCAAAAAACTGTCAAAAAAACACCTTTTTATGTAAATGTAGTATGTAATTATTCCTTTTGTATTTTGTTTGTTTCTATTCCAGCCTTGGCTGTAGTAGTTTGTAAAGGCGCTTTCATTAGATTATGCGCGGTATAAATAAAGTATGTGTGTATGTCTGTATGTAAGGGTGAATTAACAAAAGATTTCCCAATATGTTCACGCTTTCTATGTCATGTTCTTGTTTTTTCTTTGTTTTGTTTTTTCTTGCTCTATACTCTCCAACTCACAAATTTCTTGGCCTCAACCTGCATTCATTGTTCACTGGTTGGTTCCCAGCTGATTGACGATTCTCAGGTTTGCTGCTATTGAAGGGCAACGGTGTATATTTCATTGAGTGATGTAACACGCAAGATGCCCAACTTGGCATGCACTTTTGAACTTGATTTGTTTTCCCCGCTGATGAAGGCCTCGTAGCAACACCGCTAGGGGTTAACATAAGGTGCGTGAGTTTCAAATGCCAAGTATAAGAAACTGATGAGGATCTGAGGGGCTAAGGGGTGGTTCATTGATGTAGATGTTTATTGAGTGATACAATACATCAATCATGTCATGCATGCAATGAGGATGGAAGATGACACGTACTCCTCTTGTACCTGGATGAAGTGAAGTATGATCATCGGCAAATGGTGAAATTATTCCAATGTAAATATTGTTGATGAAGGGCAGCTGTTTGATGAAGCATATGATAATAAAGTATAATTAAACATTCCGTTTCTTCTAGTAATTTCTTACTGGTTTGGCTATGATCCACAGTGGGTATGATCAGCATTTTTTTTTGTAAGTAGTATTATAATGTGACATTTCTGATGCACTCAGTCCAGCCGGAAATTTTGAGAATTAAATTAATACCATTAATTATAACTTGCTTAGCACCTGCGCTTCATTTTCAAATTTCCTCATCCCTGGTAGTGGTATAGGATTGCAAAAGTTATGAACTTTTTATGTTCCTTTTCGTATGTTTTATTATTTTTGCTCCTTATTTTTGCCTATTATCTCAATTATTTCGTTATTTCCAACTGAAGGTTACTGGTGAATGATGAGCTGTTTAACCCTCGTTTTTTATTGGTGTTTTTTTCTAACACAGAATACGAAGAGGGGGGTTCTTGTAACTCCCCTAATATTCTGTTAGAAACAACATTTATACCATTATATTCGGTACCAGTGTATAGCTATGGGTCTCCTCTATCCATCGGATACCAAAAATAAGCATGCAGGTACGGTGAGAGCTTTCGACACTGTCGATCGATAAGCATGGAAGGAAACTGAACTTGCCTGTCACCGAACCACCGCGTAAAACGAGCCACTTAATTGTGTACATTGCAAATTCCTTTAAACTGAAGTGAAACAAAACTGTGAGGAGTTTTGGATATAAGATCAGTTTAAGGATACAAGATAACGTGTCAGGGAGCAATTCAACTTGAAAGACGTCCTGGCCTAGATCATGGCGTGATAGAGCGTGTTAACAAAGCCTATAACAAACAAATCAGGTATAATATACCAATTCCCTATGACATATGGCAATCAGGAAGTTTGAGTGACATTCGCTGTTAAGACTTAAAGGGTGAGTTCAATATCAATGCGAGGATTTCAACTATCATTTTGGTCACATTGGAGTCTTTCAATTCGGGTGTTCACCAACTAAAGAAGAATGTTATATCCTAGTAGTTGTGCTCAGAGAATCCAGATCGATCATCGAATTTTGACACTAAAATCTGCAACTTAAGTCAATAATAACCACGTCATCATTTGAATAGTCACATTATTCTAGCAATTTCGAGGGAATAAAATAAACATTTATGACTACATCCCTGCTAGTAAGCTATAGTCTATGACCCATACTTGAAAGCTGATTGGAAATTGCTGCAAGGGTGTAAATCCTGGTCGAAATGAGCTATCTTTCTTCGGCGCACTCGGTTTCGTTCCCTCAGCGCATTAATCGCAAGGCTCAATGGACCACATGTGGACGGACAGTGGAATACTCTGAATATGGGCGCAGGGAAGAAATGAACAAAAATGCATATAGATAAACATACACTCCAACAAACGAACAATGTTATCATCTCTGTAACACTATCACCACCCGACACGCAACTACTTTCTAGCTAGTTCAACACTTATTGCCACATACCACTGACCAGCCCAATATGGGAAACGGCCTCAATTATGAGATATCCACAAAGAAACACCATTAATTCTTTATTAAATTTTTGTGTCGGCAAGAATTAAGTCAATTTGAGTAATTTTTGATCACGTGTGTCTTTGTTTACAATGTTCCTCTGATGTTGTATGTGTTATAGTGTCCCTTTAACCCTGATGTAATAGTTATGACTGATACGCTGCCATGTCATTCGTACCTTTCACAATTCCAATGACCTGTACGATTTAAACAAACGAAGATCCGGCATGGCCCGTGATCGATCGACATCCAAAGGCAGACAGGCTAGCACAAACGCTTGTTAAATGCCAGTGTCTTGTACAGAATATGTTTGATTATTTTTGTCAAAATATAAAAAAACTTAATGTAAATAAAGCTTACCGTATCAAAACTTTCATTGGCTGCTCGGCATTATCTGGTGACGAAATGCTATCAGCAACTACGTAATAAAACTTTTGTCCAATCAGCATTAAGAAATGCACCAGTTGGTACGCAACCTCAGTTCTTCTTCCTATGTCGTAGGCAGGCCGTATACAATAATAGCTTTAGACTTACAACTGGTTGTTTCCGTGTAGCCGTGTCAAAATACACCCTGCTCTTTACAGCACTGTTAATTTGTTATGCAAAACCAGGACAAAACCATGACTTATGCTATTCTGAGCAGCTTAGCCAAGAAACTAGACTAAGTGCTTTCAAGTTGAAACAAACCCGTTTTAGTCCTCTTTTAAATCACTTGAGGTGAAATAAATAAATAAATAAATAAATAAATAAATAAATAAATAAATAAATAAATAAATAAATAAATAAATAAATAAATAAATAAATAAATAAATAAATAAATAAATAAATAAATAAATAAATAAATAAATAATCTCTTTCACCTGTGAAGCGTAAAACGAAACTGTAACTTAATATTATATTAATTATAAATACGAATTTATCGCTAGGTTGGATATTAAGATTTTCAACGTGAACAGTAGCACCCGACGTTTGTTGAATCAAATCACTAAATATCCCGAGTTGTTTTCAAGCAGATGTTTAGAAGATTATGCTGGCTATCCTCACCACCATTTAAGTTGTTGACTTTCTTTAGTGATAAGGGTTGTCAGTGTATTAATATTATTACACCATACTAAATTGCATCAAGAGGTTAGACATGGGACATTTTCATTATGATGTTGACCGGGTCATCCTTTTTTTGATTGGTTTTAAAATTCATCGCAGTATTGTGTAAAACAATCTTATGCCACAATATACTTTAGATATTGTAAGTTGTGACAGAAGTAAGTTAAAAAAGTTTTTAGCTACATTCAAGAACAAAAACTAAACAACTACAGATCTCAAAGAAACACCCTTCCTGAGTCCTTACCATGATGTACGTCACATTCCAGTCTTTCCAGATGAGCACCTATTTATTCAATTTAAAAATAAAATATCAGTAAAACATTTAAATATCGAGAGTTGAGGACCAGAAAGTCTTAACTCACAATGGAACACATTGTGAGTAAAGGCTTCTCTGGTTCTCAACCCTCAAAATATCCATTTTCAAAAAACACAACAAAAATTAAGAAATTAATTTCAGGAAAAAGGTATGATATCTCCTTAGGGGAACACCGCTGCTGATTCTATAATCCTTCATGTGGTATTTCTTCTAATATATACCACGACTTTCTGAAATGTCTTGTTAGCATAGGTTCTCTGTATTTGAAATCCAACAAAAATATCTATCGATCATGCATCTTCCCGTTTAAGAGATTATACATAGTACGCCAATGGATAGAATTGTCCTCTATCCGACCTCATTTCTGAGAGCGAATGAGCAGGTAAGCGAAATGGAAATAGATCTACGTAACAAACATGAACTGGAGATGAACCTGGGGGAGGCGTTATTATCCCGAAGTAGTGTTGTTAAGAATGACGTTAAGGATTATTACGGACTGTACCTGCCTATTACATTTTAATGCCCAATTAAGGTTTCATGCACTTAAGATGTTTGGCCGTGATCCCAAATTGTGAAAACGTCAGTAAATTGGGAGTAAAGCCAAATAGGGTGAAAACTATTCAAACATGTTAATAGTTTAGCATGGACAGGAAACATCTAAAAGGTTTGAGTAAGGCAGCTGCGCCGAAATGTCCAATAATGATCACATGCCGATGTCTCCACCAACTGAATTTCTTCAATCCCAGTGATTTACATTGTCAAAAACCTTATGTTCCCGGTTATGTTACTCTCTATAATTATATAGAACAAACTATTCAACATTCGGTGGCCGATACTCGCTTCCGGTGCATATACGGTTCCGGGTTCAATCTACGGCTGTGGCGACTTCCTTGCTTGGAAAAGGTCAGGATGATTTGGTTGGCAACATTTGTAGATTTTATTCAGAGTTAATTTTGCACACAGGTATGCTTAGAACAGGCGGAATTTATTACACGAACACGTTTTTTAATTGAGTCATTAATCAACAAGAGCCCCCCCCCCATCTTCAGGAAGGGTCAGCGGTCCCGTGGAAAGAGTGCTACACCTGTACATTGCAGTCAATTTCGAATGGAGTAGGGTATGTAGGGTGTTAACGCCAGGCTGCCCACATTCGCCCCAGTTTTGTGTTGGCGGGAGCCCTATACAGATTTGAATAGCTACAGGCCTGAATGGCTAGTTGTACTCGCTGTAGAAGTAGTGATGTAACAAGATTAATTACCATAGCGATATGTGAAATCAATTTTTGAATGTATCGCCCTGCACTAGACGTACGATGTAACTCTGCATCGCACCAAAGAGTAGGCATAAAGACCTGGATCGTAATTCTATGAAAATTTCACATTGTCATTATGTTGAGTCAATGTGCGCAGAGGCTCCGGAAGATCGATATTTTTTGGGGGGGGGGGGCATCATTATGAGGCCTTCGCCGAGGCGCAAAACGCTGTAGGGGTGGGGTGCGTGAGAGGGTCGGGCGGAAACTTTTGAAATGCATGCATTTTACATTTAATCATGAATCATGCCTTACAACTATGAATATTCCCTGAAGAATGAATTTTACCATAAAATTATGACTTTTATCTAAAATTATAGGGGCTAGGGTAGTTGGGATCCCACTAAATTATTTGGGGCGGGTCCCATGCTCCCCGTTCCGCAGCCACTGGTACGTTTCGCTCACACCTGTATGATTAATGGCAATCTATGATTGCACTTATGTGACTTGTTACCATGAAATGAGCGTAAAGTCGCAAGTTCGTAGTTTCGAAACGCCCGGCTACTGTGTTGGTGTTCTTTCTATCACCGTGCGCACCTGTTCGAGCCAAAAGTATGTCTGTATATCCTTTGTGAATGGGGGCACAATCAGGAATAATAGACAAAGGGATAGGCATCCTAGTCTGCTGCCCTCATTCGAAATATGTATCCTAGGTCTAGACAATAGGCGGATTAGCGGCCATTTTGTCTTCGACATGATTTATTTATTTATTTATACTTTAGTACACAAATATATAAGTTAACAGGTTTACAATATTAAAATTATATTCTAAATATACATTCTGTAGTAAATCGATCAAATGATGGTGATTGTTCAGGTATTATATGCTTGATAAAATTAAACTGTCTGACCAGCTAGTATTCTCCTCCGCCGTCAGTGTGATTCCAGACACTCCACGTACTGTGTTGCGAAGGTGGAGGAGACTAAAGCTGTATTGACAAACACGCATGCGTTAAAAAATATGTAGCCTAGGTCGAACAATAGCGTGACGTAGTTTCCTGCATTGTTCCTATGCACTTTCACCCTCCTGGCACAATTGGCCATCCACGAAGGACATGCGGGTTTGTACAGGTGCGCGGCTAACAAAGAACATCAACTCAGTCAGCCAGGAGATCTAGAAACTACCAATTTGCGACTTAATACTCATTCCGATGTAGCAGACATGACAGGTGATGAGTGCAGCTTATAGTGCAGAGCAATATCGCTATGGTAATTAATCCTGTTACATCACTACTTCCACGGCGAATAGCGATCTACTTAAAATGAAATTTTAAAATAACAGTAACAAAACATAAGTAACTATATTGGGGGTTATACGGGTCGACATATCATTAATAGACTGCGATGCGATTTTCAACGTAAACGATAACTTGAACGCGAACGTCAATTAAATCAAGTTAAGGTCAGTCGCAGTGTAGAGAGATTCTGAATTGATTTTAATTGGCGTTCGCTTTGAAGATAGCCTTGGCGTTGCAAATCGCAATGACATAATGAAGATGAAAAGATATCAACATCTCGTAACATTTGTTGAATGAAATCACTAAATATCCCGAGTTGGTTTCAAGCAGATGTTTTGAAGAGTCGAGTCATGAGTCCTCTGTTTCCAATGCTGTCTATATTTACCCGGGTCTTTTTAGTTGTTGACTTTCTTGAGTGAAAAGGTTTGTCAGTGTGTTAATATTATTACACGAATACTAAGTGCATCCAGAGGTTAGACATCGGACAAAATATTTTCATCATGATGTTGACCGGGTCGTACGTTTTGTATGGTTTTAGAATTCATGGCAGTGTAGTGAAAAAGTTAAAAGATACATGGCTGGGTGTGGCCGCTACCAAGCTTGATCTGCATCAACGTTTTTGAGGACGTACAGTCCCGAAGGCATCAGCATTATCAAGCCCAGGTTATACTACTGAATCATATTATCAGTTTACTCAGGCTACTGCAACTGCCCTCGACTTGGGAAAGGCGGTGGTGGGTTGAGCGCTTTGGTCCCGGGATTGCGGGAACCCTCCCTCTCCAGCTGCAGGTATTTAGTGACATCAAAAGGAGTTTTCTGCTTCTTCATCTTCTTTTCTTCAAATACACAAGTCAAGGCATGGTTCAGCCAACCGAATGAATAGCAGTCAAGTTAGCTCAATCGATAAGGCGTTCGACTATGGTGCGAGGGGTTGCGGGTTCGAACCCTTGTGATGCCTAGTACGCGCTCGAGTTCGCTTGAACTTCCCCTGGACAAGGAACTTACTGCTAATTTGTCTCGTTGTAACCCGTACGAAACTCGGGGAGCTGATCCTGGTGGCGAAGGTTATTTGTGGAATGTCCAAGGTGCACTCTTGAAGCAGCAAAGTCCTTGAATTGTTGTTTAATGGTTTGTTGAATGATGTGGGGCTGTAGTGGTCAGCTTGTGGATCAACGTCTAGGCGTTGTGCCTGTGCGTAGCGCACTATAAATCACTGCGCTTCTTTTTTTAGATATATTCAAGAACAACAAAAACTACAAATCATAATGAAACAAATTTACTGACCATCTTGTACGTCACATTCCAGCCTGAACACCCAATTCATTATTCAATTCAAACTTCAAAAGGTCTATTGTTTACTGTATGAGCAATGCACTGTCTTCCTTTATTCTAGCATTCGCATGTTATTTCGTCCTCACACCTTTGTAAAATGCCTTGTTTAAAATATTTAGAAGTCTTCTGTATTTGAAATCCTATAATATATCTATCGATTACGAATCTTCCAGTTTAAGAAATTACGCCAATGCATAGAATTGGCTTCTATCAGACCTCATTCTGAGAGCGAACGAGCGAGTAAAGCGAAATGGAAATAGATCTACGTAACAAACATGAACTAGAGATGAACCTGGGGGAGGCGTTGTTATCCCGAAGTAGTGTTGTTAAAAATGACGTTACGGATTATTACTGACTATACCTCCCTATTACATTAATTAATGCCCAATTAAGGCTTCATCCTCTTAGATGTTTGGCTGCGAATGACCCCACAATTGTGGAAACATAAGTAGCTGTTGAATTGGGAGTAACGTAACAAACTGCATGAACTAGAGATGAACCTGGGGAGGCGTTCCTATCTCAAAGTAGTGTTGCTAAGAATACCGGTAAGGATTATTACGGACTATACCTGCCTATTATATGTTAATGCCAAATTAAGGTTTCATGCACTTTGTTTGGCCGTGATCCCAAATTTGGAAAACGTCAGTAAATGAGCATGATGGGGAGTAAAGCCAAATAGGGGGAAAACTATTTTAATGCTAATTAATATGGTTTAATGCTAATTATTATGTTTTAATGCTAATTAATATGTTTTAATGCTAATTAATATGTTTTAAAAACATATTAGTTAGCATGATTAACAAAATATGTAATGATTAGGGTAAGGCAAATGTCGTAATGTCCAGGATAATAATACTCACAGGCTGATTTCTCCACCTATTGCTTACCATGCTGATCAAAGTCATAACTCTTTGGCACCATTTTCTGAGAATGGGTCACCCTTTCCCTACCTTGTTACCCTCCCAGCATAATGCCCATCCATACACCATGCTGGAGTGAGGAAATAGAAGTGAGGCTTTGCATTAAGGGCTCGGTCACCCACATTTGCACATTATTTTTTGTATGATCTGAGAGCACATCAGACACACCAAATTGTATTCTAAATGCGAGGAATGTCCTCACATAAAGACCAAACCATTTTTAACAATTCAAGACTTTAAAAATTCTTTGAAAACTTCATGTATATCTTCAATACGAAAGGTCAAAATATTCATATGATGGTCGGCTTTTCCTCCCAGCTACATTCCTTTTAAGTAAATATCATTCGTTTTATAAAGCTCACTTCGAGGACTGGTAAATGTCAATTTTAAATACTTTGCCATAAAAATTGTATTATAAATATCGATTTCAAAAATGCCTTTATTTGCTATCCATGCTATTAACTAACATGTTTGAACAATTTTCACCCATTTGGCTTTACTCCCAATTTACTGAAGTTTTTACAATTGTGCATGAAACCATAATTGGGCATTAAAATGTAATAGGCAGGTACAGTCTGTAATAATCTGTTACGGTAAATCTAGCAACACTACTTCGGGATAACAACGCCTCCCCCAGGTTCATCTCTAGTTCATGTTTGTTACGTAGATCTATTTCCATTTCGCTTACTCGCTCGTTCGCTCTCAGAATGAGGTCGGATAGAGGACAATTCTATCCATTGGCGTACTATGTATAATCGCTTAAACGGGATGATGCATGATCGATAGATATTTTTATAGGATTTCAAATACAGTGGAATTTGAAATGCTAACAAGCAATTTCAGAAAGTCGTGGTATAGTGAGGAAGAAATAACATCTCAAAGGTTAATGTAAAGTCAGCAGTGTAGTGCTCATAAGGAAACACAAGATTTTAAGGTGGTACTCTACACCCCTTCATAAATTTTTGACTATTTTTGCATTTTTCTCAAAAAATAATAACACACTGGTAACAAAAGTTATGTATATTATACTGGGGCAAGGAATCCAGCTACTACACTGGAATTATAGTGACTCAAGACAAGCGGTACGTTATTTATGATAAGAAAAGAGGTACCGCTAGAATGTACCTCATTTCTCAACATATAATGAACCACTTGTCTTTAATCGCTGCAATTTCAGTGAATTTGATTCTTTGTCCCTATAATAATTATACATAACTTTTGTTACCAATGTGTAGTTATTTTTTGAGAAAAATGCAAAATTAGTCACAAAATTTATCAGGGGGTGTAGTACCACCTTAAATTCGTTTGAAAATCTATAACTGAATAATGTCTTTTATTAACCATGTTAACTGACTTTAAAAGATTAATGTAATATTAAATTAGGTGCCCATCAAGACAAAGAGCAGGGTCAGGAAACTTGTTTCTTTATGGTCTGTAGGTTTTGTGCATCTTTAGTCTAACTCGAACTTTTTGCTTCTTTTACAAGATCTATGTTTATGAAAATTGTTTTTCATAATACTTAAAAGGGCATTTCGTGATCCACAGCCTCATCCCCCACTTTTCTCAAAAAAGTTGAGATTTTTATATCACTGGAAACCTCTGGCTACATAATGTTTATGTACAAAATATTTCTTGCAGATTAATTCGTTTAGCCAAGATATCGTGAAATTTGAATTTCGTTCTGGTGCACCAGAACGAAATTACAACGTATTATCTATGGAGCAGTGTAATACACATAATCATGCATAACTCGCAAACGCAATATCGGAATCAACTGAAATTTTGGGAATATGCTTTTTTCGTGGATATGTACTGAAAAATGTCATAAAAAGAGGATGCTAGGATCACAAAATACTCCTTTAAGATGAACAAGGACGACCCGGTCAACCTGGTGCTGAAAATATTTTGTCCCATGTCTAACCTCTTGATGCAATTAGTATTCGCGTAAGAATATTAACATATTCACAAACTTTTCACTCAACAAAGTCAGATAGCATTGGAAACAAAGGACTCTTGACTCTTCTAAACATCTGCTTGAAAACAACTCGGAATATTTAGTGATTCTATTCAACAAACGTCAACAGATGCTGACATCTTTTCATATTGATATGCTAACTCCAAGTAATTCAGAATTACTCTATACTGTAACTGTGAGAAGTGTTGCCGAAGGCCGAACCCCGCCCCCCCCCTTTTGCCCTTCTTTGCCCACCCTCTGAAAAAGTGCTGTCTAGGATGAGGCTCTCACCAACAAATATCTGTGCGGATGTGGACAGCCTTGGTTAACGATTGACAAACTACTCTTTTTGAAACTGACATCACTTAGTTACATGTACAGGTATTAATAGCTCTCCATAAACGGACCAAACCCCTCCAAAGGTTGGAACGCTCTTGTCCTTAAGTCGGCTTCTAAACGTAACCGTGTAACCAAGTCTAATTTAATATAAGTTGCCAACCAAGGAATGTCACCACAGCCGGGTATCGAACCCAGGCCCGCGTGCACCTGTATACGAACACCGGAGAGTTGTTCTAGGATTAACATAACCATAATTATCTTGGTGGATAGAGGTAATAGTAGTGAAAGTGCTGCACAACTAGAATCCGGTACATTTGCTTGTTTTCAGTTTTCTGATTACACAATGAAAGACATGAAAGACAACTCAGCTTCCTACATTTAACAATATGGATCAGTATATTTGGCAATGAGATTAGGGTGGGGGATCTTAACATCTCAGGTCTTTTAACAGACCGTGTATGCAAATTACAAAACACTGTAACACGTAATGGAGTATTCCTAGGACCAAAGAGCATGGTGGGCAAGTAGTGGAACTGCGGATAATTTCGCCACGCTCGCAATTTTCGATTCAAAGTGTGTTGTTGTTTGCATTCTGCATATAATGCGTTGCGCCAAAAATGCTTGCTAAAGCTTTGAATGCTCAAACCTTTGCAACGCAGAAGATTGTTTTTGCCGAAAAATGACGGAGATGGAGGTACACGATTTTGTCCTCCATGAGCGACAAACCACAATGGCGTGATTTACCATAGCGTTGCCATGGTTACACGCGGGGTAAATTTGAATCGTTACTCTTTGGGCATAATCTCTTTGGTAACAAGTCAGTTGAAAAGTATGGCTTAATTGGTTAAAATATACGAATCCCAGTAAACACAAAAATGTTCTTAAAACGTTACAAACGTATTATAAACGCGTTTTGGTTATGGTCAAAACGTTTTAATAACATTTAAAAATAAAGGTCAAAACGTTTCATAAGAAAAAAACACTTTGATAACACGTTAAAAATGCTATCAAAATGTTATTGCAAAATGTTTTTGGCAAACATTTTCGCAAAATATTTGTCAACACTATTATGTCAGAATATTTTGCATAAAGTTTTCAAAAATATTTTTTGAATGTTTTATACCATTTATATAACCCGATTTATAAACGTTTTTGTGTTTGCTGCATGGGATGCTAAAAGTGAACAAAAACATGATTGCTTAAACATAATCAACAGAAATAACACAAAATGATGCAATTGATGATGTGATTACTAGGTTTATTTCATCAATACATAATCCATCTTATTGTTAGCAATATTATGTTAGTAATAATTATCATTGCAACCAACCTTTCCCCATTTCTTTGTTAACTTACTTTGTAAGGCACTTCGGGGGTTATTACAATTTATTTGTTTCTTTACATTTATATTACTTTTAGCCTCGCTACAACCTAAAAACAAATAGAATCACATCATCATGATCGTTCTCCACTTTGTAAGTATTATTTCATTTTCAAAATTCATTAATCAGCTTAATTAAATTTATGGGAAAATTAAAAAGTTATTTTACTGTAGGTATCAGTATATTCCTGATTATATTAAAAGAAAATGTATACTGCATTTTTCACATCCAACAACTGTACATGTCACTACAAATTTTAATTTCTAGTGCATGATTATAATAATATGCATCAATATGCTACATAATTAAAATGGTTTTGTTTCTTCCTCCTAAACTGTTCTGCTATAAAAATATATATACATCCTGATTTAACCTATGTATAATTATTGCTTCAACATGTTACTTGCATGATTACTGGTAACTTTGTTACCGAGCTTGCTATGTATGTATTTAAGGCAATAGAAACAAATTAGTTTGATCTTTCGATCGAACATCGATGCTTGGTCGATCCTTATTATTTATAGAATCAATTAATTTACTATTTCTAATTGCGATAAAACAGTAATATTTGCCTGCAGTGATATTGTCCAATATAATTTAAGCGTTAATTCAGATTAATTAGTTGATGGTTCATTAATAACAAGCAGCATCAACGGACGATCAAAAGATCGAACAAATTTGTTTCTGGTGCCTAAGGGAAGTTGACCAACAGGTGAGTTTCACCCATAATGGACGTCCTGGCCAAGAGGCCACTTTCAGCAACCAATACTTTATACGTATTTTGTTTTTAACTTAATTTATTAGTCACAAAGCCAAAAGACTAGAAATAATACATAGAAAGCAATATGAAATTGGACAAAAACCAAACTACTGGTACTAATGAAACATTCACAATATTCGAAATAAAACTTATTCTAAACTCGATGCGCTATACATGCAACTTGTCTATTAAAACTTAAAGATGAAAAAGTATTATACAATAATACAATATACAAGATGAAACTATTACAAATCTACCTACAAATTTGGTTGTGAACATACTTTTACACAACTACAGTAGTATAACAGTCAATACCATCATGATCTGTCTGGTATTACATATACCAAACAGTACATTCAATGTTAAACTGGTCCACTTTCATGTGACACTTACTTGTAAGGTGCCTTACTCTATTACCCAGAACAACTTGAAATATTTAAGTACACATCTTGACTTGACTGAAAATCATTATAAATCCAACTAAAATATTGGTGATATAGTACAGCATTATGTATTTAAAATGCAAACAATTGAACATAATCTAGATTAGAAAGCAAGAATATACTAAATAATTTCACTTCTTTGGCCCTTTTTAGATACAGAACCAACCTAAAATATTGCTACATTAAGACTCTCTCACTTATCTTCCCATTACATATCTGTATCTTAGTATATCCATTATTGCTTTAGCATGGCATAATTTCAAATTTCAAATGCAAAATCAGTTTACAAAAATAACTGAAAGAATATGTAACTTTGTGGAATGATTCTACCATTTTTACTACTATTTAAAGAAAGACTAGATTTCTCTTAATCTTGCTGTTAATAATGTTGCTTTTGTTACAACTTATGTCATTTCTGCCTAAATTTTAATAAAGTAATTTGCCTTTGGCTTTTTATGTCTCTTATAAACCCACAAATCCTATGAGCCCACAATCACGGCCTACACCAAAGGCAAACCTATTTGTTCAGATCATCTGGTTGTCATTTTCAAAGACTTGTTTCTCTCAAAATATTCTCCAACATTTGTTTTGGCATTTAATTTGTATGATATACTCTCAACTGGCAAAGTTGACAATGTTGTTGTGGTTAACTTGTTGACATGGGCCTAGGAATAAACATATGTATTAGTAATAATGGACGTTATACAATCATCTATAACTTAATTTGTCTGGAATATATTTATATTATATATTCCTCATCATTATTGTAAGGATTATCACAGATGTAGGCACCTGCACATACACAAACATCAATGTGATCAAGATTAGCTAGTAGTATATTCTTGATTGTATTGAATCTATTCTGCTCCGTTGGTTTGCAGCTGCCCTTCAGATATGAGGCAAATTTACACTAATACGAATGTTTGCCAGATTTGAAAAGTCAAAATAATTTGTTGTTGGTCTTTTTACTATTTTATCCAATTCAGATCCACTTAATTGGGGTTTAATGTATCCTGAGAATTCAAACGATCTATTTTTCATATCCATGTTAATCAAAAACAGTATTTAATAACCCCTTCTGAAAATAATTCAAAACATGTAAGTCCATGATCCTACACTATTGTTTTGTTGAAAACTTCATATTTCGTTCAACATATTCAATGAATTATCACTATTTATTTTTCCTACCAGTGTTTTACACAAACGAAGTTGTCAGGAAAAATAGATTTGGCTGTAATTATTTCCATTAATTTAACAGACTCATAATCTGTTAATTTCCAAATATCTTTGTGGTGATCTGTCCTGGGATGCTGTAGAGTAGAAGAGCAATGAATGCGATGAGGAGGAGGATGAGGAGACCGCCGATGATGTACCACTTGTAGTTGTTCCAAATGATGAATTTCAGGGTTTTCCATGGTGACATAAACCAATTGAAAGATGTTTCTGGTCGACTGGAAAGAACAAACACACAAAAAGAAATGACAGGATTAATGAAGAGTTTAGATCATCTCACAGTGGGGTAGTACATTCATTTGTCAAAACATTCATAGAATGTCAATAACTAATAGGGAAAAATATGACTTGTAACAGTGAATGAATTGTAACAGTGTATGTATGAAATTAGCTACGCTATTTTTCTACAAAAATATAAAAAATTGCATTATTATTTTTTCACCTATTAATACTGACCATGGATTGGTTTGTCAAAGAGTCACAAGAGTTTGTCAAGCTAAAGGGTGTCTTGGGCCTTATAACATCGCGGATTAATTTCAAAATATTTCATTTTGAGAATTGTCTTGTGACAACTCGCCAGAAGCATCATAAATTATTAATTGAAGTCCTATACTTCGTCTACTTTCTTTAACACACAAAATTTAGGCCAGACATGTCAACTAATAGGACTCTTAACATGGGTCTACTTTTAGGCGTAGTGGTAAAAGCCTAACATTTCCCGCCTATTAAGAGCTGATCAAACTATACATGCACTAACATTTTCAGACATCCCAATAAGCACTATCAATACAAAGTTCAAACTTAAGCAGTATTCAGACTTTTTATTGCACGTACAATATTGTATGTAACATATGTACGTTATTTAATCTATTGCCATTCTATTTCCAGTAATGTTTAAGTTCTAACGAATGTTTGATGACGAAAAATCGATAATATATTTCTGCTAGATATTGTATGTAACATATTATCGATTTTTCGTCATCAAACATTCGTTAGAACTTAAACATTACTGGAAATAGAATAATAGATTAAATAACGATATATATACATACAATATTATCGATAAATACTCGAGTCTGTGGAGCGCTTCATTGTCCAATTTGTAATTTTACAATCTTTTGTTTAAACCACAGATGGATCTTGTATTCTACACATCAACATGATTAAGGAAATTATGTTGATGGACAGGTACCATAGAAACTGTTACATGAATGGGGTGGGTGCTGATCATTATGGGACACCCTGTATAACATGTAAAATGCAATGCTCTTTCCAGACAAGAAGATGACCAATTACATTGGTATTTGTTCCATTAGACAAATAATTAACAAGGGGTACAGAGCTGGGATTTGAACTAATGACCTTAACCATTTCCAGGTAAAGTCATGCACTTGGTCATACCTACCTGTCTGTTGTTGTAAATTCCTTTGAAATTACTATTTTTGAAGGTTTAAAAATTTTCCCTCTTAAGTTATTATACATGTCAACTGCAGTTCATCCAAAATAAAGCTGCGTGGTTGATATGTGGTGCAAAGAGGTGTGTTACCCCCTACATGAGCAGGGGGGGGCACTCAAATGTCATAAAAATTTTATTGTTCCTTATAATATTTTTGATGACAAAAAAAAATTATGCCACTTAGTACCACTCAAAAAGCCTGAAATATTGTGTTAATTTTGGGTAAAAATCTCAAAACTTACTGGAAATAAAGGAAGTGTGGAAGTCTGTGACATTGTTTTATACCGCAAGCATATACTCTCAGATCCCTTATTAGTGATCACACAAGCATCGATGTTCAAAAAACTAACTGTAATTTGGTGACAATTCTTTTTCAGTTGCAGGGCCACATTTGTGAACATTTCCCATTGTCATCAAGGAAGCACCTTCATTGAATATTTTCAAAAAATATTAAAATTGAATTTTTTCACATACTGCATTTTCTGGTTCATCTTTTTGTTGTTGTTGTTGCATTTTGTATTTAATACTAGTATATTTTCATGGCTTGTACATTAGCTTGTAATGCACTAACATCTGTTAATAATCATGATATATAAATGTGTGATGTATGTGTGTGCTTGGATGTAAATATGTATACATATCTATGAAACCACTCGAAACATCCCTCTAGTCCTAAGGTTCTCTAGTCTGAAGGGTCGCTAGTCCGAAAACCAAATTAAGTTTGCTAATCCGAAGGATCTCTAGTCCGAATATAGAATAAGGGTTAGGGTTAGCAAGCCTTATTTTATATTCGGACTAGAGAACCCTCGGATTAGAGAACCCAATATTCGGACCAGTGAACATTTTTGAGAAACCACTGCGCATTATACCTGCACAAAAGCTTGTGTATGACAAATGTTTTCACATAATATCACTTGTAATGTGTTCCATAGAAAGACAATTCATCATTTGGTTCAATGCAGTTCTACACCAGGTCTAGAAGATGTTTCTTTCCCAGGAAGATAAAACAATGTTCCCACAAAGAAAGCACAATTATCTACAAATTGCTTGCTCCTATCAAGACAAGCAACAATACCTCCAGACTCTTCCCTCATATCCCCCAGGTATGGTTGTTTTAATATAAACCTACGGGATATGGACATGTTACCAGCTCATGGTATGCCTGAAGATAAAGTTCCAGGAAACAAAGTCATAGGCTTGGTGAGTGTAACAAACTTTTCCCCATCCATCAAGCAGGCACTACTCCACCACATTGACATTTCAAGCCTATCACATTAATGTTATACCTTGTCAAGACATTGCAACCATGACAACGGCACATTATTTAACAAGCTATATCTCACTGAAGACACTCTGAAGCTTCAAGTCAAGTAATCCATTCTTTTAGCACTGGCAATGAACTTTTCCTAACAAGCAAAGCTGCAGGAATGGTGAACATTTCAAATTGAAATTGATGTTGGATATCTATGTAGAAATTAACTCTATTGAGAATGGCAATTATAACAGTACTCAACTTTATTTTGTAAACGGCATTAAGTTAAAAGCACTTTTTTTTACCTTTTTTTTGGCGTCTCATTAGTTACAGTAATTTTTTTTACAGCATCAACACTTTTGAATAAGTCATTTGAAGAAATAACCCAACAAGTTGGTGATCATGGTGATCAGTGTTTACTTTCTTTGGAAATTGCGTGTGCCAAATGAAGCATCCCCCCAAATTAAATTGGGCTGATTTTGGCTCAGTAATTCCTCAAATTGACTAATTGTAATACAGCATATTTGCAAATTTATGGTGTCAAATACAATTTTCACAGAGCCAAATTGCGACATACAGCCTCTTAAACACTGATGGTGATGATACAGTTTACACAGCAGTTTGGTTTGTGTGATGCACATACTCCATTCGGTACTATTGAACTGACTTCATGTAAATTACATTTAAGTTAGATGCAACTTTTATATCAGGGCATTTTTCAAAAATACTGACGCTAAAAATGAAAAACAAAAGAGGTGTCCAAATGCAGGTAACAAAAGTATGCCTCTGGATTTGACTTAAATATTCAGCATCCAGACTTATGTTTTAGAAATTACAGTCACACAGATTAAGCAGATTGCCTGGATTCATTACAAAAATAATCAGTATACTGTGATTCACTTCATTCTTGCACACAAGGTTACAATTGAGTGTAGCACTTGTATAGCAACATTCAACAATGGAAAAGTTCAACTTGAGTTTCACTTTTAAAAAAAGCTTTGCTGTATTTGCACTTTTTTACTCACCATATACACAAATGTTGGTATAACAGTATTGATCAAATTACTATATTCAGAGGGCGTGATCACATCAGGCACTTTTGATGTAGGGACGTGGAGTCGACCCTACATCGAAACCACTTCCCAGTGTAGTGTGAACACAAAGTAAGTGGATTCGACCCTACATCAACAATGTGGATCGAAACTACCTGGCTGAGGTAGTTTCGACCCTAGGAGGTGGGTTAAATTTCGTAATGTGAACACGATAATGTGGAGTCGATCCACATATACCGGAAGTGGCTGTGGTCGTATGGGTCGAAATGGTGCACGTCAATGGAAAAAAACGAACTGAAGACGTCACCAATCAATCGATAATGGGGTCCAGCATTCGAGTCATTCGCACTCAAACGCAATTACCGGCATAGCCTTGCGATCAACTTTATGCCACGTAGGCGTCCTGCGCGGAATTGCCAGCTCGCAGTACGCATGTAGTTCTTCACGGTGTAAAAAGTAAACAAAATTGTGAAACAAAATAAAGATTGAATTTTAAATAGCATCGCTGTTTTTCCGTATATATCTTTTGTATTTTATGGCATCAAAACAAACTGGAACAAAGGTAACTAGTATACAGTTCCCGTTTAAACAATTATTTTATGGAAGCTAAAGTTAAATATGACAAAACAGAGGAGAAAATACGCTGTATTTGGTATTTTTATACCGTGGACACGTGAGAAACGCACGTGTTGTTTGTTTACATCTCAGACCCAAATATCGATAGGTGACATCATCAGAAAAAGGTCTATAAATCGCTTCTGAGGTGATGGCTTTACGAAATTTGGTATCTATGCTGCGTGGTACTACATGTGAGTCGTTCTACATGTAACATCCGGGTATGTGGATTCGCCTCCACTTACGTCATAACCCACTTTTCGATGTAGATTAGCTTGCTAGTGTGAACGCGAACTCAATGTGGATTCGATGTGGATCGACACCACTTCACTACCTAGGTACGAACCCACATTGTGTAATGTGAACACGCCCAGAGTGTACCAAAAACATTACTTCCATAATCATAATAATCAACATAAAAACACACAATGATGCAACGGTGGTAGATATTATGTGATTGCTAGGTTTATTTCATCAATACATAATCCATCTTAATGTTAGCAACATAATGTTAGCAATAATTATCATTGCAACCGCTGCCTTTCCCTATTTCTTCTTTTTTTCCCTCTGTTTGTATGTAAGGCAGTAAAGGCACTTGGGGGTTCTTACAATTCATTTGTTTGCTCTTTTACATTTTGCTTTCTTTTTGGCTCTTACTGCTACAACCTACAAACAATTTAAATCACATCATCATGATTGATTTTTAAGTTTCAAAATTAAATTAAAGTAACAATTTTATCATTCTACTTAGAATTCATAAGTTATTTTATTGTAGATACCAGTATACTCCTGATAATATTAAAAGAAAATGTATATACTGTATTTTTCAAATCTAACATGTCACTACAAAATTTACTTTCTAGTGCATGATTATAATAATATGCATCAATATACTACATAATTAAAAAAGCTTGTCTTTTTTTCCTTCTGTTCTTTTACAAAAATAGATATACATCCTGAATTAGCCTACATATAAATATTGCTTCAAAATGTCACTTGCATGATTACTAGTAGTAACTTTGTTACTCAGCTAAAAGTGAGCTTGCTATGTATGTATTGAAGAGGAGTTGGACAATCGGGTGAGTTTCACCCATAATAGTCATCCTGGCCAAAAAAAATGTCCACCTGCAACTTAATTAGCATGATAAGTAGTTTAAATAAAAAAAGAAAAAAAATCAATTCTATCTATTTTTATTTTATCTGCTAATCACAAAGAACCTAAAACACCAGAAATAATAAATTGAAAACAATATGAAACTTGGACAATAGGCACCTACTAGTACTAACAAATACACTCTATTGCTACAAGCAACTTGTCTATTAAAAGACTAAATTAAAGCATTATACAAGCATACCATATACAAGATGAAACTGTTAAAATTCTACCAATACATTTGATTGTGAACATACTTATGCACACATTTGGTTGTAAAGAATTCAATAGCAGTTCATCATGGTGTGTATGGTATTACTAAGTCATACCGTCCATTCAATGTTAAACTGGTCCACTTTCATGTGACACTTTCTTATGAGGTGACTTACTCTATTACCCAGAACCACTTGAAATATTTAAGTACACATCTTGACTTGACTGAAAATCATTATAAATCCAACTAAAATATTGGTGATATAGTACAGCATGTTTTTAAAATGCAAACAATTGAACATAATCTGGATTAGATAGAGACCAGTACTAACTAATGTGCTATGAACTATTTTACTTCTTAGCCCTTTTTAGATACAGAACCATTCTAAAATGTTGCTCACATTAAGACTCTCTCACTTAACTTCCCATTATGTGTATGCAACTAATGCATCTTAGTATATACTTTCTGATGCCTGTAATTTACACGGCACCTGAAAAAGCATGGCATAATTTGTTACAAATTAACAAAATCAGTTTACAAAAATAACTGAAAGAATATGTTTTGTGGAATGATTCTAACTTTTTTAGTATTATTTTGAAAGAAAGACTATCGACTTTTCTTTAGTGTTTTATTGTCAATAATGCTTTTTGAACAATTTGTGCCATGTTTGTTAAATTGGAATAAGAGCATTGAGTGAATAAAATGCGCCTTTACAAAGATACATTGTTTAGGGTTGTGAATGAGGATTTGGCTTTTATGTGTCTTTAAATATGATCTTAACATAAATAACGACATACATACATAAATTTATTAGTTATTTAATTTCTTTAAATGTTATTTATCATGAATTTAACATGAATTACCATTACATGAATTGATAAAAACTCACATCATATTTTGGGCACACCTTCATAACATTAAGTAGTGTATGATGCAATTTTGTATGTTTATACTTTCTATGTGGGAGGGGGAGTTATATGGGAAATCCTTTCTCAAACTTTTGCCCATTACAATCCTCCAAATCCTATGAGCCCACAATCACGGCCTACACCAAATGTAATTCTATTCTATTCCATCATGATTCAAATAATCTGGTAGTCATTGATTTTCACAAAATATTCCCCAACATTTGTTTTGGCATTTCTAATTTTTAATATACTCTCAACTGGCAAAGTTGATCATTTTAAATGTTGTAGTGTTTATCTTGTTGAGCTGGGTCTAGGAATAAACACCTGCATTAGCAATATATGGAATTTATACGATCATCATAGGTTAATAATTTGTCTTGAACATACACTTTTTATTATATATTCCTCATCATTATTAAAATGGAATAATATCAAAATGTAGGCACCTGCACATACACATTATCATGGGCTAATCTCTTATGGATTATCTCTTAATTTCCAAAGATCTTTGTGGTGATTTCTCCTGGGACGCTGTAGAGCAGAAGAGCAATGAATGCGATGAGGAGAAGAAGGAGGAGACCGCCGATGATGTACCACTTGTAGTTGTTCCAAATGATATATTTCAAGGTCTTCCACGGTGATGTGAACCACAAGAAGGAGGTTTCTGGTCGACTGCAAAGAACAAACACAAAAAGAAACAGAGGGAATTAATGAGGTAATCAGAAGTTTCACCAACCTTGGGAAATACTGGCTATGATCATATCAATAACTAAAATTAAATTAAACATTGTGAAACATATGACCAAATGGCAAATCAACTATTATTCTGACATTTCTGAAAAATGTTTAAATACAAAAATAAATAGAATTATTCCATGTTGATCCATCAATGACCATGGTTTGGTTTGTCAGTCATCAGAGTTAGTCATGCTAAAGGGCATCTTGGAATTATTAGTACTGGTACATATATATACTACAAACTTTTTCAGACATTCCAGTATTAAGTTCATGCAAGTTTGTCTAATTTTTACAATCATTATGTTTAAAACCAAGATGGATCTTGTGTTGTACATCAAGGAATGATAGGCAGGCTACTTAAACTTAATATGTTGCGCACATGGCTTTTTAACATGCAAATACAGGCTTTTGAGAAATGTTTCCGAAATGAAAAGTGCTACCTCAACCAAGAACCACCAGCACAATAACATTTTAACACATTGTGCATGCTGATTTAAAAATTACCAAAATCTGTAAATAAATTGCAATTTGTTGCCCAAAACAGGTGATTTTACATGCATACAAAATTTTCCGTACAACATATAGCTGTGTGGTTGATATGTCATGCATAGGTGTGAGCATAATATAGTACCCCCCTACCTGACCCATGCTGTTGCATGCACAACTTACTTGTCATTATGTATCTATGTGTCAATGATATTTCTCCTCATTATCTTTCTGATGTTATTGTTTAATACAGTATGCGTAAAAGTCATTATACTCTCAGATCCCACGTTGATCACACCCGGCTCCATGTTCCAAAACTGGCAGCTTATTTGATGACAATTCATTTTGAGTTGCAGGGCCACATTTGTGGAACACTCCACATTTGGGTATATTGTCATCAGGGAAGCACCTTCATTCAATGTCTTAAAAAATGGTTAACTTGATTTTTTACATTATATTACCTTTACTTGTTCCTTTTTTTTTTGTTGTATTGTATTTAATGCTATGTTTTCATCGTGTTCAAGTTTTGTACATTAATTAGTAAGGTACTTAGATCTGTAAATAATTATACAACCATCTTTCTGAAACTATCCATCAATTCTTTAAATAGGACACACATACAACCATCTTTCAGAAACTATCCATCAATTCTTTAAATAGGACACACATACAACCATCTTTCTGAAACTATCCATCAATACTTTAAATAGGACACACATACAACCATCTTTCTGAAACTATCCATCAATTCTTTAAATAGGACACACATACAACCATCTTTCTGAAACTATCCATCAATTCTTTAAATAGGACACACATACAACCATCTTTCTGAAACTATCCATCAATTCTTTAAATAGGACACACATACAACCATCTTTCTGAAACTATCCATCAATTCTTTAAATAGGACACACATACAGCCATCTTTCTGAAACTATCCATCAATTCTTTAAATAGGACACACATACAACCATCTTTCTGAAACTATCCATCAATTCTTTAAATAGGACACACATACAACCATCTTTCTGAAACTATCCATCAATTCTTTAAATAGGACACACATACACCCATCTTTCTGAAACTATCCATCAATTCATTAAATGGGACACACATACAACAATCTTTCTGAAACTATCTATTGAATGCAGTCTCACACCAGTCCTAGAAAAAAAAAATTTCCAGGAAGATAAGACAATGTTAATCCCACAGAGGAAGTGCAATGTTCCCACAAAGAAACTTGTCCAAACATGTGTACACGGCTCCTATCAGGGCAAGAAACATTATCCCCATGCAGACTCTTCCCTCATATCCCACAAGTATGGTTGTTTCAATGTAAGCCTATGAGATATGGACATGTTACCAGCTCATGGTATGCTTGAAGATGAAGATCAGGAAACAAAGTCACAATCACAAGCTTGTGTAACAAATTGTCCTCATACATCAAGCAGGCACTACTCCACCACATTGACATTTCAAGCCTAACACATTAATGTTTTACCTTGTCAAGACATTGCAACCATGACTATGGCACACAACAACCCAATTCTTTCCCTTGATAAAGAATCATTTCAGGTAACTCCATAATTTCTCCCACTTTTATATGTTTTTTTTTGGGGGGGGAGGGGTCTGAGGGGAAAATTTGTTTTTTAGACAAGGTAATTGAATAAGGTTATTCGCTACTTGCACGGTTCCGCCATTATGTACTATGTGCAAGGAGAGCCTCAAACTGACATCACATGAAAGGAATAATTACATAACTTTACACACAATGTAATATTACTGGTTTGGTTCATTCATGTGTGCTGCCAGTTCAAGGCTATCCTCGCACATTGTGCATAATGGCGGAACCGTGCAAGTAGTGAAAATTTTGATATTATAGTGTACGGCTAATTTGATTCTACATGTAAGAACACATTTTTTTTTAAATTTCCATCAAAAAACTAAAATGTGCAAACTTCTAAATCTGGTAAAATTAATAAGACAAAAAATACACCTACAAAATACATATTGTATATTAAATAATATTTTACAATTTACCATGCTCAAGTGTACCAAAAACATTACTTATATACATAATCAACAGAAATAACACAAAATGATGCAATTGATGATGTGATTACTAGGTTTATTTCATCAATACATAGTCCATCTTATTGTTAGCAACATGTTAATAATAATTATCATTGCAACCACGGTCTCTACCAATTTCTTTGTTCACTCTCTGTTTGTATAATAGGCACTAAGGGTTCTTGAAATTCATTAATTTGACTCTTTACATTTTCAATCCTTTTTGGTTCTTACAAGAACAAGGGATCACCATGATCACTGACAGTGAAAACTTTTGAAGTATTTATGTTTTCAAAAATAAGTTACAGAACAATTTCATTATTCTATCAAATCCTAAAATGATAATTATTTTATTGTAGATACCAGTATATTCCTGATAATATTTAAATAAAATGTATACTGCATTTGTTTCATATCCAACAACTACACATATCGCTACAAAATTTAGTTTAATGTGCATAATAAAATGCATTATAGACTACATAATTTAAATGTTTTTAGTTACTTCTATGTTAATTACTGTTCTTTTACAAAAATAGATAAACATCCAGAATTAGCTTGCATGTAATTATTTCTCCAAAATGTCACTTGCATGATTACAGGTACCTTTTTTACTGAGCTTGCTACATAAACGCAGAAAGAAAGTTGGCTAGCAGGCATGGCAGGTGAGTTTCACCTACCATACTGGCCAAAAGGCCGCTTTCAGGTTTCATACTTTCCTGCGGCTTGCCGCTTTGCTGCTCTGACAACGATTTTGCTTCACTGCGCAGTCGCACCAGAAACACCAGCGGTGACGAGCGATATACCGATCACTCCACCGCTTTGCACAAATTGCAGCATCGCTATGAGTTGAATTCAAGTGAACTTGGGATTGGCGCTGCTCTGACGTATGAGAACGGGAAATTTTTCGCGATGCTGAGCGGCAACATTGGCTTTCATATTCATGCCGCTACGCTTACAGAAAACAAGTAAGCAGCATGATGAAGCATCACACCACTCAGCAGCAAAGAAGTATGAAACCAGCATTAATCAATAGCCATCAGAAAAATGCCTTGTAGATTTTGATTTCACTGGCCATCAACATGTTGAAGTTGACTATATTTGGGGCACATCTTTAAAACATCAAGTAATGTACCACGCAATTTTATATGTTTACACTTTTATATGTTGAGAACAGTAAACGAGTCATGTGGGAAAGTCTTAATGTCTGTTTCTCAAAATAATTTGCCCATTACAAATCCCAAATCGTATGAACCAACAATCACCGCCTACACCAAATGCAATTCTATTCAATTCAACCATTCAAATAATCTGGTTGTCATTTACAAAAAAAATGTTTTTCACAAAATATTCCCCAACATTTGTTTTGGCATTTCTAATTTTTAATATACTCTGAACTGGCAAAGTTGACAATTTTAAATGTTGTAGTGGTTAGTCTGTTGACCTGTGCCTAGGAATAAACACCTGTATTAGCAATATATGGAATTCAATCATATATAAATTGAATTTGTCTTATCATATTTTTATGATATATTTATCATCAATTAGAACTTCATAATATCAACCTTTTAAGGACCTGCACATACACAAAGGCCTACATAAAGCAGCTGGTCATTTTTATGATTGAATCTATTCTTCTCAGCTGGTTTAAATATAAGGCACACTTACTACAGAACACTGACAGATATCAACTCAATGGTAAGTATTTTAACATTCACCTATGCCCTCAAAAATGTTCCTCTCAATTTGTTTGGCTTACTCCTACATTTTGGAAACAGCCAAAATCCTTCATTGGTCTGTTTACTTTTTGATCCGATTCAGGGCCACTTCATAGAGGATAACATCCTGTCAATTCAAACATTTCATATCTGTCATATCTGTTATAGTATTTTCCATATCCATGTTAATCAAAAACAGAATTTAATAATTTCCCCTTCTACAAATAATTCAAAACATGAATAGGCCTAGTAGTCATACTATACAAGCTACAACATTTCATTGTGGAGAAAACTTCCCACTTCATTCAACCTATCAATGCGATGGTTTCTTCTCTGTTTTACATACATCTGTCAGGAAAAGATTATGCTGGTAACCATGGTAACACTAAATAAATGATTTTTTCCTCCATATTTGTCATCTTCTTGTTACCATATTGTTGCATAAAGTTAAGTATCTTACGGGTGAAAAAAATAAACATAATACAAAAGTACATATTTGGTGCTAATCTATTTAAAAACTTCCAAAGATCTTTTTGGTGATTTCTCCTGGGACACTGTAGAGCAGTAGAACAATGAATGCGATGAGGAGGAGAAGGAGGAGGAAGCCGATGATGTACCACTTGTAGTTGTTCCAGATGATATATTTCAAGGTCTTCCACGGTGATGTGAACCACAAGAAGGAGGTTTCTGGTCGGCTGCAAAGAACAAACACAAAAATGGGAAATTTATGAAGATTGAGCATCCATGAAACAATGCAACACTAATGGCACATGAAGTAATTATAATACACTTGGCAGAAATTGGTCCAAATCTTGGAAAAACTAGCTATGATTATGGCAATTAACTAAAAATAAATAAATAATCAATTAAAAGCTATTATTAGTATATTAAGCATGAATGAAAAATGGTTGGCAGTTGGAAAACATAAAATGGAAATGAAATACATTGAGATTCAAAGGCCATGGTCTGGGTTGTCAATGAGCAACTGCGACTCTGTAATGCATTGCTCTTTTGAGATGTGAAGATGACCAGTTACAATGGTATTCGTTCCATTAGCCAGATAATTAACAAGGGGTACAGAGCTGGGATTTGAACTAATGACCTTTAACCATCACCAGGTAGAGTCACGCACTGTGTCATACCTGTCTGTTGTTGGAAATTCCTTTGAAATTATTATTTTTTTGAAGGTTTAAATTTTCACTTTTATCGCATTTCTTTTGTTTCATGTTGTAAATACATGAATCCTTTGTACATTAATATCTGTTGAAGAATTTCTGAATGATCAATATATTTTCACATCACACTTGTAACACATTCCACAGAAACACATAAAACGATCATCTTCCTGAAAATATCCATACAATTTGGGTGATCCGGTAGATGTGTGTGAGAGTGTGTGTATACGGTTGATGCGTGCCTATGATATGTCAGTCAAAACTGTTTACTTGTAATTTGAATAACAAGAACGGGAAAGACATGTCAAACATGTGAGTAGCTCAAGCATGGGAGTTGATTAAGGAATAACACGGAATAGAATTAGAGGGAGGGAGAGGGAACCACGATGAGCATGCTGCCTGGGCTGGCTGCCTGGCTCTATGCCTGTTTGTTCACCCTGTGTCCCTGCATGCAGGTATGCCCCTGGATTGAACGATTGAACCCCACTCTCTGCCAACTTACATGCTTAGCCCCCAAGTGTCAGTAGCTATAACCATCTATATATTGTCATTGTCCATTTAACAGAATGTACTACAGAAAGAGACATGCCTTCACCATAAAAGACTTCAGAGAGAAAGAGGTAGAAGGTTAAAACACACCACCATGCATTTTTCAAAATTTTCTTCACACATGCCATTTGTGGTTAGAAAGGTAAGGATTTACTTACCACTCTTTATTCTAGCTTGAAGTTCATAAAAACATTGACATCCCTGTCCCTGCCTGCATTGCCTCCTTTCTTCCTTTCTCTTCTTTGGCTTATTTCCCTCATTCTCTTCCTTCTCTTTTTGCTGAGTGCGCAGTCCTTGAGAATTTGGGGATGAAACCTCCCATTTCCATCACTCATACTTTGCCAATCATGATCTTGGTCCAGTAAGAACAGCTGTAGGTGCAGGTGGTGTTGGATTATCCATCACCAAAATGTCGGTTAAGTTTACAATTGGTGGTGTCAGTTCCTCAACCGGGGCAAACGGGTGAAGATGAGTTCAGATCTTCTACCGCCTGATCTAGAACTAGACTATGCTAAGGTTTGTAGTACTATGTTATGTTCCTATAGTAATTTTACTGTATATAGCATCCAGCTTGTTGCATTTATGGACAGCGTTATCAGGTAGTCCGCGAGAGGTTGTCTCATTCTTTTCTTTGACGATTATTGGCATTATAAAGTGAACAAAACACCATTGTGCAAAGACTAATAGCAAAGTGCACTTAAAAAAACCCAGTGCCTCCCATTACCATGAAAGACGATATTAAAGAATCAAGTGCGGAAAAATGTGCCTTATAATATTATAATCAAAAACCCATCAACCATGGAAACTGAAATAGTTAGAGCCTAAATATTAATATCTTTAAAAAATTCAGTCAATTTTCCAACAAAGAGAGCAACATTTTCTTTCCATTGCTCTTATCTCAAGACTAATTTATGACTTCCCTCATATTCGTGGTTTAGAAATATAGGCCTACAGGATAGGACATGTTGCCAGCTCATGGCATGGCTACAAACTTTTACAGCCTAAAGGTGAGGTTCCAGGAAACAGGCATGGGTTTGGTGTTTCCCCAGCCATCAAGCAGGTACTACACTACATTAATGTGTAAAGCCTATCACATTAACAATGTTTACCCTGTCTCACTTAAGTTACTCTGAAGCTGCAAAGTAAAGCAATCCATTCTATTGAGCACTGACATTGGACTTTTTCCAACAAAGCTGCAGGAATGGTGAACTTTTCACATTTGAATCGATGTTGGCTCCCTACATACATGTATAAGCTTAAGCTGGCTACAAGAAGCCAAAAAACAGTAAACCAACAAACAAAGAGTACACTCAAAAGACACTTCATTCCCTTTTCACCTCTTTGAGTAAAGCAACTCTAAAACAGTGCTTGTAAAACCAGTTAAAACAGATACTTTGTTACCTGAATTTTGATGCTTCTTCGGTTACTCATATAGCATCAATACCTTTGAAATAAGTTGTTTATCATTAGACAGACAAACAAACAATATGCAGTAATCACACCACCCTGCGGACCCTATCATTTAACTAGATTTGTGTGATGTACACATTCTACTTGTGCACAGCTCAGTTGAAACTACTAACATTGCATTGCATTACAATTAGGAGTAACTATTTAATGAAGGCACATACAAATGACAATTGTTTCTGAAATACTGATGCTGCAATTAAAACAAAATCAATGTAAAAATACAGGAAACAAACATGTGCTTGTGACTAGTTATACTTAAAATATCCGTAGAATTCAGCACTCTGTTTTACCAATTGTAGATAAATGGGCAAAAAGCAGATTACCTTACACAAGGCATAACCTTGACTCAGCAATGAACTGGTTTTTCACAGCTGAAGCTCAGCGAGAATGAGCCAAGTAAAAAAGAGGCCAACATTCAACTTGAGCTCTGCGCAATCTGAGAGTTAAAAGTTGGGGAGTTAATTAATGTGGATGGTACCTTTTTGAAGGGCACATGAAGTGATTAATTTTACATTCTTTGCTATCTTTGCTTTTCTTCATCTAACCCTTCTTCGGGACTTGTGATGATCAGCTTCAAGCAATAATTTTATGTATTTAAAAACAACCCAAATGAACATGATAGCATCTGGTTCAATTTATGCTAGACACATTTCAAAGTTTATTTTCAATTTCCCACACTTGTTCCCTTATCACTCTTCCTGAAATGTCATCAATATCTGTATTTTCGACCAAAAGTAATTTAATTTCACAAATGAGTCACTTTCGTTCACAATAAAACCTCTTCACTAAAAATATCAAAACTTCAAGATTATCTGACAATCTTGCCTCTATGAATGAAACTCAACAAATTATTCTGCTCAAGTTACTCTGCACCATATAAACAGCATATCGGGATGACTATCATCAAAGTACAAAAACACAATATAGTCAGTAATTAAATTGATTTAAAAGATTGTTTCTAGAAAATATTAATACAAAAAAAACCCAAGTTGTATAAATCCCAGGTACATATCTGCCAGTTGAACTTAACTTGATTAAACATTTGAAAATATTCTGCACTTGATATCTAATTTGCTTCGGTTAATTTAATCTTTTGAACCTTTTTACATATTGCAATGAACCTTTTTTATTTTCACATGAGAGTTATCGCTGTTCAGTTTTCTCTTTGCTTTGTTTTCTTCAAGACAAATCTAAAAGGTAAACATTTATCATGTAAGCTTAATAAATGACAATAGCAACAACATTGACAACAACAAAAATGTCTTTCTTGAAGTACATTCTAATTGTTTTGGTCTTTTTATCTTGCAAAGCGCCTAGACACACCTATGCATTGGGGCTATATAAATGTTGTGTTATTATTACTATTATTATTACTTCAAAATACTAGTGTGACTTGTAAGTGTTGTGTCCAAGAGGAAACTGATGGCAGAGAGGACCAGCTGTTGTAGACAGCTGTTAGCATCTTCAATATCCTCTCCTCATTTTCTCATCCAAAGAACCGCTATCACCTAACCTATCACAACATGTGTAAACGAAACTCACTGATAGAGGCCATAGATCCAAGATCTTCACTGAGGCCTACTGGGTTTAGCCACATAGAAATCAACAACAGTGAACAACTGACAAGAGACTGGAATCTCTAGCCTATATTTCACAAAGGTACAGGTATCAGTGTTTGCATGCTGGTCTACCTTTCATGATTAAACCACTGATGAAATGCTAGGCATGTTTGTACCTGGGTCCTCTTTCCTTACACATTCATCACATTTGCGAAACCAACCTAAATTATCTACTCAGCTGTGATGTGGTATAGTCTATGTATCAACCTCAAGTCACCGGCACTAGCTTTGAAGTTCAGCATATTCTGCGTTCATGTCCATTACTTCGGGTGCGTATACATACTTTTACGCGTGCGATCAACATGCCGCATATGTACACGCAAGAAAACACGCTAAGCCAACGCAGCACATGGCTGAACTTCAAAGCTAGTACCAGTGACTCAAGGTAGATATATAGACTATATAGTGCAGTTGTTTCCTCTTTAGCTCTTTGCCCCTGATGAGAAAGTATGTGAATATTGCAGAGTGAGAACTGGGGGGTACAACAAATTCCAACAACAGTTCACAATCACATCTCATCTGAACTTGTCAACTTTTACCTGTGTACAGACCTTTTTTAAAAAAGTGATAGGGCTGCACGCATCGGGCTGGTTTACTTTTCGCAAGGTCTTTACATACCATGCTGTGTTGAGGGAAGGGGAGGGGGCAAAAAAAAACAAACTTGCCGCCGTGAAACGTTGGTACGTGCTGAAGAGCATACCATCAATTATCACAACCAGATCACATTGAAAGAGATACCCGCAAGACCATCAACATGAACGACTTGTTTTGTGGGTGTGTCATTTCTATAACGTGTAACTATTTTAGAGGAAAGGGCATGTAAAATGCTTGATTTTTACCTTTAAAAATAGTTTTGTTCATTGTTTTGGAAAGCTTCAGATTGCATTTGGTGTTAATTTATTTCACAATTTGAAACCTTTTTTGCAATTATTTGAACATTATTTTGTACTCAGAAAATGTGGAATGGTGTGCACCTTGTTTTGACAAATCAAATACACTTTTTTGCCTAGCATTAATGACAGTATTGGCAATATACATGGTATAAGGGTAGCAGTCAACTCTCTATCTTGAGCTCCACTAGTTTAAAAAAAAATGGTTTTTACCACATGTTGACACCAACAGACCAAACTAATGAATGTTATGAAAAATCAACTATATCAAAATATAACTTTTGAGGTAAAAAATCCTATTTTTCCCAGATGTCACAAGCCACCCCCAAAAACCACACACCCTGCTCTTTCTGTAACTGATCTTTAGCAAGCCGCCTGCAGGTAAAAGTATGTGTGAAAGCTTTAATCAGCAATGCAAACTCATCCCATGCAGACCAGCAAGAACCAAACATGACAGGCAGGTTTCTAAAGCTGTCATGTAAGCAAGACAACAATCACTCAAATCACAGCGCTTACGGTGATACTCACCCAGTTCACATCTTGTGCAAAGGTTTTCTTGCATTTTTCCCACTTTTTGCATATTTTTCATGCAAAGAAGATTTTTAATCATTATGCACATCTTAAAGGAAATGCCCCCACATTTTTACATCAAAAGTAAAATTTTTTTAAAAGATTTCAATTGGACTTGCTGCTGGAAATGGGTCTTTTTTAGTCACACCTAAAGTCTATATTTTGACCAATCTCTCACTCTATGCAAATGTATGCAATCTTTTTAGCTTTGCTTAAAGCCTCATTTGTAGAACAAACATAAGAGAATTCTCACAATACAATACTGAATTTCAAGAAACCTAACATCACTTTGATGGCATTTTGGTTGGCATCACCTTAAGCGACCAATCGAGTGAAACATGTAACAAGCGGTGCAAAGATGTCACTACGGGGTCTGATTGGCAACTGCTATCTTCATCCGTGATCCCTCCTGTTGTTGGACATGCAAGTCTGTAACTGCGCTGACTTGATGCCAAATGAGAAACGTCAGCTGATGAATACAAACCTCAAATTGGTCTGCAGATATGGGGCAATACTTGGGCAAAATATTTCTGGTGTTCACTTTCTGCGCTGGGATATATGGGGATAAGACCAGGTGAAATGTGATCTTTCAGGTCTTGCTGTTTCACACCGGTCTATTGATGGAAACAAATTGAATAGACTGGTGCGAAAGATGATCAAGTATCTATTTTTTAAATAATTTTTTGCGTTCACAATCAGGGTCAATCATAAAATTGATTTTATTTTTGGACATTTAGCAGTGACAGTTTTTCACAACAAATCTGAAGATTGCACTCACTTGGTTACAAGGTTTTCAAGCTATTGTTGAGATTGTGTACAGGTACCCAGCAAACACAAAAGGATTGATAGAAAATGTTTAACTATCAGGTTATATAAAGGGTAAAAAAATGTTTTAATAACATTCCAAAACATGGATAATGTTATGTAATTGATAACAAACTATCTTGCAAAAATGTTTGCCAAAATATTTTACAATAATGTTTTAATGTTTTTGTGGTGTTTTTTCATATAAAATGTTTCAAAATATTTTCATGGCCATTTAAATTTGACTACAACCAAAACATGTTTATGCACTTGAAAACATTTTTGTGGTTACTAGGTAAGATTTAGCTTAATCTGTTTATATTCATTTTACTCTGCGGAATGATGTGGAATTCATAGGAAGCACTTTGAATACACCTGTAGATGTACCTGTTTATAGAAACGGTATACTGTACCATCCGTTTAGAACAAAAGGTCATTCTTACATAAAACAAATATGCTATTTCCTCAAGGCTACACAAAAGAATGTGTTAAAACAATGGTGATATCATACCTTCTCCCCCACACTGCAACCCCCTCCTCACACCTGTCATAAATTTGGGAGCAAACCCTTTGATTTCCACTCAGCTCAGGGCACTGTAAATTCCTTACTCCCAAATGCTGTCACAAACTTGATGTCCTTCATGCATATCAATATTGGCTTGGGAAGGGAGTAGTTGTAAATCTCTATCATTCTTAACCACCTTTGTCAATTTCCCCCCATTTTTCAAATCTCTTGTGGCCTTGTTTATAAAAAACACTTTTATAAAGATGTCCCCTCAATTTGCAAGGGATTCACTTAAGCAGCAAAATGATTTCTAAAACTTTAGAAAATGTCTTAAGTTTCTCCTTAATCGTGTTAATAAAAGCATTTACTTGGTCACCTCTGCAGGCCATCATGCTTACAGCCACATGAAGAATATGCGAGGCTCCACACAATCTTTCACAAAAATATATAGCTAAACTTGGTATGGGGACATGTGAAGCCCTGAATATGTGAAAATAAAGATGATTGTTGTTGTGAATGTAGCATACATCTTTAAAAAGTAGGCAGAATAGAGTGTCAGTGCAAAATATGGACATTTAAATATTTTGTTATATACTTGCTGAACTTAAAGGCAAACCTTTATTTAATCAAGGGAAGTCTGTCCCTAAGTCAGGTATCTATATGAATGCATTCCCAATATTCCATGAAAAGATAAAGACATGAAGCTGCTAGACCCTCAATACTTTATCAAGCCAGTAGGCCTATATAGTTTGACTTTATCAAGCCAGTAGGCCTATATAGTTTGACTTTATCAAGCCAGTAGGCCTATATAGTTTGACTTTATCAAGCCAGTAGGCCTATATAGTTTGACTTTATCAAGCCAGTAGGCCTATATAGTTTGACTTTATCAAGCCAGTAGGCCTATATATAGTTTGACTTTATCAAGCCAGTAGGCCTATATAGTTTGACTTTATCAAGCCAGTAGGCCTATATAGTTTGACTTTATCAAGCCAGTAGGCCTATATAGTTTGACTTTATCAAGCCAGTAGGCCTATATAGTTTGACTTTATCAAGCCAGTAGGCCTATATAGTTTGACTTTATCAAGCCAGTAGGCCTATATAGTTTGACTTTATCAAGCCAGTAGGCCTATATAGTTTGACTTTATCAAGCCAGTAGGCCTATATAGTTTGACTTTATCAAGCCAGTAGGCCTATATAGTTTGACGTTTCACTTGGGATTTTTCTATTCACTTGAGCGGAAAATGGCAGCAGACAAGAGAAAGGCAAGTTTTGCAACATTGTTAAAATGGGAAAATACATGCAATAACGTCACCTTACTGTTTCTTTGTTTCTCTAGCTTTAATATATATGTTGGTGGTTTTTCATTAAGGCTTAGCCATAGCTGGAAATTTAATGGCCGGATGGGTTGGTAGAAATGGCACAATGGATAATTACATCTAAAATCAAATCAAAAATGAAAATCCTGAAAATATGGGTCACTCTCCAACTTTTTATGCATTCAGTTCAGTGTGGCATATGTATTTCATTATTAGTATTACTATTATAGCTTGATAAATTAATCCCTATGTCACTTTGAGATATGAATCAGTATATTTGCTCAATAATCAGTCATTGCCACATTTACTCGTTAAAATTATGTTTTTTCACCAAAGAAACTATCATTATGTGCGGCAACTTACAGAAATAGGACTGTTTTTCATCAAAGAAACTATCAAATGTGCGGCAAAATGTTTGGGGTTTAGGCCGACATATTGATACAGGTATTTAGTTTAATTTGCAGAAGAAATCCGAATTATACCAGGCCTACCATGCCTACACAACACCATAGCACCACTCTAAACAAAGTTTGTTTACTATTTGTTGTGTTGTTGTACTTTAAAAGTTCAATTCCATTACGTGACTGCCCTTGAACCCCATATGGATGTTATTCTTCAATAACAATATATTTTCTTGTTATTCTCATAATATATAGATTAATCTTAATCCTGACTTCTCTTGAGAGAACAGATCTCTGTCACAAGTTGTTTGCCTGCTATAACACAGACTTTCAACAAGCAATTGATTTACTTCGGAAATATCACAACTTATTTCACCCAGTAATGAAAATTGAGTCATTATTGTTCCTGTTTCAGCTTGTTTCATAATTGCTAACTTGTTAAATTTACACAAATTGTGATCAAATTCAAAAAGAACAAAATATAAAAATTTCCAGTTATTTTCCCTTACCTACTGAAACCAGTTTTCTGCTCTTTTGCAACCAAATGTTATACCAGAGAACCTTAAAATACAATTACAACCCTTTTCAGCAGGACATCTCTGTAGCCACCTTGCACAAAGAACATCCACCCTTGGACCAGGCATGAGAATAACCTTTTTGAAACTGCCTGAAAAAGCAAGTGAAGGCCCAAAACAGGCTGAAAAATATGATAAAAATTTGTAAATTTGGACAATAAAACTGCCTGTATTCAGGCAAAAGCATGCAAATTCTCATGCCTATTGGACCTACCCAAACCCTGTGGCTTGAAAAAAATCCATTGAAGTACCCCAAATGAAGTACCCAAATCTATGAGTTTGCCTGCCTTTGAACCAGAAATATGTTTTTCTTGAGGTTGACAGAAAGCCATCTGCTGCTGCTTGAAGGTAATAATTGTGTTTTAGCCCTGAGCTAATCAATCCAGTTTTGGCTCTATCAATTTCACCTGTCATTGGAGGTAAGAGATCACATGAAGACACCCATTCAATAGATGTGAACCATGTCCGCCCACTCCCTAAATTACTCTTGTAATGTTGTGAACTCCCCTAAAGACTGAACATAAAGATTGTTGACGAGTCATTCAAATGCTAATGCACTTAGTTAAAATAATGTTCCCCTGCAACCCCCTTAAGGAATATTTTGTTATCCAAGATTTCACCCCTCCCCCACTTTCTATTATCACGAACATCAAAGCACTTTAAGTGAAATGTAAAGACTCTATGACATTAAAACACCCGTACAAAACCATCATGTCTCATGAAACATTAAGCAATTTGTTTTCCAAGTTTCAGCTGAAAACAAGCTGTATATAGTTGTCTGTTGTCCATTTTGATGGTTTCTGGTAACATTCACAGATTTTGCGTCTGTGTTGGACTGTTTTTAAAGTTTATTTTGCAAAATGAAAGTTGCACAATAATTCATTGCGACTTATGTGAATTGAACAGGAAAACATTAAGTTTTCATTATTTTTACTCTATTGGATACCTACATGTGTTCTGACTCTACAGCACTTACTGTGAACCTTATTCTAGGAATCAATTTTGTGTCCTACATATTGACATAAATTGGAAAATATAAATATGAGAGTATTTTCTGACACACACATTTCAAACAAATGAATAAATTGTTCCTCTCTGGATAAGACATTGCCCTAATTGCTTAGTGGCCAAATTTACACTGCTTTATTTATTGCTCTCTTTACCAAGAAATTATTGTGCTGCATTTAAGACAAATGTACACTAATAATAATACAAACAGGCATATTTTATCCCATGTTTATTAGCAAATTGGCACTTGCTCACAGTGCCATTCCTACCACCTGACCCATTTAGTATGACCCTCTTACCTTTTCAACGCTACCTTTTGACTTTTTAAACCCACATCTCACAAAAATGGAAACAAAACTACCCATAATCCCTGTATTCAAATTAATTCTACAATAAAAATGTTTATTACTATTTAGCACCGCACGATCAATAATAATTTTTAGATGCATAAAACAATGGAAACAAAAAATTCTATTATCTTCAATTTGAAAGGTGATCTAAAAATACCCATGGTGTGATACCATACAACACACAGTGTAAACTATCCTGCAAGTGACCCCTGAATTTCAAAAACGAAAACCAAGGTCTGTTTTTCGTCTCCAATCATAACCCCTATTGTTTCCTCCTCCTGCTTATTTATACATGCAGCTGGATACCCGAAATAGATCTTGTTGGAGTCTAGATGAAATTTCGGTGGATTTGGCCGGAGGTCACATTAATCTAGGTCATGACCTACTGACCTATATTATACATCAAACAACACATGAAGCCAGGACTTCATGCTTCATGCTCGGAACGTCATGCACTCATGTTCCGGAAAAGTTTGGAGTGGAAAAAACTGGATTATTTTCAGCACACTTTATATATTATGTCAAAAACAAGCAAAATGTTTTAAATAACTTGTAAACAATATGAAACTATGCAGGGGAGTTGCACTGTGAAACGAAATAAGCATTTAATGTCATCCAAGATTTTCCTTTAAATAAAATCGATGGAGCAGCACCAGTATGACTCAAGATCCTGCAGTCTTTCTACACAGGAAGCCAATTAGAGTGCGATGAGGTATAATGTCCATTTTGTTACAAAATTAGGACATCAATTTAACAGTAATTGGGTTGTACCTGTAGTATTATACAATGTAAGCAACTAGACATTTTGAGCAGAAATGATTTGATGTTTAATACATTGGTTTGTGTGTGTGTGTGTGCTGAAATATCCTTTCTTTGAGAACTAAAAGACACAAAAAACTATGAGATTTTGGTAAGTGGTAATGGCTTTAAGATTTGACAAGTGCCCCTCAGCTGTACTTAAGGCAATCTGACTATTAATAGCATTAGCACAGCTTGGGAAGAAAACCACCAGTCATACAGACTTAGGCCCTAGGATTGTAAAGGTCTTTGTTTAAGTTAAGATTAGAAATGCATGCACAGGCAATTTATGAGATATGCAACAGTCATTATTTTTCTTTATGATAAATCATGACATTCTGCAATTGGATCCACAACTGACCCTTTCAGCAAGATCAACTATAAATTTCCTCAATTTGACCGACTCCTGCAGCAATTTTAAACCCTGCTTCGTGCCAGAAATTGAGAAAGATTAAAGATCTCCTTCCGAACCTTGTTAGGATCAGATCAGGATCTGTTTTAGGTTAAGATTAATATTGTTCACCCCGATTCCAACCCTTCCCACTTGTCATCACAATCCAATTTTATAACTAAATTTCCTGTGTTGAATTCAGCACCATCACGCATAGCCGAATACCATGATGAGATGCGGTCCATCCAGAAAAGAGTTGGTCTTCCCACAATCCATTGCAAAATTATTCCACCAAAGGATTCTTTGATAAAGAAGTTTGAAAATAGGTCTATATGCTTCAGTCATATGTTAAAAGCTGTTCCTATATTGCATGCATACACTTTGATTAGCAACATAAACATGGAAGTATGATGCCTTTGTAAATTGAAATATGAAAGTATGATGCAAGCTAATTGCTCCCCATCACTCCCTCAAATAAAGCCGAGAAGAGCTTTTTATTGCTCGCCTACCTTTGGTGTAACAATAATAACCACATATATACAGTACAGTAAAAATGCTCTCCTAGTGCTCTCCTGTAGCACTCAAGGAGAGCGATTAAAAGCTCCCTGCAAAATTCAAACAGCAAAGCCTGCAATCCCACCAATGGATGCTACAAAATTAAAACACACCTTAGCTAAAGTTTGGTGGAAAAATAAGACACTGTGTATTGATATAGAATGGCATGCACATAGTTGGGCGCAATGCTTACGCTAGTTGTGCATTGCGTAATGTGTGACTGGTGCACGCTTTACTATGTGAATTTATGCGAGCATGAGTTGGGACTTATTGATGCGTGCAGTAACAAAAGCCAAATAATATCCACCTTATAAAAGCCGAACAAACTTTAGCACTATTTGTAGGTCACTATATACCCCAGCTTTAAGTAGGGTAAACAGTCAGAATCCTTAACAAAAGGAATACTTAAAATGCACTTTTACAAAAAGCATTAAAAGACATAGAAAATAAACAGAACTCCCCTAATTATTGTTTAAGGTTCCCTGAAGATTAACATAACAATTTGTTTTGAAAAATTGTGCAATTGGGGAACATTCAGTTGATAGATTGATCACGTTCTTTTGAATATAACTCACAATAGCCGTGTTCAGACGTAGGGTAGTTAACTCGAGTAAAGGGGTATTTACCTCGAGTAAAGTGCCCAGTTAGGGAAGCTTCGTGATAAAGGTCGAGTTTGTGCCCGTCTGGACAGGAGTCGGGCAGCTTATCCCGACCTTAACCCGACTGATTTACCTCTGAAAAAAGTCAGAGGTAAATCCTTAACCCGACCGGAGCAGTCGAGGTAGATGCACGTGTGGATTGCACTAGAGGTAACAGTCGAGGTAAACATGACCTTTTTGCCAGATTTGACCTTACTACAAATTAACCATCGGCGTTCAATCAGTTCTTGCTCTAAAACTACTAGATGAAATACGTTTTTTTCTTCGCTGATATGAGTGTAGGACAGTAAACCCAGCAAACACAAAATGTTCTTAAAAGCGTTTATACAAAACTTTTAATAGCAAAAAGATCATGAATACGTTTTTAAAAGCGTTATATTTGGGCAAACAATTTTGACAAAATATTTTGTCAACTGTTAAATAAAATTCTTTTAGAATGTTTTGCCTCACGTTTTCAAAAGAGCTTCAATTTTACATCCATTTTCCGTTACGATTTTTACTCAAATGAAATTGGGTTACAATCGGACTGCATATTACTTTTAGAAACTGCACGCAACTTCGGAAATTATCCTGGGTACACAATGGTGCGTGGTAAATTCACGTCAGCGAGTCGTGCTAAAGGTCGGGTAAGCTACGTATGGACAATCAGTCGAGTTAACGAAAATATTTGTGGTATCTTATCACGGGTTGTAAAAAATTTAACTCGAGTAATAATTCAGGTCTGAACGTGCCTAGTGTGAGATTAATTGTGCATAATACAAGCCCACACAGTCAATTACATTCCATGGGTGAAGAATAATGATATATTGAGTACTTAATGTTCAAACTCTACTAATTTCAAAAAGATCCAACTTCAATAATGCAACACAAAAATATTGCTCAATTGTACTGCTAGAATGCATTAATAATAACAAAAAGAGTAAAAAATCCTGAATAACTAAAAATCTCAATATAGATTTATTACAGAGAAGTGGGAAATTCCTGTAGGCCTATTTATTTGGAATACATGCCCCATGCGGTATCACTTCTAAGATTTTTGAAAATTTAAAGATTGTTAAAAGTTTAATTACTCACTCCAAAAGTTGAATATGAATCTCTTAACCCAGTATATATGTGACTACAAGTTTTTATCCGTTACGTATAAATTGGGTAAATACAACTGACAGTACAGTGTATTTTAGTTTATGTTTTGACACATTTTACTCTACTGAGAATCCATATTATCCCAATTTGCACAAAAACAGACAACATTCTTGTTAACTTTCTCTTTTAAGGTGTAGGTAGTTTCGAATATGCAAGAACTGTTTTTCTTTTTTACTTGGGCATTGTAATTTTAATGACTGTTTTCTCCTTATTAACCCCAACCATTCTCTTTCTGATGAAGTGGAACAATAAAGGATGGAAGAAAGGAAGAAAGAAGATGAAGAGAAAAGAGGTTTTCTTTGGTCCACTTTTGAACCACAGATACCACGTAGAGGACAAGACTGGGGATAGCATGCCATGTGTTAACACTGCTCAGTGTTTTTGTGTGTATATGTGTGCTCGGACGAATGTGCAACTGAATCATACAGAATTCTTGCGCTTACAGTCTTTTGTGCTGTACACTTTTGTAGCCTCAAGGAAGGCTAGTGTATAAGCCCTAATGAAGGGAAAGCAGAGGTTTCTTAATAAACCCTAATGCCCTTTCTACTTGGGAATGGAAGGGAAGAAGATTACGGAAAAACGTTGGAGACGTTAGGGTTAGCAATGTGTTTCACCGAGTGATGACAACCATACACCATGTCATACACCCTAGTCACTAAACTTTTAGCCATCACTGGACTTGAGCCATCTCATGAGGGTTCTTGAGTCATCACATTAAGAGCTAGGGTAGGCCTATAAGCTTATATACTCAACATCCATTGAACAAATTTTACACAAATGAGGATACTCGAACCTACAAGAAACCATGAAACCTATTAATACCCCGCACATAAAAGGTCATTTTGTATGTGCAGAAGCAGATTGCCTTCATAGAACTTAGCCTTCACATATTGGTGCATTTAAGAGTTAGGCTTAGTTAGTATCCTGACCCAGAAACTTGTAGGTTCACATGAGTGTTTTGCCTCCTAATGTCAATCATACCGTACATCAATCAACATGGCAATATATGCCTGTTGCACTTGGCAGTGGGGCAATGTAACTACGTAAATACGAGAAAAATGCTCACGCTCACGCTTATGCTTACAGGACACAATCTGTTAACACACTGCAGCTCAATGTTCGCTTTAAAGGAGTTGAAATCAAAGTATCTGAATAATAGTTTTATCATTAAAATAAGTAGTTTCTGTTCTCTAATAATGTCTTGAGTGAAACAACATGTCATTTCATTCAATTAGGAAAATTTTCATATTCATATGTTCAATTTGAAATCAGAAATCCTGAATTTGAGAGCTCATTTTGGACATTTCCGTGATTCATTTAATTGGATTTCCAAGCTTTATCGAGTGACATTGGCAACTGGAATTCCAGTCGTTTTCAGAAAGCAGACTTGGATATCCGGACATTTCTTTGAAAAGTTACTCCTCTATAGGGGGTGTGCGCTTATTTTCTGGAATAGCCCAATGCAGCATTTTCAACTAAAATTCAAAGTTTGTCTATTCTTCATTACACACCAAAATTGAAAATTGAGATTTGTGTTTTTCAATAAAAGCACTAAAACAATAATTTTTAAAAGCCTGGGCAGAATGCAAGAACTGAAAATCTCAGGTATCCTTATTTCCATGTTTTAACACTGAAAGAAGGATTAACAAGCATCTTTGACATGCATAAACCTTCTATTAAATCCAATCAGTAACTCATATTTCAAACCAAGCTCAAGTTAATGAGTGGACTAATGACATCAATCACAAGCTGTACATATATTCTTGTAGCTCCTTATGTAGGTTGGGCAATGAATTGACTAATACTCCCTATCACAGATGTAACACCAGATGGGCAGGACATTTTTCCCAGAGTATAAGATTGAAGTACTAGTAGCTCGTTAACAGATACGTGGCTAATAGATGAGCATAATACGAGAAGGAAGCAAGGGATCTTGATGAAGGCAGGTTTGCAATGATGCGAGGAGAACAGGGTAACACTGGCTAATGATATAAGATGAAAGCTTCTCTCAAGGAACATGATGGTTTATTTTGGAGGTCTGAATAGGATGGTGTGGATGGAATCTTCATTTTGTGTTTGCCTGATAGAGAAATGGCAGAGCACTGGAGCCACCCAGAAGTAATACCTCCCAGTTCACCCCTATGTGTGCGGGCAGTCGAAGCGAGGACTTGTGATACACATGTGTGTATTGTGTGTCTGTCCCGGCATTCAAAGCGAGGACAAGAGTGAGTTTCACACCTTCAAATCAAAGACATTTTTTCATTCATCTCTAAATAGGCCTAGCATGTACAAAGAGGAAATCGCCCATACCTCCCCTATACCCCCTACAGAAAGAGTGTCATCCAGTGCACCCATTTACAAAGCGAGTACTGGGATTTTGTCCACAAAATGTCCTCACTTTGAATGTGGGAAACTATATCTTGTCCTTGCTTTGAATGACTAGGCGAACACCATTTGCTGTGTTAATTTAAACCTAAGCAGTACAGGAGACTTGACCATTTGAATTATTCAGCCCTGACAGGCACAACTTAGTTTTCACATACATGGCCAGAAGAAAGAAAAAAACACAGTAGTCTTGTTGAATTGAAGGCAGACAAAATCTCATTTGAGGTAATATTTGAAGGAAAAAAATGTTGCAAAATGTGTGTTTAGGCACACTTTGTTGTGGGTGTGCTTTGAAAATATCTGGTAAAAATGTGTATACAATGACCCAGACAATGTAACCATATAAAAGGCTGCAGGGTCGGTATATATTTGGACGTTTTGGCCTCAAGTCAGTCTAATTATACTTTACTTCATTAGGGTTTCACTAATCCAGTTCTCTATACCTGGGTAGAATATAAAAAAAAAAGTCAGATTATAAGTCAACTACAGGGTAAAAATACAACACCTGTATTCAGCTCCCAATTCTTCCAATTAGTTGTTTATTTCCATATTCCCAACTATTACTGGGTAGCAATTCTACAAAGGATTTTACCACCATAGAAGAAAAGCCGAATGGCCTCATGTACACCTTCAAGATATTGTTCTATCTGTTTATTTACCCACATTACCCATATGCTGAATTGAAACATCTGTTACATACTCACAATTGGTTACATATTTCTTTGTTTTGTCTTCAAATTTGAACCCATGGCTATGGGCTGTATTTACAGAACAGTTTTCCACGAAGCTGCTGTGTTTCAAGTCAAACATTGTTTACTGGTCATGAACTGGAAACCTGCTTTTTGTATTCTTTTTCTACAGGACCTACCAGCTTTCCCAAACATACATTGTATCCTAGTTTGAAAATGAACAGTTACTAAGAATTGCTGCTCAGAAAAGCTACCAGATGCTAGAACAGTAAATAGTGAAATGTTCCTCCATGCAAGGTGGAAACCCAGCTGATGGCACACATCATTCTTATAATATTCTCATGGTAATATTAAAGATTTCTTTCTTGCAGGTAGAGGGGAGATTGGAGGAAGGCGGCTCTTGATATCATGCTGCAACCAGAAACAAAATTACACTACTGGCCAAGAGTGCAACAGTTGGAAAAGTTGTGGTCATCTGGAGCTGAAGGCAGACTGATCATACATTGTGGGTGCCCCTGGGTCCCCTAGTGCAGAAAATACAATTGCTTCATTCTTCTGACTACAAACCATTGGAGTCAGTAGCAGCCATCTTAGTTTACAATTTAACAGAAGCTTCAACACAACACCAACTTCTAAGCTCTGAAAACAAAAGTCATAATATAATAGGAGGAAGTGTTTGTATTGTCTGAATCAATTCTTGAGAGTTAGAGCCATCAAAAATTTACTGCAGTTTTCGAGAGTTAAAATTGGATTTGCTATATCTTTTATCTGGGCAAGACCTTTTAAAAGTGAATTCAATAAACCAAATTATATAATTCATGAGAAAAAAGGCTCCACAAAATACCTTTACTTGACCTGACTAAATATATCATCTTTCTTGTTAAAAATATGAACTGATTGTACAGTTTGCATAATCCCATTATCAATTTCTGTCAAAATGTTCATTGTTTACTATTTACTGCTTTTTACTTTTCAAACAAACAAACAGAAACAGAATTAGTTTTATTTCAAATGATTTTGATATTCTTTTTATATATACTGTAACCATGTTAATGTACTTTAATGTACTAGTAAGTAATAGCATTTATCATTTATAAATTAATTTTGTTACATTTAAGTGCTGATTTAACAAACACCGATAATTCAGTTACCCACATCACCGTGACTTTGATGATAAACCTACATTTTTTGCTATGACAACAAAATCGTCACACGCAAGCAGTCACTGAGGTTAAAGAATAATGCCTTTGTCATACTTTCATACCGCTTGCCGTTGTGGCAAGCGGCATGACGTATCAGCCAATCACAAGTCTTGATTGTGTCTGTTTGTCTGCAATGCGTGTGCGTTCGCCACTCATGGGCAAGCGGTGTGACAGTATGAAGCAGCAAAATATTTCTTCAAAGTTCTTTCAAAATTACTCACCATGCCCCATAATGAATAGAAGCCATAAATCATATGAATTCTGATGACATCATAATCGAAAAAGAAAATTAGTGCTAATGGAGAATGAGACACCTTCCATGATAGGTGTGTGGCAAAACCTATTTATCATGAAAAATTGGGTTAAGAAGTCCTAAAGATAGCTTAAAAGGTTGTAAACAATTCCTGTTACATATTCAACACAAATAGTCAAATGGAAACAAAAGGGTTGTGCACTTTATATAACAAGTAATTATGATAAATTGTGTGCAATTGACCTGAAAAAGACGCCTATTTTTGACAACTAATACTTCAAATCTAAAGTAAAGTATAAAGGAATCAAGTAAAGGAATCAAAGTGGATTTAAATCTTTTAAACTTGACTTAAATCTTCTTCTACTTCACCTATATACAATTCATTATATAAAACCTTTGCAGGTTCCATGTTTGCATGTGGGGTATTTTTCAATGGGACTTAAATTGTGTGAAAGTGCATTGGATGCTTCAACATTTAGCACAAGTGTATTATTGTGTCCAATCACTAGAACAACATGGGATCTGCATACATGACGAAGAATTTCTGCAATTTTTATACGGAACAAAATACTAAAAATGTCAGAAAATTTTACCAATATTCAATGCACTCACTTTCAAGAAAAATGAATAAATCCGGCAAGACACAAATGCACAGCGCATAGTATGTGACACTGTGCGCAAGTGCAGTTCAACAACATTTATGCACTCCGCATATTTTTCCAAAAGCTTTTCTGATTGGCTGTGAGGTTCTTATGCACCCCACACATTTTTCTAACAGCTCTTCTGATTGGCCATGTAGTTCTAAGAATATATGCAATAATTATGCATGTCTTATTGCTGGATGTTTCACCCACAAGCTTGGGAAGACATCAAAGTCTACTCTACATGGTCTAGTGTGTTACAACATTACACATGAATACATGCACCCTGTACAATTGTAGAGTTCATAGCGCGGTGAGTATGCACTTTGATAGGAGATGGCAACCAATGTGTTTTCCCTAGAAATATCTGTCATCAATACATAAAGCCTAAACTAAATGCAAAGGAATCAGTGGGTGGATATGTATTATTCCTTTTTGTTATTTCACCTATTGGCAGTATTACATATTCTATACTTGAACTACTACCCTTGAAAAATACCCTTGAATACTCTGACAGGGAAATAAAAAGACAACATATTTGGCCAGCTCTGCCACAGAAATTCCTTCATGTGTGATTTGTTGTTTTTCATTTGTTGAATAGGGATTTAAGAATCAAAATTGCTGACGGCTTAATGCATATTGGAACATTTTATGACAATAATATGAAAGTCATTTGAATCTTGTCACCATTGTACCCTTTATAATGCAACTGGGTTAAGAAAACAATGTGTGGGACAAAGTGCAATATTTTTCTTGTCAAAAAGAGAGATTTTGAGTTCAAGTCATGGTCATTTGTTTCTGAAATCAGATGCCAATAACGATTTACCCAAGATTGATTTTATGTAATGGTTACTCAATAATTTCTTATTTTGGGTTAAATGTCCTTTTCGAAAACTAAAAAACTTTTTTTTGCCCTTTGGAACAGTGTTTCTAGTAGAGAATCATTTATGCTGGAAAGTTCAGTGATCTGTTTCTGATGCTTTTCTTACTTTTCTTGGCGGTAGTTACTAAGGCTCCACGACATAGACCTTTTTAGTAGTTGACTAATCGCCACGCAAATAGTCGCGACTATGACTATTGGCGATTATCAAAGGTCAAAATTTACTTGAATTTCAAGCTTACTTTTTTTTGTACAGAATACACTTAAAAACATTCACTGCATTGGTGCTCCTGTCGAAATGAGGGTTCTTCGTAACCAACACAAATGAATGCAAATGGCGAATGTCACTAGTACGATCAGCACATTGGAACATTTTATTCATGACAATAAAGTTGTACGTATAAGTAAAAGCACAACATAACATTAAATATACAAGGATGGAGTAATAAGTAAGTTATAACTAACTTTCACAAAGATTTTCAAGGTGGTAGCATAAGTTCTCAGACAATTTTTAGCACTATTAGAACCCATCTTTACTTCAATTTTGTTGCTTGTTTAACTTTCAGGAATAGTCGCCAATTGGTTATCATAAGTTGTAGTCGTGACTATCGCCAAATAGTTGTGACCTTGACTATTGGCGACTAAGTTGTGCTGGTCTAGTAGTTACACATAGTCTTCTCTGCAAAGAAACACTGTCCAAAAGGGCAAAAAGGACATTTTTGGTCAAATTCTGGAATCAGTATAGGATAATCAGTCATTTCACCTACAGCATTACCCCATTGATGCTGATAGAGAACGCTTTCTCTGAACTATACTACAACATCGGTACAATTTATAATGTTGAAAACAAATAAAGACAATTACATAATTATTGTTAAACCGTAAATGTACAAAATCCTTCAAATTAACAGTAAGGCAAGACCAAGCATGGCAAGCTTCATTGGCTCTAAGTCTAAGACTAATAGTGATTCTTGTAGGACTTTGTCAGAGTAAATACTGCAGACAAGTCAAAATCTGCTAGATTCTTCTCTGAATAATGAGTAAGACTTACACAACACGACAGGAAGATACGCTAAAATTGCATCAGTCAATTAAGCCTTAAGCACTATTAGTATCCAACCTACAATTACAATGTTTAATACTCCTATTCACCTTTTGCCTGCAAAAAAAAGTTGAGGGGGAAACCCTGGGACAACCAACACCGGAAATTAGCAACAAACTTCTGGGCCGGCTGCCGGCTTGCAGCAAGCCGTGGAATGCCAAGTGAAACCCAGGAGAGCTGTATTACATGTGAACCAGAAATGTTAAGATGATGACATACAACTTCATTTGGCTAGGGTGGGACTAATGTAACAGTGTTGTCATGAGCTTTGCTGAGTGATCTCTACATCTGTGACGAATAAGTAAACCCTATGTGTATGTATATCAGTTGCCAGTGTCACCATTTAAACAGCCCAATTGAGCTGGGTTTAAGCAACTTTGTTGCCACCTGATATCATATTTTGCATATTATTGTTACGAACTTCTATAACATTAGAAACATCTCAAAGTGCCATTGTTTTTAGCAGATATAAGAATCAGCACTTGGATGTATCCAAAGAGAACCAGGACAGATTGTGACAGCCTAGGGTTAACACCCTAACACCCTACTCTTTCTGAAACTGACTGTGAGGCGTACATGTAGGCATACAGGGTATGGCTCTCTGTACATGGTAGATGGTGGGGACAGACACCTGGACCTAAATTCAGACTTTTCTGAGACACCTCCCCCCCACAAGTCAATCACTGGGATTTAACTCTGGACCTCATGTACCAGAGGCAAAGTACCCTAACCACTGTGTCATGCTTCCTTAACAATTGAAGATACTGGTTCTAGTATCAGTGTCTGCCTCAACAGGGTTATCTACACCCCTGTCCAAGTTTCATAGCAAAATGATGTTGTCAAGCATTAACTGCAAGGACAAAACCACCTCTTTGCATTGAAACTGCAACATGACCATAAAAACCTTCTTTACCATTTATCTTGAAATGCACTCAATGTAACCAAAGTAACCTAGGATCTTCAATTTGTGACTCTTCAACACTTATATGCTTTGCAGCATTAAGTTGCTACAGTCAAACAGCTGTGTAGCTTTTTGGCACCCACTTGTGCTCCATGGCTTGGTGGCTGCAGAGTCAGCTTTGACACCTATTTAAACAGGACTACTCATGCTCAGGAGGAACTTCATTGTTCTCAACACCTGGAGTAGTGCCAAGCTTACTTTGCTAGAAACATATCAGGGTATTTGAAACCATATTTTGGTGCAATTTTGTGGTTCATTTTGCACACATCATGTCTCAATATACTTTAGGATTTGAGTCCCATTGAAACTCCATCATATCAAACTTATAGTTATACACCATTATACAGTATTGTTTGTTCGGCTTATAACTGGCAGGAAAAATGTGACTCATAACATCGTGTATTGATATAGAATTGCGATGGCGTGCATGCAGTTGGGCGTAACACTTACACTATTTGCGCATTGTGTAATGCATGGCTGGAGGGCGCTTATATGAATTTACGTAAGCGTAAGCTGGGACTTTATTGACGAATGCAGCAACAGAAACCGAATAATTTTTGTCAATTATAAGCCAAACAAACTTTAGTCCCCATCCTGTAGCAGGCAGAAGGTGGTCGTCTTGGTCACCTCCATGGATAAAAGAGATAACAACCACGTATAAACAGTCAAAGTTTCAGCATCACCCGATAAGAAGGGCCGATTGTTCCATGAAATGCGGCAGGCAAAACGGCTACCTACTTGCCGTGTATTTTTACAGTCTTCGAGTAAACGCGAAGACACGCAAAGCTCTATCGCAGAAGGCACGTAACATTAGACATGGCACAATCGAACAATTGGCCCTCATGAATATGCAAGAGTTCATAGCATACAATGCACAGGGACTTTGAATGTAGTACTCTGTGGTCACCTCACCTTGTACTGATTCTGATTTAAACAGAGCTGCTTCATTTTGGCTTCCCACACCTTGACAGCTTCCATTTGTGGATGTTTCTAGGACCCTGGTAAATCCTTACAAAGTGGCACTCTTGTCATATTTAGGTACCATAGCAACGTAAATCCCAAGACTTAAAGTCAGGATTTCTACATTATCTTTTCCCTACAATTACATTTCCTGAAGCAATGTTCAATTTCCCTTCAACATGCACGTGTGATTTAATATGCCGCTATCATTAACCATTAACACCCTCTAAGGATTTCAAGCTTGAGCCACCTCGGTATTTTCATGAACATTAGCAAATTGGTCCAGTCCATAATTATCAACAACTTTTAGTTTTTCACTCATTCTTCCGAGCCAGTTCCTCAATACATCATGCATATAGCCTACTTTGTGATGTGATCAAGCAAAATGAGTCGGATGTTGGGAATATTGATTTTGAGATATAACCAATAACATTGTTCAACTTCCTTTGTATTTTATTGTTCTGAGCAACACTAAAATGGCTATATATCTCTGGAACTGTAACTCTTAATTATGATGGGGTTTTGAGCAAAATAAAGCTGCGAGAATTGCACATTTAATGAAATTGAAAACTGAATATTGATTTTGATCAACATCAGACTCATTTTGCTTGACCGCATCACATTTGCTGGTCACATAACCTTATTTTACTAAAGTTGGGCATTACACCAAGCTTGGTGTCAACTTTTTGCTGCAATAGTTAACACAAAAGAGGTGGCATAACAAGCATTTGCCTAGATTCAAGTTGTGACCACCTTTGCATGCAAACAACCTGGTGATGGCAACTCTACTGTTCACCTTTGCAATGTTACTGACTGCTGTCAAGAATCATATGATGGGTTCAAGCATTATCCGGGCTGGGCTGGGTGGAAAGGGTTCCAATGTGTTGCTGTTGAACTGAAGACAATTTGGTTGAGCCAACACATAAATACTAAGTGTTGAGAGATGTGTATGTTAACACTATACAGCTCAAAGATGGGAGCTAGAATAAGCAAGGAAAATAAGCTTAACTATACCTTGTTCCAAGAACTTGATTGAGGAGGTCTGTTTGTGTGTGCAACATATAAGCCAGTGATGTGCCAAAATGTCACCTGGGATGGCAACATACTTGAGTGAGTAGTCTCTATCACAGACCTTCTATAGTGGCATTAAGTGCAATAGAAGATGTGATGCACGAGAGCAAAGACTCCCAGTTGCTTTGAAAATCTTTTCACCAAAATGCCCCTTACAACATTTTACAGGCTAACACATCTCTTTTGATTTGAATGTTCTGGGCCAACTACTACATCTGTCAGCGCCCTTTTCTCATCCTCGACTCTTCCATGCAGGTTATGAGGTGCTGCACTGAGGAGGGGTATGTTTGCTCAACAGTCATGCAACATTCTTTGCGATGTTGTATGTAACCAGAGCATAGCTTTCATCATCACCACTGACCTGGTAACATGACTTCCCAGGTTACACCTCTTCCATAAAATCAGCGGGAAGGGGACATTTAAAGGTAACATTCCTTCCTGGCGTCACCCTTGAAATCCAAAATACCAGCGGAAGGGAGAAATGTTTCCCCTAGTTTCAGCCTATAATCCACAAAACCGGCAGTTGGGGAAAGTCAGTGGTAACATTCCTTCTTGGCTTTTACCCAGTAACCCTGGGAAGGGGAAGGTGAAGGTAACATTGCTTCACCCAGGTGTAATCTACAAAACTAGCAGGAGGGCAAGGTTACTCATTTCCACGGTTTCATCCCATCCTCATCTATAAACGGAGGAGGAGGAGGGGCTAGATTCAGGTAACATCATGTCCCTGGTTTCACCCCTGAACTTGACAAACCAGCAGCTAGTAGAACAAACTAGAACAGGGGGCATTCAAGGTAGCATTGCTTCCATGGTTGCACCCATTGTTGTTATCAACAAAACCAGTAGGAGGGGGTAAGATTGAGTTCAAATGCAAAGATGAGCCTATAACCTTGTGTGCATGTATGTATGTTGTTGGAACGAGGCCACTATGTAGGCACACTACATGACATAACAACATAATATCACCTTGTATCTTCTTACAGCAACATAGAGAAACAGGAAATAGTTATAAGTTCACAAAGATGCGATTACACTAGCAGGGTGACATAACTGTCAACCAAGCATACATCAAATAGCTGCTGCTTTTTAAACTGATAGTAATTTTACAAAACTTGGGCCATTTTGATCTTGCAAGACTTGGAATAAATAAATTGATGTGATAATTATGCACAGCACACATTTAGTGCTTTGGAAAACTATGAAACATGCTGTGATCAGCCTATTTCAGCTCAATGAAAGTTGTCTTACTTTTATTTTAGTAAAATTAATGTAATATCAATTAAGAACTGTGGTATCCAGTTTTGGTGATTCATCAAACATTCGGGCATTATAAATAAATAAATTTATAATAATAAATTTTGGACTTATAAAGCCCCTTTCTCCAGATCGTAGAGGACTCAAAGCGCTGTAATTTCGCTGCAATGGTGAATCATCACAATCAGATCGCATCAACTAGGTTGCTGCCGAACGGCGCACACCTATCCGCATTTAGATTGTAACATCCACCAATTATCTGTGCAGCTCCCAAATTCCATTGGGTGAAGGAAGTTTTGATAACCAAACAACTAATCACCGATTTTTTGAAAGCAGGAGGAAACCGGAGATCCCGAAGAAAACCTGCGAGAGCGAGCATGGAATCGGGATAAACCAAGTGCACATGAGTCCTTGGGCCGCGTCGGGGCTTCAACCCGAGACCTCAGTGGTGCAAAGCGAGGGAATTACCGCTGCGCTAACTCGCCCTCCCTATATTATACTGCTCTCAATTAAATATTCAGAACTTACTTTTCCAAATAAATAATTTCTCAAGAATGACCAAATTTTAAAGAATTTCTCAACCATAAGTGTGTTCATCATGTTTCCAACCATATTCAGGCAATCTAAAGCCATACACATAACATAACATAACATAACATAACATAACATAACATAACATAACATAACATAACATAACATAACATAACATAACATAACATAACATAACATAACATAACAATTAACATAACATAACATAACATAACATAACATAACATAACATAACATAACATAACATAACATAACATAACATAACATAACATAACATAACATAACATAACATAACATAACATAACATAACAACAAGTATTTATATGCGCCTAAGGATTCAAGGCGAAAAAGTATACCTTTTCATTAAAATTTTGACTTTTTTTGAAAAAAAAGCATAAAAACCTCACAAATTGCAATTTTCAATACTTTTTTATACTATTGCAAATTCCCCCAGTACATGGCAGCCATAGTTGCAACTGGTTTAGCATTCAGCACATGGATATATCTGTTAACTTTAGGCACCTGCACATGTATTTCAATATAGTTCTTTCAAATTTGAGATACAACAGAACTTACAAATCTCTATTAATTAACTTAATGGACTACTACTGTTGTCGGAATCAGTTATGTTTACATGTTTTCCAATTAAAAATTTGGAAAACAATAATTATAATTATACTAGGTCTTGGGTCTTAGGATTTTGGGTATAATGGGTCCAGTTTTTTAAAATGTAGGCGCTTTAACATGAGCAATATGGTAGATTGATGGAAATTGACTCAAAGGGTTTGGCAATTTCATTTTCATATGAAATGATTTTGAAATGCTTTTTTCTATTAAACTATCCAAAAGATTAGGCTATACATTTCATAGGCTTGAATCGGGCATGTCTTGCAAGTGATGCAGGATCGCTGAAAAGTTCATTTTGTTTTTGTAGAAAAAGAAAATTACACATAATGTTAAAATTGGACTCAGGCAAGTGGGCCACTTTATCTTTAGTGCTGAATGTCACAGTGCCTATGTCTGCAGATTCATTGTATTAAGAATTGATGAACTCTTTAAGTGAGGGTGAAATATGACAGCCATGTCTGACACATCAATGTGGCCTGTGGTCAGACACAGGTCATCATAGGTCCAAAGTCAGACACATTTTACCAAAACGGTCTTTTTTCAATTTCAATTCAAAGCTCCAAACCAATCAAGGATGAAATTTTCTTTGAAAATTCACTCTGTAGAGAAACCATAATTGAGTCTTAAAGGGTGGGTGATACTGATAACAATGACTATCATATCATTGTCCTTCATTTAATCATAAATGTTAGATCAGACAAATATCATAAAAGGTCAAAAGTTTTACTCTTTTTTCAAAAAATAATCGATCACAAATCTCTATCAGATTTACAATATCTTGTAGTCACCTTGTAGGATGATATGTGGAATCAACCAAAAAGCCTCTTTTATAAATCATTTCACATTTAGGTCAGGTCATATTTTTACTCCGAAAAAAGTGGTAAAACAAATTTAGTGAACTGAAATTGAGGTCTCTGAAGATATCCCTTCATTATCTGGTGTTTACTCCAAATATTTATTTATTAAAAAATACATGTGATGTAATCAACGGAATGAGTCTTTTGTGCTCTAATCAATTTTGAGATCATACGGTTGGAAGAAGTAATGAATTTCTTTTGCAGTTCATTGTTGCTGAAACACACAGATATTCAGATGTCGACAACAGTTTGGACCAATTCTGATGGAAAATTGTCAAAATATTGTATTGTTAAAGAGAGAATGTCAAATGAGAGGACAAGATTGGGATTGCTCAATAAACGCCATTTAGCTTGATAGTTGATAGCGTCAAACATTTGATGGAAAGGCAAAAAAAAAGTTGTTTGATTCTCCTCATCCGACCGAACCTAATCTGGAAAAAATTTTTTGTTTTTTTTGTTTTACTGTGTAAAAGAATACCGACCCTAATTTTGGAAATTCCAGAAAGAGAGGTTTTTTTGACATCCTAAAAGGTTTTAAAATCGGTTTCTTCACACTTCTAAACTATTTTAACAACATGAATGAAGCGGTATACAGTAGAGAAATATCCCAATTCACGCCTATTTGAGCTTTTTTGATGCTAATTAGGCAAACATGTTTCGGCTAAAAACTTGAAAAAAAATATCTGACCGACCGACCGATCCTACCCCTTGGATGAGATCTACAGACAATCAACATTTTTTTTTTGGCCCAAGGTTATGTGATTCACAGTTGACATGTTTTCCCCAGATATAGAATGGGTAGATGAAAGGAAACGCAAATTGTTCTTACAAACAAGTATTTCAAAAACAGCACATAGCATGATTCACACTAAAGATCAATTCATTAACCTTACCTGTGGAGGGTATGCAGAAATTATCAAAAATCTAAATTGCTGCACTCTCGCTGGAGTTTTACGAGCATGGAAATTTATACCTTTGCTATGTGCATGTGGAAGAAGTCCACCTGAAGAGGATAGGGCCTACATTAGGGGAAAACTCAAGGTTTACCAGGGACCAAGTAGGTTTCCTTTGAAGGTTAGGGATCATTACATGGTGTAAAGGAAACCTCCAAGGTCAGAAGCTAGCCAAGCAATATGTGGGTACTAACATATTGCAATGAGTCAACAGAATAGGCCTACCATGTGTGGTATTCAGGAAATCTTTGAGGTTGGTGGTTTACCATACAGAGTGATGAAGTAGTCCAAAAGGCGAAAGGATTTCCATAAAGTGTTATGGTATATCCTCCATGTATTGTGGTCAAGGAATTGAGGTTGTAGGATTACACCCAGAGTGTGTAGATATCATCGAAGGTGTCTGCAGTGTGTATGAGGGAAGCCACTTGATGTTGATGGTGTAGCACACAGTGAATGCATGTTGGTATTCACTGTTGCATGGCTATCCTTTCATGGAGAAAATCTCCTACTCTATGGCAATTCTCTCAAGATGCATTTCTTCCCCTGCACATAGCAAAGTTTTATCTACATAGACCTGTTTTTTAATGCTTACAGTGATTTAGAATTGGGAATCTTATATACCAGAGCTGTCATGACTGTTTAGCTGCTGTTTACTGATCTTATACAACTAGTAGTACTAATAGTGTATGCCTTCCTCAAAATGTAATATGATATTTATATAAAAGTGTACATTTTTAGAAAGGAAATGACACAAGGAATCCAACTCAGTTTTTGAGAAAATCACAAAAACTGATTTTACTTTACTGCCTCTTGGAATGCATAGCGACTACAGTTACAATACTTTAAAAGACCTGGGCACATTTCATGTGTTACTAAGTTGACAAGAAATGTTCGGTGTAATTTGGACAAATCAAAGGTCAGAAAGTTTGCTTCAGTCAGGTAGTCATGTGAAAATTGCTCAAACTTAACTTGTCACCTATCATATTGTCACCAGTGTGTCATTAGAGTTCAAAAAGTCAGTGCCTCTTGTTGCAATAGTCATATTTATGGCTCACGGTTCATGCTTCAATTGTCCAACTTTGAAAAAAAGAAAGAAGATCAAATATATTCAAGTAAATGAACCATGCAGTGTTGTTTGTACTGAACTGTTCATTCCCTGGATGGGCGATGACAAATTGCCAAACTTAAAACCAGGATCTTCTCCATTTTTGAGATAAAACAGCCAAAAGTCAGAGTAGTTCATGAAGAGGTCAATTGATCTCATATATTAGGTAAATACCTGTAGGGGATGTGGTATGTGGGAAAGTGGATATGCCAACAATCTCAGTTTTAGTAGTTTACATTATGGTTCTGTGAAATAATACTGAATCTACGAAATAATTTTTGTGATGTAGCTTTGCAGAACACAACCTTCACAGTACATACAGATGTCCAAATGTGCACAAATGTGTGTAATCCTTGTATCACGGATGATTAAAGATGAATGTTATTTTTGTGAAAATGTAAACCCATGTGGAACAAATTCCAGCTGCAATTCAATATAGGTTGCATGTTTAATGTTCCACATTATAAGTATAAATTATGAAATTCTTGCCTCATACATAACACAATCTGGGCTATTCCAGTTGAAATCCATACACCCCCTATGGAAGACATGACATTAATCTTCCACAAAGGAATGGGTGATTTGAAATCTACACCCCTGTATGGGGGATAAAAGTAATGTCTTTCATAGGAGTGTAGGCCTATGTATTTAAACTGGAATACCCCATTGGATGTATAGAAAGCAACAGTTGTTGGCTACCAATTTTCCTGTCTTTTTAATCTTTCTTTCACTTAATTCATTCTACATATTTCATTTTCCTTCTTTCTTTTCTTTCTCATTTTCCTGTCATTCTTTCTCTCTTTTATTCTTTCTTTCTGGACCCTGATTCAACTTTCTGAACCCTAATTAAAGTTCAAGGCTGTGATGAGCAAAGGAATGATTTGAACATAAAACATAAATGATTCTGTGGAATGTATCAAACAAGAGGGTTCATATTGGGGTAAGTTTTCATTGCCTCATTCATCCCATATTGATCTGAAATCTAAATATATTGCCCAAAACACACTGCCAATGATTGATTGCCTCCTTGGATCATTTCCTTCAGTGTTCATCAACTTTGTGACAAATTGGGTGTAGTTTTGAGGAAATAATCCTGACATATGCAATCCTTTGATTTGTTATACAATCAACTTGGATGCCTAAAATGCAATTGTTGACTGAATATTGAACCCACCATTGGGCTTAACTAGGAAGCAAAGTTTAAGTGTACTATTTCAAATCCACCCTTGTCATTTAATACACAGTCAAACTCCTGGTTTATAGGGTACCCTATGGCAAAGCTACATTGTGAATGTAGGTACTATAACTGGTAATATTTCATCCTAGATGTCCATCTACTTTGATCAGTGCCAGATAGGTAGACTCATTACACTGGATTGATATCAATACTACTACTCTTCCAGTATGAGGAGTCTATACCACTTAAGCTACACCACAAAGATTTGGAGCCCTATAGGGAACTCATAATAATGAAGATACTAGCTGTGTACTCAAACTATCTCTTTAACTCATTAACCCGACTTTGACCATTTGTTGTCGTAATCAATCATGCTGACAACTGACTCTCTGACATGACAATTCTCTGTCATGCCTGGACATCTTCAAATTAGCATATCAAAGGACGGACAGGGTTAAAAGTGTATTTTGGGGAGGAGCATCTGTGCTTCCTAGTAACTCCACCCTCTCCATACTGTACATGGACCTGAAAATGCTTTTGTTAAGGTTACAAATCTATAGCACACATATGCCTTGCCTTTCAGTTGGTATTGTACTTGTATAGATCTGCTACCCAAAATGGTTCGATTACGTGACAAAATACATCTTTCACTTGAATGTTTCCTTCACAATGAAACTAAATGGGTTATTCATTGGTCATTGAAAAGCATTGTACTTTGCTTGTGGTGTGGTGTACTATCCACTGACCAGTCAATAGGTAGCCAGCTAGTTCCGATCTCCCAACCAAGCAATAGCCAGTGAGGGCCTCATTGCATGTAATGAGAACAGCAGCAGTCACCCACATGATGGGTGTCAGTCACCAACAGCTGACAGACTCACCAAACCAACTGACCATCAGACAAACCAAACCATGCACAGGTGTTGCACTACTAACTCAGGTCAATGCTACAGGTCAATCTCCAAAGGTCAGCTGGTCAACTGTGGGTCAAGTATATTTGTTGTTTAATTGATCATTACTTTGTGGTCAGCTTTGTTAATTGATCTGATAGACAGGTGATAATGAATATAAAAGTGCACAGACACAAAAACAGGGGTCAGGGTGGGGGCACAAAAAGTGGTCAGGGTAGGGTGGGGAGTCCGGTGGGCGTTCTCATCTTGCTTATGCATGGTTTAAGGTTTCATTGTATGGCTTTGATATCATAATCTAATGTTCCAAAAGGCAGGGCACCTTACCACAAAAGCACATTCACATAAGCTACCTAGGTGAAGATCCAATCTAAGGCACACAGCGAATAGAGAGTATCCGCTAAGCAACAGTTGCAACACTAACACTGCCATAGTGGAGGGGTGGGACATTGAGCAGGGGCCATAGCTCTTACAGTACAGGCCGCATATACAGTAGGATCATCTTTTCAGTAGTTGGTATGAACCTCTTGATGGGATTTCTGTTAAGGAATATTTTACAACTATATAATCCACTTTTGTGTGAAAAAAGCCATTATTTTCTTGCCGTAGCTGCAAAAGAGTAAACTGATGAATGAACAACCATAGTTCACACATTTTGCTAATCTCTAAATTATTCTTACCCCGCAAGTGAAATCCACATCAGGAAATGCATCATTTTGGATTTCCTTTCTTACCACGCTTGAGCACCATTATGACAAATGCTAATATCTTTTAAGATCATATATTTGAAACAAAGATGTAAAATAATGATGTGAAATCTGAATTGACAAGGATCTTGACAGGGGAGCAAATGCTGGATTTCCATACAACTACACCTAAGGCCTTGTATGACATATAATGACATCTTAAAATACTGGGGATTTGAGGTTTGAAATGCTTATTCCTAAGTATAGGCCTATTTGAATTTGAATCCTATGAAACATGACCCTATTACAAAGTAATTTATATAAACTAAATTTATGTACTAAACTTAACTGAATCAATTAAAACAAAACAATTATTAATAACAATGGCTCAATTTCAAATAAGAATGAGATAAATTCCCATCTTAATATCACATACAAATACTACGATATGTTAAATAGTTCTTTCCTCTTTGCCGCTATGTACCACACACAACTGAGAAGTGCCATATCATCATGTAGAATAATGATGTGTAAACGTTAACAGAATTTCCTGATTTGACAGTCCCATACCGCCCCCATCACCCTTATGTACACAGGAAATGTTATCATTACAGGTCAAACAAAGTTCTCATCCCGCTCCTCCTTCCCTCCCATCATTACTGCTATCCTGCATGTGACATCATTAGTTCTATCCTGTGTGTGATAGATCCACTCACTCATAGCTCCATGGCACAATCTTTGGGCACTTTTAATTTCATGAATACTTGTGCTGTTTTAGTTTGTGAAAAAAACCCAGCAGATTTCATTTGTTACAGCATGTGGCCACAAAGCTTAAGACTGTAATGATTTCTTGTTTTTGAAATATTGACTTTTACTGTACATTTATATAATAGAACAAAGATGCTTTACACTCGATAAACAGACAACAGAGGGCAGTATTTATGTTCAATATTCAGCTTGTGGTTCAACTTTTAATCTAACTTCAATGATTCCATTTGTTTCATTTATGTTGTTTTCTCATTGATTATTCAACTTATAAATGTATGTGGGTGTGTGACATGCATATAAAAAGCTCATTCAACTCTGTAAAATCGATTCACAGGTCAAATGTAAACAGCATCTCATATTTGTAATGCTAGCTAGTATAGGCCTCCTCAACCTTCTTACAGCTTTGCTAATTGTCACTTGTAATATGTCAAATATTAATGACATGGCACTCAACTTCACACTCATTTGTAAAGTTCACAGAATTACACTTTTCAAATTTAAGCAACAGTTCCTTATGAGAGGCCTGTTAAGCCTTGTTGACTTATAACAGTTGTCACACTTGATACATGGTGACAGGAAGTTCAATGCCACATGAGAAGATCAATCAATTAGAAAATTACAAATTGTCAACTTAAAACTAATACGTATTTGTTATGGTAAGCCTGTTAAATCCTTTCAAACTTTGTTACTTGTCATTATACATTGCTTATTAATATTATAAAATGGAAGTTCACAACCATGTGAAAAGGTCGCTGAATTACATAATATGTAATACTGCAACATTTTAAATAATGCAGAAATGGGGCAGCCTATATGCTTCACCCTAGCAAGATAATACGAGACACATTTTAAGTATGTATGTCAAAGTTTATTAAACTAGATAAATAAATAGAAATAAAAGTACACTGAATTATTATAATGCTTTTTTTTTCATGCACCTGTGACTATGTTGTCAAGCAGTTAACATATTACTGAAGCTGCTATTTACTTATTACTGAAGCTGCAATTACTGAAATTTAATATTCAATGAGTAAGCTGCATGAAATGCATTATGCCAAGATTTTCTCATGATATTATATACTTGTAATGTATTCAACTAAACTAAACTAAACTATGTCCAAGGTTCACTATATCAAAGGTTTGCCATGTTGTAAATTAGGTTCGCTATGTTGAATCTAAACTAAACTGAACTAAACCATGTCAGTCCCCTATATCGAAGGTTTGCCATGTCGAAAATAAGATTCACTATGTCGAATCTAAACTAAACTAAACTAAACTTAACTAAACTATGTCTAAGGCTCCCTTTATCGATGTCGAAAATAAGGTTAGCTATGTCAAATATGACGTAAGGTTAGGGTTAGGCATGGTTTAGGGCGAAGGTTGGGGCTAGGGTTAGGGTTATATTTGAAATAGCAAACCTGATTGCATATTTGACATAGTGTGTCTTTGCCATACTGGCTATAACTGCAGAATCTGCAATCTCTATTATACTGTCCAATATGCAAACCTATCACTTTCATAAAATACCTTGACAAAGCTTGTTCAACAGTGTGTTGACATTGAATGTCATATTTGTAATAGAAACATCAAAACAACTGCAACTGATGTAACGTGTGCTTTTGTTTATTATACATGACTTTCTTGATTGTATTGCGTGCTCTGAAAGGGACATCTTCGACAACTTTCTCAATACTTCAATACTTTTGGCAAATAATCATAATATTACACTGTTCACTCCTTTCGTTCAATATTTTGTTGCTTTTTTCTTTGACAGGAATAGGAGTAGCTGTTTCCAGTGGATCAAACTACAACATTGTAATATAAGTTACTGTGTGAAGCTGAGGTATGCACCTGTTTCAGTTGGACATTTTAATTGGAAAAGACCATACATACCATGTGACATACAAAACATAAAAATGAAATATTAATAATGTATAGCCCCTCTCAAAAACTAGTGCATTTCATATGTACTTGCTCAATTAGCATTTGTGCATATTTTATTACAAACTTGAATGGGGTTCTGTTTTAATGAACCTTTTCATTTTATATGTAAAGTCTTTGGAGTTGAAGATAAGAGAAACTGGTAAGGGCACTATATTCTCATTTTAGGCACTTAAAGGCTCATAAAAAGAACCCCATACAATTGTGTAATAACAAAATTTGCATCAAATGCTACTTGACCAAATACGAATATAATTAAATACTTCTGAAGCGGGGGCTATAGCCAAACAAAACATGTCCTACACCTTGGTGGCTATGAAGCAAAGGTGTGTGATATGCCATGTGTGATATGTCATGCATTGAAGAAATTCATCATACCTTTTAGTCATTCAAAGTATTATAAAAATGTTTTCAATATTTTGATCAGTTTTAATTATTTCAAAATATATTAAGCATGCAGTGTCTAGTCCTATCATGGGTTATCTCAAAAGCAAATGAAGGGCAAATAGCAGCTTGTCAACAAGGCTCAAAATACTTTAATGATGTGCTTCTTTTGAGCATATTCTACAAAAAGTGACCCTTGTGTGAACTTTTTGCAATTGACCATTATTTTTCTAGATGCTATTTTGTGGGATAATTGCCTTCAGTCCCATGTATTTTGAGCCCTGCAACATGGAATGGCATAAATTTTAAAAGATGAGTAATGTATAGCAGTTTCTGACTATTCTTGTCAAAAATGTTGGGACACTTTGAATAGGGCAATGTAAATGAGCAGCCCCATTCCTTCAATCAATCAATGTTAAATCATTTTTCTCATGTGCACCTAGTACTACCCATTTGATTGGTGCGGAAGGGGGGAAGTTGGGAATATGGTAGGGATTAGGCTTGACTAAGTGGTATTTCAGCACATGAAAAATAATGGAAATATGGCTATAATACAGTGCAACTTTCCCATAGGTGTCCCTAAAACAACCTTTGACATGTTGAAATTCATGTATCCAGTTGAAATTCATATACCCCTATGGAACACATGACCTTAATCTTCCACTCAGGGAGTGTGAATTTCAAATGGGGTTACCTGAATTGATGAGTCCATTTGAAATCTATACCCCTGTGTGGAAGATTATGGTCATGTCTTCCATAGGGGTATATGGATTTGCCCATTGTAGTACAAGACATCCAATATTAGCAGTGCGCTAATTGCATGTCTCAAATTGACTTTAAGGTATGATGATAATAGTAAACAGTGGTAAACTTACTTTGGTGGCTCCAACGTGGGGTTAGCATTGGGGTCATCTCGAGCTACGGCAGCAGGACGCTCCTCTGATTCTTGCTCTGTCACTAGCTCTATCTCCATCTCAATTTTACCCTGTCAAAACCACAAATTAACATTAGCTATATTTGCATAGGTGGACTCTTATTTAAAGTATATTTGTACATCAACCATGGAACCATGCAAATCACAATGAATATTGTCTAGAGTCAGAAATGATCCACAATGAACATGAAGGTCTAGGTCTATAATGGCATAAAGGTATATCACTCTCTCCAATTGGTGGTATTGTGAGCACATTTTGCAAAACCCTTTGTAAAAGACTATCAGGTAAATAGTAGTAGAAAGATCTACAACACATTCCCCTATATGTTACTGTGTAAAATGGCAATTTTCTCAGCCATTAGGTGACTCTGATTGCTTCCAATGTACATTGTTTTAAAGACAATGAAGTCATGAAGTCATAAAATATGAAAAAAAAAGTGTATGGTGAAGGCTGCCATTTCAACAGCCATGATTGCTCTCACATCATCACCTAGGTTACTTTATTTAGTGGTGTGGACTCTGAAGTACCACATAGGTACTGTAACAAAATTTGGGCTGAGTAATTAAGACAAAATAAGGTATTTTTTCGCACAGAATTTTGATGGTTAATTTAGATAACGAATTAAGGAACTGCGTGAGTGTGGCTGCAGTATGGTATGATTTAAAAAAAAGGACTAGCCTGTGTTTAGGGAGAAGTATAGAGCTCCGCCAATCATTAAACTTGGTCATTTTCTGTGTGGTTTGCCTGAAAAATGTTAATGATCTCTTCCCGCAAAATTTATGGCTGCTAAAGGACATGTCTTGTACTTGCCAAATTTTCTTGTTTATTTATCTTTTCGCATGGTGTCAAATCCATCATTTCTGCAATCATCTTATTAACCTGGCATTGTTATCGATCAGCTGTTTCTTAAGTGTATTTTATGTTTTCTTATAGTGGTGTGCGCCCTTAATGTTTACAAGTTATGCAAGTTCAGCAAGGTCATGAACTTTGGTCACTAATATTGTTTTATTGTTGTAGTGTAAGACCCTATAAAAATGTGCATGCCTCATAAATATGTTTCATAAAATATTGTCATCACCATTTAATATTATTTGCATCAATACCAGCATATACGATATGAAAACAACAAAATAACAGTTTGAGGTCAAGTACATCACCCTTGGTGACCTGGGGGTCATGACACAGTTGATTGGAGGCTTGCAAACCTGTGTGTTTACTGACGGAGGAACGATGCAGAAAATTACTTAATTTGCAGTTTTTAACAAAGAACAGACCTTGCGAGATGAAGTATTCTGTGAGGCAGGATACAAGGAACTGTCGTAGAGCTTAAATCGGAGCAGATTGAGTTCCAAAGTGATATTATCGGCAGGTGAAATCAGCTCCTCGTGACTCGATCATATCTGATTGGTGAACCCCATGTGCATGCAGGTGTATACATGAGAAACTGTCTTCGGCAATGTGCGGCAGTGCGTATTCCGTCGCCGATTAATCTTCGGCACTCTTCGTGATTGTTTGATGGGACTGTTGTCCTCATATTTCATATCCTCACGGATCTTCTGAACTCTTGTGATGCCTGATTGGAGTGTTCCTGGTTCCCCATTTCTTTTGTGTATCCAGAGTCAAGACAAGCGTAGATGGATCTTATCAAATGATTTTGCAATGATAATGAGGACTCACGTCACACGTGTGCGGGTTTAGCTGCAATGCCGTCAGGACTTACTCGTGTATAGTCATACAAGCGTAGCTCACTGGTTCTGGTGTCTTCATTATTTTCGAGACGTAATGAGGACTCACATGTGTGGGCGCTATGAACAGGACTCACTCATGCATAGCCATATCACAATATATGCCGGCTGGTTCATTCATGATGGTGACCCTTGACCTTGAACAGGACTCATACCTTTTGAGCACCCATTGGTGAGAATGGGAACAAATAAAAATGACTCACCCAGCACAAACTGCACCCATTGGTGAGAATGGGAATAAAAATATGACTCATCCTGCAAGCCTGGCTAAATAATACTGGTTTGTTTACATTGTACCACTCACCCTGTTTACCACTTTATTTACATCATAACAGTGTGTTACTTGCAGACACAACATGATTCTTTTCGTGTGTGTTCATACAAATGCGGTGAAATCGGTACATAAAAATGACATTGTGTTTTTAGTGTCAGCTTGATCCTTAGTTTATTTAGTAGCGTAAGTGATTTTGTTTGTTTATTATATAAAGTTGTTTTGAGCTCAGATATTGTTGCTTCCGTGGTGTTATTGTTTTATTCATATCCAAAGGGACTTAAAAATCCCGGCCCACGCCTCCTCATTTTTCGGAACCCCCATTCTTTTACAGTACGAGAAAAAAATTCCAATTTCAAAGATAATCTCCACCAAATCAAACTTACAGTCAATTCTCTCTCTCCTGTCTCTTCACTCATACATGGCCACCATCCATTGACACGTTTCTGTTCAAACAAAGAAATCATGTCTCGATCACCACTGCCCTCTGCATCGGGTAGCATCTTCAGTGTACACTGGCGTGATTTCTTGGCTGGTGAAGGCATGTGTTGAAGGTTCAGCTCCAGTGTGCCTGTTTGGAAAACAGATACCAAAATGGTATTATGATTGGATTACAAGTTTGATTCCAAATTTTACAACAACTTGGATACAGAAAATGTCATCATACTGGATAGTGGAAACCGAGTCGTCTTCAAGGTGTTGATGAAGCAGGAAGAATCACTGAGCAAGATAAGATTGCATTGCAGTGGCAGATTCGCATCAGTCCCTTGGGGTTCCGTTGCCAGCCTATGGACAAATCGCCCTTCTATGAGTGTGAATACGCCCACAGGATTAGGTTAGCGCACACAATTCAAATCTGCCACTGTAAATTCCAACATGGCGTTACTCTCAACTTGAGACAAGACAGACTATACTCAATAACAGAAATTGGTATGGTGACATATCTGAACAAAGGGAATTCTGTATATATGATTGTCTCAAGACATCAGGAAAACACAACACCAAAGCATTGATTAGACTCCGCATTGCCCTCACGATCATGAGGACCATTTATTAAGCTATTTATGACCATTCAACAATTTATATTCATATACATAAATATAATTGAGATACATAATGATAGATTTCATAGCACTTTCATAGCAATTAAGACCTGACATAATATAAATAGAAATAACCATACTGAATTAGTTATCTTCCAATAAATATTATTAATAACACAATACAAAATTATTGGAAAAATGTGTACAACAAGCCAACCATACAGGCTGGACATGCAAGAATTGACTTCTGTATCACATTTAACCAAATTTCATCTTAAGCAAATACAGATACCTCTTTGTATCAAACAGAGGATTGAATTTGAAATCAATATTTATAACGCAATTATTAAATAAACAGAAATCTCCAAAAGAAGAAACAATGCCAACTCTATCAATGAATTAAACCTTTAAATCCCTATATAAGCTGGTAATTATTGAAAAGTGAGCCAAAATTTACTATAAAATAATATTAATAAATGAAATAATCCACTGACAAAAACAATCAAGCCAAAAAGATACTTCAAATAAGCATAAATTACTCTACATAAAGCGTAGTAGAAAGTGGAGACAATCTACTGACGAGATTCCTCAGGATTTGAAGAAACTCCAGACAACGCAGCGTAGTAGAAAGTGGAGACAATCTACTGACGAGATTCCTCAGGATTTGAAGAAACTCCAGACAAAGCAGCATAGTAGAAAGTGGAGACAATCTACTGACGAGATTCTTCAGGATTTGAAGAAACTCCATACAAAGCATTTATTAAGCCAGCACAAAGCGTAGTAGAAAGTGGAGACAATCTACAGGCGAGATTCTTCAGGATTTGAAGAACTCCATACAAAGCATTCATTAAGCCAGCACAAAGCATAGTAGAAAGTGGAGACAATCTACAGACGAGATTCTTCAGGATTTGAAGAACTCCATACAAAGCATTCATTAAGCCAGCACAAAGCGTAGTAGAAAGTGGAGACAATCTACAGACGAGATTCTTCAGGATTTGAAGAACTCCATACAAAGCATTCATTAAGCCAGCACAAAGCGTAGTAGAAAGTGGAGACAATCTACAGACGAGATTCTTCAGGATTTGAAGAACTCCATACAAACCATTCATTAAGCCAACACAAAGCGTAGTAGAAAGTGGAGACAATCTACAGACGAGATTCTTCAGGATTTGAAGAACTCCATACAAAGCATTCATTAAGCCAGCACAAAGCGTAGTAGAAAGTGGAGACAATCTACAGGCGAGATTCTTCAGGATTTGAAGAACTCCATACAAAGCATTCATTAAGCCAGCACAAAGCGTAGTAGAAAGTGGAGACAATCTACAGACGAGATTCTTCAGGATTTGAAGAACTCCATACAAAGCATTCATTAAGCCAGCACAAAGCGTAGTAGAAAGTGGAGACAATCTACAGACGAGATTCCTCAGGATTTGAAGAAACTCCAGACAAAGCAGCGTAGTAGAAAGTGGAGACAATCTACTGACGAGATTCCTCAGGATTTGAAGAAACTCCAGACAAAGCAGCATAGTAGAAAGTGGAGACAATCTACTGACGAGATTCCTCAGGATTTGAAGAAACTCCAAACAACGCAGCGTAGTAGAAAGTGGAGACAATCTACTGACGAGATTCCTCAGGATTTGAAGAAACTCCAGACAAAGCAGCATAGTAGAAAGTGGAGACAATCTACTGACGAGATTCCTCAGGATTTGAAGAAACTCCAGACAACGCAGCGTAGTAGAAAGTGGAGACAATCTACTGACGAGATTCTTCAGGATTTGAAGAAACTCCAGACAAAGCGGAGAGTAGCATAATTTGACATACTTTTATTGAAGCATCTTTGACAAATGAGATAACTGATTTACCCTTCCAGCTACTGGGAGGGTGGGTGGGATTTTTTGGTCAGCATGATCGGAGGAGCAAATGCAAGTGGCTTACTAAGAAAGGTATGAACACAACAAAAGAAATGGAATTAAAGCAGATACCTGATTGGCTGCACCCCACTAAAGTGCCATCTGAATGGCCAGGAATCTGGGATTGTTGCTATAACAACACAACAACTCCTACAACATTCCAATACCATGACCCAAATCAATAGCATAAGTTTCAAGAGCACTTGATATGGCTCAAGTGGAACTGATAGGATAATTGTCCAGACTTGGCTGCACATGAACGCCCAAGTTTCCCTGATGCTGAGACAATCTGGTTTTTAAAAGATTTTCAACTTTGAAAAACGTCATTGTGTTATTGTGCTTTACGTTAAATTAACTTTTTCAAAAGCAGCTACTCCAAAAAGGTAATCTTAGTACACAGTTCAAAAATGAAAAGATATTTACCTAGCCAGTCATCAGGTGAGAATGCATCATTGTCCCAGATTTGTAGCATGAGAACAGGTGGCATGTGAGTCTCTGTGGTGTCTATACTCCAGAAATGTTCCTGATCAATGGCACAAAAGTGAAGTAATAGAAACAAATAATGTTACTTATGTAGAATACACATTTGAAGCCACATTGTAACATTTACTGAGGAGAACGCTCTCAGTATTTTTCACAATTCTGTTTTTTTAACACGATTGCAATACAGGGTGTCCCAGAATGATTTGTACCGTGTTTGCAAAAATAACTAAAAATAGAAGACGGCCAGTGTATCTATTTTTGATACCTGCATTATAATGCTGGACATGTCTCCTAATTATTCTGTTAATTTCAGCACGCTACCTTTGTTTGTTTTGGCGTGGCATGCAATAATGTAAAATAGATGAAAAACTTGCTTTTCATTTTCAGCATAAACGACTCACATACCCTTGAAAATGACACGATACGATTAAATAAAGAACGTGGGATGTTTAGCACAGCATTTCGACGACAACTACTGTTGGGGTTATGCCTTAAAGCTTGCCGGACAGCTGCAATGTTAAGCTCTAGTTCTTACAGTCTTACGAGCAACTGAAGCTTCACTCTGAAGCTTCGATTCCTGACAGTTCTGTGCTCGTCAAACTTCTTTCGTTATACACTATCGCTCCTTTGACTGGAATGCGTGCTTATGCGGAAATCGTCTAATGAATCTTCTTTATGCGTCTCAACATAGCTGCCCGTTTGCCAGTAAGTTTTGAAAGAAATCCACGCTGCTGTACAATAAATTGAGGAGCCATCTTTTCTGTACCACAACCAATTCGACCTCTGCAAGCATTTCAAATGACATGGACCTCACACCACAATAACTAAAACTACCGCCAAAGAGAGAATGGGATTAGGCCGCAAATCCTTAATTCCATATAATGATTGCTTCGTAACGTCATAAATAATAGATAGATATCCACTATATTTAGTGGAAATATGAACAGGGCATAACTAAAATACCTGCATAACTTTTTCCAAATAACTTTGTGCTGAACGGTTAGTAATGTTACAGGTTTTCAAAATAGGTTGCGTTGTCAAAACTTAGAATTCATCATTTTTACGCAATCTTCTATAACTTCTACTAGAAACGTCCAATTTTTAAAATCTAAAAAATCTGAGAAAGCTAAATATATGTACAACGTAAAATGTAAAACAATATGACCATTTACTATGCCCTTCATACCTAAAAAATTCCATCTTTCCCGGTATAGATCATTCTGGGACACCCTGTATATGCTTATCTTAAGAATTAGTATAACTATAAGTGTGTGTAATTAAATGGTGTGATTATTATACACTTGATGTTACTTCCACCCTCCTACCCATAATTACTTCAACCTACCTTCTTCTTGATGACCATAACTTTCTCTGGGGGTATGTACTCAAACGGGAAGACCATTCTCCAGTTGAAGTTACCCTCACCATTGAGGGAACGGTAATGAACATCGGTCTCCTGTTTCTCATCTTGACCTGGCAGCCATCTGTAATATGAAAGAAATTATATGCGGTTATATACTATGCAACAAGCAAAAATACAATAAGACCAGCTCAATAAGATTGGGATTTTCTTTGCTCTTGCTTTTCCACCCTGTATTAACCAATTATTTGTATTACTTGAACATAATACATCATGTTTGTTGCTTACTTAGGTATTCCCACTAGCAAGTCACAATATTCCAATCATTGTGGCAGGAGCAGTAAAACAGGTTAGTCCAGTGGTGTGCATAAAGGGGGGTAGGGGCACAGCCCCCACTTTTGTTGGTCATTCGGGGAAAATTGTAAGGTCCTGTGGAAGGAAAAATCTCTGAGAAATACATATGGTGTGAAAAAAAAGTATTTATGAAAGAGTCTGTCACTTTTGACGGTGCAAAAACATCAAAATTTTCCCCCTCAAAATAGGATTCCTTGGCCTTTTAAAGGCTAAAACCCTAGAGCTTACGGGGGCGCTGCTCCCTGGACCCCACCAGGGGCCCTAAGGCGGGCCCCTGGACCCCACCCGTGAGGGGCTTCGTGGCAAACCGTGTGCATTGCGGGTTACGCCCACTAATCAGACTCCATTCGGGGAACTGAACAACTGCGCACGCCACTGGGTTAGTCATGTTCAAAGGTGACAGGTGGCCACAGGAGGAAGATCCTTAATTAAAGTACCCAAACTAACCACCCTCGTGGCATAAGGGCTAATTACAGAAAGTTTACAACTGTGGACAGGCATTAGTGTGGTTTATCATAAACACATACTAACACTAATGTTTCTTGTTGTATTGAGTACTTACCCTTTGAGATAGATATCACTCATTCTTTCCCCAGTGATGGAGGTCTCATCCAAGATGACATCCTTGGTATTCCAGATCACAACACGTAGTACATACCTATAACATACAGATAATGTTAACAAGGTGCCAGTAACAGCATCCAGAGGTACAGAAATTGCAAAAACAGTGTATTTCACAATGAAGGCATAAAAACTTGTGTGCATAGATCACTTCACATTTCTTTGCATTATCAGACAGATTTAGTGCTAGAACCTGTATAAAGTGTAGTCCTGATGGATCGCTTATCCACAAGGTGCTGATTGATTCAGCAAAGTCAAATCACATGATACACCTTGTTTTATGTACTTACGTACATAACTGTCAATGCACACACAGGTATTGAAATTTGCTATCATTCACATCGCTGTTCTCATCCTTATACCAGAGATTAAAATCTCAGAACAGGCAACACATTCAATGAGGAGGCATACTTACTTTTTAGGTTGCCTTGGCATAACATCAATGGGTGGGCCTGGTGGTCCCATAGTAAGAGGGAATATGTCTACAAACATCTGCAGTTTGCCTTGTTCAATGCCTGGCAGTAGAGGACTGTAGAGAGGCCTTGTCTCAAGATGTTCTTTAACCATGGGTAAGGTGCGTAGTGTGTACAGGGCAAGGCGCTGGTCTTCTGGACCTTCATGCTCATTGTGGATCTTTTCTGCCTCTGAAATTTAAAAAAGGAAAAGTATCCTTTGTGATTACAAATTAATTGTTTTGCTATCGATATGAAACAAGAATGGTACTCTAGTTGTGTTGTTTAAAAATGAAAATGGATAGCTTAATGGATGTTCAGAGGCTTAAACTGAATGTTTCTACAACCAAGATTCCTTGCAAATAGATTACATTAAGCACCAGAGAAAAACACGATTTGGGAAGCAAAAAAACGCACTACGGTTTTCCAAAAAATGCGAAAAATCATGCTTTACCAAAAAAAAAAAGAAAACATTTTTTGTTGTTAATTGTTTTTAAAGTTATAGACCCTAAATTTCTTGTTATTGAAGGTTGGAACCAGAGAAAAACTGCTATTATTCAAAGCTGGATAAAGTTGTACATTTTAAATACTGTTGCTTCTATTGAACAGCCTGAGACATAATTAACATGCATTGCTAGCTGTTCAATAGAGGCGAAAGTATTGGAAATGTACAACTTTATCCAGCTTTGAATAAAAACCTCAGAACTTTTAGGGTTTTTTTAATAGCAGTTTTTCTCTGATTCCAACCTTGAATAACAAGAAAGTTAGGCTCTATAACTTTAAAAAAAATTAAAAAATTAAAAAAAACACCATTTTTTTTAAATAAATTTTTTGTAAAAAGCATAATTGCACCCAAAAAGCGCCAATTGCGCCGCATGAATGCCGCGCTTGCGTTTTCCTCTGGTGTTTAGATTACATAATAGGAGACCACAAATGACACACACAAGATCTAGGCTCCCATTATATTTCAGAAACATCCGTACATTTTTCACCAAAGTAATGAGTGAATGTCACATGACTGGTCTATCACATGACCAGCCCAATGGGTTAGTTGCCTCATCAATTTTACAGAGGATTGTGCCATGAAACATAAATGTGGCACAGTGACTACAAACTATATGTAGAAAACATTGGATAACTTACCAAAGTCAGCTAGGTTGAACATTTTGCTGTCCATGGTAAGTTTGTTGGTCCCAAAGTAGAATGGTCCAGGAATGGAGTTCTTCTTGCAGTACTCTTCTAGGACTTCCCTTGGAGTCTGAGAATCTCTCCACTGGTTGGGTCCAGTTCTGATGATATACAATATATATTAATGATATTTGATATCAAGCCTTAATATTCAGCTTTGATACATTTGAACATTGGATTTGTAACAAAAAATAGGTTCCTTTTATAAATTTCCATTGTATATTGGACTTTGACTCCCATGATGCACCATGTCCAATGAATCTCTTGCATTACAATTTTTTTATTTAATCATCTTTATTAACCAAAAGAAGAAAAACATATAACCCCAAGATCAACTGAGATCCATACCGATCTCAGGCAAGGGTAAACACAATTACAAACAGCAAATACACATAAACAATCAGGAAATACATTATGGTGGGAAGAAAATGTTATATGACTTCTTGGACATTCCACTTTGGCTCATGTCTTGAGCTGAAGATTGAATTAAGATGACATGAGAACAGATAATTTGGTCTTTCAATACCTTGAATTTTTTGGGTGTTAAGTTATTTTGACAAACGAGTGAGCCTATTTTTGTTGTCGGGAGTCGATCAAGCCTCTAGAGCCGACTTCGATGGCAATTAACGAGCAATCATACCCAATCATGTTTGATAGAATTGGCTTTACCTATGTTCGGCTCAAATGGCACCGACAGTTCCATTATTAATAGACTCTCAACATTAATTGAAATTCATATTTACATTAGTCTTCAGTTGATCTTGTTGGAGGTTTTAATTCAGAAATGGAATTCATTCTTGATACACTACTTGTTCACTTACGTGTTGTAAGTTTCTTGTAACCCACATGTGGCTCTGTACTTGGTCAGGAATCTGTTCTCCAGATCAATGTGTGTCTCACCAATGATGTCATCGCTGCTGAGTAGATCATGATCCCATACAGACACCAAGAGATCCTTGTGAACTGGTAGGAAGGTCTTGATCTCAAACATCCTGTAAAAAGCAATGGAAGATTATATATATTATAATCAGGACCCAAATATTGTCGCAGCAAATATTCTGGCAAAATAGTGATTTTTTTATTATTTAAATTGCACTATTTCTGTAGAATAGAAATAAAGGTTGCTACAGTAAAACATGTAAGTATTGGGTGAGACATATTTCATAATTCAAAGCTTTTTGCTTGTTCCTCACCCATCTACACATCCTGTATTATTTTCAAGCAACTCTGAGCATAACACTTTAGCTGTTAAAACCACCTTAATTGAGAACTGAGATGGGCTCAGAGCCTGAGCTAATACTTACTTTCCAAATACAGGGTTCAGTGTATTTGGGATGTAGTTATCGTCATCATTGATCCTCTTCCTGCCAAGTTTGATCTTCAGAAACGGATCTGAAAATCCGCTAGGATCCTGAGGTTGTAGATCAATTCCCTTGATGATGTAGATACGTACCACACACTCCACTGGTATGCTTGGTGGAAGATGCTGGAAGACTTTGGGAGGGAGTGCAGCTTTAAGGTCTCCTGGTAGGGGGTAGAGACGGAATAGACCCTGCAAGATTTATGAGTAAAGCACACCATACGTTACATTTGATGTAAGTATACTCTCACTTTATAATTGCACACAATTTAGGCAAATGAAATAGTTTAAACTTGGACATTTGATTGAAGTTCAACTGAAAACAGATTGGGAAGCCTAAGGAGCTTACTGGAAATTACATTACTGAAAAACTAATTTACATTGTCTTGTTCTGAGAGGCTCATCTTAAGATAAATTTTGCTTACTTATACATTACACTTGATGTCATTTCAGAGACATATACCCTTGATACCAACAGACGATTCCGGCCTTGTGGAAACAAAGTTCTTGCATGTGTGTGGGGGGTGAAGGTGTGTTTTCTTTTCTTTAGATGAGAAGTATTCATTTTCTTTGAAGTACAGAACTTACATACATGCACAATGAAATTCCGTCTGCTTGAAGTGTGCAAATATTAAGCCTATTTACAAAGGCGCTGGTAAGCCTAAGAATGCTATTTCGAGTTACAGGCCAGTTTCCTTAACAGCAATCCTCTGTAAGGTCATGGAAAGATTGGTTTGCAAACGTCTCCTTGGTTATCTTGATGAGCATGACATTCTTTCAGATAATCAATTTGGTTTTCGACATGGTAGGAATTGTGAGCAGATGTTGGCTAAATTTTATCATTTTCTCGGTGGTAACCTTGATAACAGCAAATATTGTAATTTGGTGGATGGGATTTTTCTTGACTTTAGTGCAGCTTTTGATAGAGTAGATCATACAATTTTGTTGCAAAAGCTTCATTACTACGGTATCAGGAATAATGTGCTCAACTGGATTCAAAGTTTTCTTTCTGGTAGAAAACAGAGAGTTATCTTTGGTGGAGCTAAATCTGATTGGGCTTCAGTCACATTGGGTGTTCCTCAAGGTTCTGTTTTGGGGCCCATCTTGTTTCTGTTATTTGTAAATGACATTAATGACAACCTGTCCTCTCCCTTATTTCAATTTGCTGATGACCATACACTTGTACGCTCTATTAGAACTTTTGAGGATCAAGTTGCACTGCAGAAAGATCTTGACAAAATTCACAGGTGGACCATTGAGAACAAACTCCCCCTGAATGCTTCTAAGTGTGCTGTTGATGAATATAAACTGCTTGGTGTTGTTTTCAATTCTTCCCTATCGTTCTCTTCACATGTTGATAAAATCTGTAAAAGGTTTCTCGCCTAACTGGTTTTGTCATAAGAATTTCTCGCCATATGCACTTCAGTGCTCTTCTGCATCTATTTAAAGCATTGATACTCCCTCATCTTACATACTGTGCTGTTATTTGGAATCCTTGTCAGACTGGCCTGCTTGATAGGTTAGATAAGAGTCAGAGAAAGATTTCTAAAGTTTTGATGTATAGAAAGAGGTGTCCTTCTGATCTTTCATACGAGTCCAGATTAGATGAATTTGGATTACTTAAAACATGGGACTTATTTGATTTGTTGAGGTTGATCTTCTGCTTTAAATTGGCTAATGGAATTGGACCTCCTTCTTTTTGCCAATTTTTTAAACCTTCTAAGGTTAAGGAGTTTAGGTATCTCCACTGTAGTTCTCATACCAATGCCTTTTTCAACTCTGTTTTTGTTTCCTTTCCACGTTTGTGGAATGAACTTCCCAATGATGTCCGCTCTGCGCCCTCCCTTACCTTGTTTAAAGCCAGGTGTAAAGAACATTTTATGATGTAAATTATGTTTTTCATATTCATAGGCCCACTCTAAGGCAATAACTTTGTTCACATGTATTTTATATTTTGTTGCTGCCTGCCTATCTTGTGCACTGTGGCGCATCCTGTGTGCAAAAGTTATGTAATAGAGTGAGTCACTCATATATATATATATATTTCATTCAAATGTTTTTGCTTTAATTAATGTGTATCTTGTATTTATATTATTATTGTTATTTTATGTACTTTAATATAATCAGGAAAGAAGAACACATTGTGCTTGGACTGTTTAGTCTACTTCTTCTTTCCTGGATTGTCATTTAAATTGCTTTTAATGTTTTTTTCATGTTTGTAATTTATGGCAATTGAAATAAATATTATTATTATAATGGAAGACTGAATATGAGTACCACTGAGTGATTTTGCTGAGGGAATTTGTCAGGTTTTCTTGCTCAATTTAGACGAACTTGTTTCGCATTAACACACACTGGGAGTCTCTCACCTTAAATTCTCCTACTCCTGATGACTCTTCATCTTCTTTTTGTTTGCCACGACTCAGTTCAAATGTGTTACAGAAATCGCCAAATTCATCATAATCTTCCTGCTTCTCTAGCTCACCAGGGTAAATCTACAGAACAGGAAAAAAGATAAAAAACACTACATGTATATGATAATTTCAAGGAGTCATTTTGATTTTGTACTTTTATAAGTTGATAATGAGAGCTACTAATTTCTCGTTTTTTCTCTCTTTATTATAGAAATGTTTCTGGTTCTCTCTCTCGGGTCTATATATGTTTCTGTTTTCTCTCGGTGGTTCGCCGATAAATAGTTATTGATCGCAATATTCATCTGTTGAAAATAAGCGTAACCTATTAACTGTGCCACAAAAGTTCCTGTAAGTATGGTTCAGTGTCTTTGAGGTTTTGTTCACTATTTATTTTGTTGTTTTTAAATTGAGTGCTTTTGGTCTGCTTCTACTTTAGTAACCACTATGTCACTCTTTTGATATGTTTCATTATGTGGAAATGAAAGTTGAAATTTTAAATCTTACAACGAGTTTGTCGTAGCCTCTTTCTAAGTAGTCTCCTGCCTTCTCCAGTTCTCCACAGGATGCGTAGTACTTGGACCACCAATCAATCTCCTCCTCTAGAATATCCTATTTAAAAACAATTATGAACAAAGTGAATTAAAATGGATTCTAAAGCAGGATTAGGTACACTTACCGCAAAATTTGTTGTATAATGCTGATATCTAACTATGTGCAAATGTGATATTTATGTTATATATCATTAACTATTAGTTACTGTCTGATTTGTAAACAATAGTAAAACCGGGCTGTTAGTCAAGTACTCAACATTTCATTCATTTACATCTGTTATTCCAAATACACACAGAGTATATCCTCAGCCATTTCACATAACAATGTAGTCAACATACATTTTTACATGTTGATACATCATTATTCGAAACAGCCGACGATATGTAAATAAATAACTCGGCAGAAAGGGAGGTTGATGTTGGTCAAAACATCTGCTCCATAAGTCAAAAATGATGCAGTATTTACAGGCATGAGACTGCACATTCCTAAAAAAACCTGAAAAATAAACCCCAGAAAATGCACATGAAATTGGGCAAAAAGTACCAAAAACAGGCTGAAATTAAATAAAGTTGTCGAAATTTTGACTAAAAAAGAAGAATTCGGTTTTAAAACGGAAAATTCTAATGCCTGACTGTATCTACAACTCAATAGCAAGGCAGATATAAAATTCAGTATCTGTCAGTAATGATCAAAGCAGACACATCATTTGGCAGGAACTGACATAGAAATATACACAATCAATCAATACCTGCAAAAATTCTTTTTAAAGTGCAGTATTAAAGTAAATTCTTTTGGGCACATAAAGCTCATGTGTTATGTTAGCTGCCTTGTTATTAGTTGTGATGGTGCACCTAAAATGCCATTCTAACATTTGATTTTTGATAGTGTAAATATTAATGGCTGAAAAAAAAAATCTGCAATTCTTATATATTCAAAACATATAACCCACACCTGCAAACCATTATGTCCAACTGTTGTTGAAGTGATGCTATAAATATGATTATGTACACACTTAATCATTCACTTCATGGTCGGTCTTCAAAATGCAAGAAAAATGATTGATTAAAACATGCACAAGTTAACTCAAAATCGTGCATGAATTATAATGTAATTTGTAAATAAATAGACAACAAGTACATAAATAAATAAATAGACAAGCAAATAAATAAATAATTAAATAAATAAATAAATAAATAAATAAATAAATAAATAAATAAATAAATAAATAAATAAATAAATAAATAAATAAATAAATAAATAAATAAATAAATAAATAAATAGTAAATAAATAAATAAATTTATAAATAAATAAATTTATAAAACCTTTAAATGTGAAATTTTACGAATAGAACAGTACCATTTCCCTTAAAAATACTATTTAATCCTTAAAATCACCATTTAGAAGGAAACTTTGAAGGAACTCTTTGAAACCTTCAGACAAAACCATAATTCATTTTTTTACATTAAATAGGAAAATTATACCGATTCCCAAAATGGGTAAAATGTCTTTAAGCTGGTAAGGAAACTACACTTTCTACCACCTATACTTATTTTCACCAGAGTGCAAAAAATATCAAAAATGGGTAAAGGTTGAAGGGGGTCTAAATTCCATTTTGTACTTTTACCAACTTGAGATGACACTAGTAATTCCCAGATAATTCAACTGGAATTCAAACCAAATTGATAAAAAATCCCGATATCAAGTAAAATAGTGAAACACCACCTGACTTTGAGAGAAAATTGTAACCCAAGTATTTTAAGTCACCTCTGGCAGGATGTATTTCCGTTTCTTTTTGTTTGAACTGAACTATATTGTGATTGGTGGGATACAAAGTTATATTGGTTAATGTTAGTATACACTCAGATCAGTTGACAGACATGTATTATATAGTAATGATTATGTGACATTTAGATAGAAATCACAGAATTTGACTGAGAGAACATGGACACTGTTGTGTTTGCATGTCACTTATGGAGGGGAAATTGTGTACATTCAGATTGCTTTACCATGCGCCTGTCAAGTTGACTTGTTTGTGATGTGCGCTTGTTTGCCATGTGCGCAATGCATCATGGCCATTACATATGCTTTAGAAATGCTACATGTGATGCTTATGCTAGAAGACATCATTTATCATTCAATTTTGTGAATTCACTAAAAAAGAAGAACTCAAATCTTATTAGACAGAGTATGGGTTCTTTCTCTGAGTCAAAATCTGTGACAAACATTCAAATACAAAGACAGGTATAGTATGACTAACTTGAAATATGAAGTCATTCCACAGCAACAGTTTAACTAAAACTTCACTTTTGAATCATGATATTTAATTGCTAAACCAGTAAAAATACTATTTCAAAAGTATGTGAACAGTTCACACAAATTTTTAAATTTAAACTGCCGCAGAATATGTTATCTACTTGCTTTTAAGCCTACGGAAGCATGTGAAAATACTTCTGCCAACTTTTGAAGATTTGGATGGTGCACATGGGCATAATAATTTCAGCTTGAAGGAAAAATGTTTTAGCACAGCAGATATTTTTATATGCCATGGTTTTACTTCAATATTCAAGCTTAACAGACTACACCTGTTGACGTATACATAGAATTACATAATGATTGGTGCAAACCATGAACAGCTATACAGGCTGTATCAAAATGACAGTTTTCCAGCCAGTGTTTTGGTGTTTTCGAAAAAATTTGCCCCTACCAAACGCACCATCGAATCCACCTGAAATAACCAGACTACACGCCTCATATACTTGTGTCTTGTCATGTCAAGTGGATCCCATGGTGTGTTTGGAGGCAGGTTTTCAAAAACACCAAAAATGGATAGATAACAGTCATTTTGATACAGCCTGTATATTAATATATACATAGTTTGGGTCATACGCTACTTCATTATTAATGCTTAATTAAAGATGTAAAAACAAAACTACAAACAGAAAAGAATATGTCACTATGTCACCTGAATATAATTATTGATTATTCAAAAGCGTAAATCACATTCTGTAAGATCTACCTTTCCACTGAACAAAAAAATATTTTGAAATTTCTTATCTTTTGGAAAATAAAAGTACAGTCTGTGGATGGTTCAGGCAACACATTGACAATATCTTTTCACTTCAAGGCACTATCAGTGATTTTCTAAGTCAGAAAATCTAAAAAATCATTGAAAATCATTTTTTTGTTGCATTTTTACAATGAGTATAATTGGTGTGCTAACATTCAATGCAAGTGGCAACACCGATCACAATGCTAGAGGAGTTGGTCCATATGGAAACTTGTAGCTACATAAAATAGAATGGAACTTCATATTTATCAACTTTGCAATTTTCTTCCCTTTTGCTAACATCTTGAATCTTAAAAAACACCAGGTGACAATTTTATTGACTTAACCTTCACTTTAAAGCCATTCCTGAAATTTTTTTTTTTTTGTTTACTCTTTTGCATAGATCACCGATAGTGCCCCTTTAATACACACAATTGCTTAATGTTTGAATGCATCATGCCATACAGATGTATCACACCCATGCTAAATACATTTCCCTTACAGGTTTCTTCTTTTTCCATGGGAGTAGGCGGCCCTGAAAATTATTGTAAAAGTTAACCATTTGAAATTAAGTATGAAATCTACTTACACCCAAAACACCATAACCACTACCAGAACGACACAATTTATCAATGATGAAATGTTCTTTTTTTTTAAACTTGGGTGTAAACTTTGCGCTCCCAGGTTAAAAGGTTACATGTATTATAGTATGTCTAGTCTCAGATTGTAAAGATGCCATGTTGGATTTTGCAGTGGCAGATTTGAATTGCACGCCAACCTAATCCAGTGGGGCATATACACATGTGCAGAAGTGCCATTTGTCTGTATGCTGATGACATAACCGTGTTACCACAAAATGAATCTGCCACAGGGAAATCCAACATGGCGTTACTCTTAACTTGAGACTAGACAGGCTATAGATGATGTGACAGTAATGTTTATAAACAAAGATAAGGGACTGGTCTATTGATAGGCTTGAGGGAACAACATATGACCACTCCACTATTCAGTAGCCGTATTGCCCTTTGGCTGATTTGGTGCGTTTTTAAAAGCACAAGTCCTTAACAAAACAGGATGTGCATTTAATACTGGGCAGATAACAATGGCACTGCTGACCAACTGTTTGGTATAACATCACATGTCACCTCATCTGTACATTATAGTATCTAGATGGGATATAGGTTATGCAATCATGCAAAGTGAGGGCAAATGTTTCAAAAGTTGTCTCTGAATTGATTTGTTTTATAACTTTTTTTTTCCTTTCATTTACTACATGTACCAATATGTTGTAGTACAATGGGGCATAATTGGTCCGATGCTACAAGATTGCAGATGATACAACATTGTTTCACACAGTACCCATGGTACCATTTCTTTTCATGGTACCATTTCTTTTCGATCAAATTTCATGACTTGGTTCTCAATTTGCTTGATTAAATAAGCTACTGTGAACATGATTGATTGCCACAAATATCAAGGCTTGATCATAGATCAAAATATGTCCAATGCATTTATGTATAAGCAAAACCTTCATTGGTCAACCAAAACAAAAGATTAATACCATTCTGGGCAGGAACCCATGTGAAATATTAAAAATAATAATTAAAAGAACCAGGTTTGTGTTTGTAGGAAATTAATAACATAAAAAACAGAAACTGAGCAGGCTATTAAATCATGAATGAAAACCTGCATAACCACAGTGCACTCACACACACACACTCTTGCTCCATCCCATGCATGTTCTACCTCTCTCTGCTTTACTCTGTAGAGGGTTTCCAATGTCCCAAATTCTACCCAAAAGCATAACCCAACACTATTTGAAATATTTACTAAATCATAAAAATCAATTGAAAACATCAATCACCATGGGAACCCAATTTAAAAGGAATCTAATTAATATATTCAAAAGACGTCCCAATTACATCATGCAGGGGATTTATAAACCTTAAAACCCTATGGGAATGAAACCTACAAAAAACACATGGGTGAATATAAAAACCTACAAATATACCGGGATAAATGTTCAAATATAAGAACCCTCACATATCCAACAAACCCAACTTTGTTTTGCGTTGCTAGGGCAACATACCCGGAAGTTTTTGAGATGTTTTTTACCAAAGTGGACCAATCTTTTCACTGTTCCCTTCTTCTATATTTGAAGAAAGAAAACAGAATGAAACAATGTGCAATGAAATGTTTATTTCATGTGTATGATACCTTATTTCCATCTCGAAATTCTGAGTACAATGTGCATGCTTTTAAATGAATCTGACAAAAGCATCAAAGGCACCATAAGTTGGCGCTGACATGGGATCAAACATGGTCAGTGAGTGTATGTTCAATATGAGTGCTTGTTCACACTAGTCAGATCTCCTCTATAATTATATTGGACTACAGAAGTTTATTTTATGTAGCTAATACAACTAAAACTATGAGCTCCAAAATATTGTTAAACTATTCTCTTTAAAGTCATAAAAACATGCACAGTACTCAAAATTCGGATTCAGAATTTAGAACACTAAATGCTTACAGCTGCATGTTTGCAATTAAGCCATTTTGCATTGCAATGATTGAAGAAAATATACAATCCTTGCTGGGAAACTTAAAAACACCAGTACACATTACACATAAACGGAGAGCTTCACAAGTATTTTTAGCTGTGTTTAGTGGTAAACATACAAATTGTTGCAGCAGAGTATTTCTGCATAGATCTCAGCGTTCTTCTACATTAGCTTGGTATAACACAAATGGCTGCATTGGACTTGTTAATGCTGCATGTGACTTTCATTAGGTAGTGATCATTAACACAATATTCAACTCGGCACAATTTCTGGGATTTCAACATTACAAACATTGGTAAATTATTTGGGAGGGTATGGGGAGGATTTTGTTTAAAGATAATGATTAAAATATAAACAGACTAGTTAAAAGGCTAGCTGTAAAGTGTGCTGAGGTGTGTGGATCAATGTCTAGGCGTTGTGACTGTGCATAGTGCACTTAAAATCATTGCACTTTTTAAAAGGAATACATGAAAGACAGGAAACAATGTGCTTAATGGAATCTACAGTAGTGAGAGAATCTTAAATATCTTATTATTGACAATTGTTAAATGTAAAGTAATACAGGTGTCCTGTGTATTCAGAGAACATCTAGATAGAATTACCAATTTTTTATGAGTAGAAAGTGTTTTTTAATCAATGTGTTTCTAGATTGATATTCTTAAGCTTGATTGCATGCATTTGTTTTCAGCTTACTATCTTTGTCAATCTTGAGAACAGCTTCTTTTCCTTTTTTTTATAATGAAAGCATGAGATGAATGGATTCAAATAAAAAAATGGACTTACTGTATTCAACTATTGTTACTTGCAGAACAAAACACCTTTCACACAAAAGTATCGTTATTGAAGGCTAATTAATTTTTTTCATTATCATTTAACATGTGAATATTGCAATTTGTTCAACTATTCTACAAGTTTTGTCTACACTAAATCTCAATTTATATCTTGCCAAAAAGTACATCTATGCTCTAACTTTGTATTAACTGAATGATATACCAATGTACACCCTTACCCTTTCTGTACCAAAAACTATAATGAGCTAATTGCTAGTCACACTGAAAGAAAATGTAAGGAGATGTATGGTACATTGATCAGCAAACAATAAAATCTACTCCCTTAATCCCAGTTCAGTACTAGTTTCTAAGTCCCACTCGTCTAACTTCTCTTGATTTACTGAGAAAAGAAATACTTGCACCTTCATGTAAGCAACCAGTAATCCCATACCTAAGTCAAGTTTAAGGTTAAAGAGGAAGCCCTGCCAGAGAAGTTCTTCTGGGGTGAACCACACCTGCCTGGTTATCAAATTTTAATCATTGGAAAGGTTATCTCTGAATTTGACAGAGATAACCTTGTCACTGATTTATTTGATAACCAGGCAGGTTTGGTTCTCCCAGAAGAACTACTATGGCAGTGCTTCCTCTTTAAGGTTAGTTTTTAAGTAAGAGTTGAGGGTTATGAATCGGGTCACCACAACATTACAACAATTAGGCTATCTAGGACTTAGAGATTTTCATGGGTTATGATTAATTTTCAGAGTTAGGCTATCTAATATTAAGCTAAATTTTGGATCAAAAGAAGAGTTTTGAGTCAGTGTTCCTAAATATTTGCTTGTGAATGCTTACATGAGGGATGCACCAAAGCAGCTCCACTTATTGGATAACAATGTCACACAATACCATAGTCATAATTATGGATAGCCATAATAGCTTGACTGTCCATTCCCATCAAGACACAAGAGTTTCAGCATAGCATTGGTGATGCACAAGATTTTCAAACCACCGATCAGATCCTGATCAAGTTGGAGCACATGGATCCTGTCAGGTATACCATTTAATGCGCACCTGTTCTAGTTCTTCGAGATTTAATAATGCTCTGTAATTTGGACCTGATCTAAGCCCCAGCTCAAACCACACTGGTCTATTTTGGTCCAGTGGAATTGGAAGTTTGATCTAAATGTAGGTACAAAGTGTGTCACATTGTTACCCTTGAAATCTGCTTTTCTTTTCTCAGCTTGTGATCTATAATTGAAGAGAGATAAAAAGACTAGTTTGCGTCTGACGTCATCCGCCAATCAAACTCGAGCACGGTTTGTTTACAAGACAGTGTCATGATGATGAGTTGCTGAACGCGGCGGTAAAAGCGGGCACCTTATTGTTAATTTTGCACTTTCAAACACACAAACCATCTCAAAAGTTAGGTCTTTATAGTAGGAAACTTTTTTCCCTGAAGGCACCATATCAACAATGCCTACAAAAGTTGCTTTTTGCCTTGTAAAAGTATGTAATTTTTTAACCATTTTTTGCTATTCCTTTTCTCTGATCGGCACCTGATAAATCGACCTTCCTTTTTACGTGCTATTAACCAATCAAGGATCGTAGGGAATTTGATTGACAGTAACATCAGTCCTTTTATCTCTGTCCTCTATTAGAAACAGTAGTCAATCATGATCTGCATAGAAGTATAGTGACGTGTATAAAGGACTGGTGTACATCTTGATGTGTTTAGGTGATGATACAAATTTTGGAAGAGAAAGTTTGATTAATATTTATTAAAACATACCAGGTTTGGGAGTATCAATTGTTGAAGAATATTCATAAAATATATGAAATACAACAATATCAAAGTAAAAGTATGCTGTCTTAAAGTATTGAAGTAAAAGTATTGTGTACCAGCTTTTCTTAGCTGGGGTTAGCAGAGGTTATTTGATCAATACTTATGAAGTACACATATTTTGAATGGAAGTAAACAATCATTTTTGGGGTGGAAATGTATTGTAGGTTTCAAAATTATAAAGTACACCATATTTTTGCTAAATATGTTAAAAACAAACAATATTAATTTTTAATTTTTTTTTTTGGGGGGGGGGGGGAGAATACTAATGATTTCTGCAATTTTGGCATGATTCCAACGCTGCAAAATGTTCAAAATGTGTGTATTACACCAAAATGACATTTACTTTTAATTCTCTTGGTGATGAGTATACTTGATATAAACAAGCAAAAACACTTAAAATATTTCTTCTCTTATATTTCTTTGTAATTAATTTAAATAAAATCATTTCAGATGTGTATGAATCAGATTAAAGATAGAAACTTAATTAGATAAGTCAGAAAAGGGGTATTGTTAATTAAGTAGGCCTACAATACACAATCTGCAGTCAACTATGTAACATAGTAAACACACAATGATGGGTAAGACTACATTACTAATTAGCTGAATTTATTAAGCTATTTGCAGCTGTGAAAGTAATTAGTGTGAATACTGAATAAACAAACCTGGTCTGAAGTATTCTTCTTGTCCTGATCAAGAAAACCAAGTAAAATATACAAATTACCTCTATCTTACTCATTAACATTACAATATAATCAGACAAAAATGCAACTACTCTTTTTCTGGCGAGTATAGGTTCAATTGATAGATATACAGTAAAGGTTTGCCTATTGGCACTATGTGCTCCCTTGACATAAGTGGCATTTTAGGCACAACCTAAAAGTACACTTCCGCAAAATTCCCACCAGCAAATAAGGGTACAGCACCTTAATTCTTGTTAAGATTTCAGAGGAGGGAACTCATTATTTGCACATGAAATTTACCTAAAGGCAAAGGAGCCCAAGTGCACCATTAGGCGATTGTGGGAAACTATCAGATCTTTATGTAGTCTACCTAACTTAAGTATAACCTAAATCACGGTCATCGTAGGGAATATATCTGTTCATTTAATGATTCCAGGTTGTTGCTGTTCAAGAGGCTATACAATTATGGGTCACATATCTTACAATAAGTTAGCTGATGAAATCAACCACTGACCACCTTCTTAGCTTAAAAAAGCAATAAGTTATTGTCATCAATGTGCTATTCACATAAGAATACATAATATGTATTAAAAACTATTCGAAATGATCATGATATGTAATATTAGGAATCCTGATTTAGGTTCTATGTGGTATTAAAATTACAATGAATTAGCTGATAAAATCAACCACTGACTATCTTAGCTTATTTAAGTAATTGGTTATTTACGTGTCAAAAATGCACTATTCACATAAGAATGCATAATATGTATTAAAAACGATTCAAAATGCTCATGATATGTAATTATTAGGTATCTTGATTTAGTCTTTCTGTGGTATTAAAATGAGTTAGCTGATAAAATCAACCACTAAACACACTTTAGCTTATTTAAGCAATCGGTTATTTAAGTGTCAAAAATGCGCTAATCACATAAGGATGAATTAGATGTATTAAAAACTATTCAAAATAATCATGGTATGTAATTATTAGGAATCATGATTTAGTTTTTATGTGCTATTAAAATTACTGATCCACAGATTTTATTATATAAATTATAAAGCAATGATTTATATTTTATACATATTTGGGCATGAAAAACAATTGATGTGATTTTGTTACAAATTATCATGAATTTTAACATGTATCTTCTCTGCTAGTTTTACATTGATGTGTAAGTGAATAAGTCATTGTGTATAACAAACCTGATATAAGCTTACCTTCTTTTTGGTTTTCTCATCTCCTTCACCTTCTTTGTCATCCTTCTTTTTCTTCTTATCCTTCTTCACCTTTGCACCTGCTCCATCTTTCTCATCTTCTGGAATCATGACAACATGTGAGGCATCTCCATCTCCTGGAGCACTGCCTGTGCTGCCACCATCGGTGCGCTGGCCTTGCCCATCCGCTTGTCCATTGGTGCCAGCTGTCTGAAGTTCATCTACACAATAATTCAATTTTCATCAAACCAATCGATTAACAAAATCAGAGCACAAAGTAAGTGCTTGGAATTGCATTGCATAAATGATTTGGACAATGCTTTTTCACATATCTCATTAATGTACATGCATTATATATGCAAAGTGATAATAATATCCTACACCTTCCATGTGAAAATTTGGTAAGTGGCCAATATTGGAACCTTGGGGAACCCCATAGTCCTAGCTCAAAATGATTCCAAATCTGGTTAGTGCACTATGCTTTGCCACCTAACATGTACTAATATAAATGTTTCCTATTCACTGATTAGTTACCCATCAGATCCCATTAATTTGTTAATAGATTTACTGCATAAGTAGCATTCTGTGACATATATCTTCATGCAAGCTTAAGATTGATTGATTTTGTCTTCATCCAAACAAATATAATAGTTCACATCATTTGCTGTCACTGAACAAATTTGATGAGAACATGGAAGTAAACATAGAAATGAACCTCAAAAGCACAGAACGACCTTTAAAATTTAACTGAAATTAGCTATCAAAATCAGGATAAATTCTACATCATCTGGAAGAATAAGCATTCCAATCATAAGTCTTGATGTCATTGAACAAATCTCACAATCAAAGACAACCAAACATACTAAGCTTCTCATGTAAAATTTCAAAATAAACACCAATATAAACAGTTTCAACAAAACAGTTTGCAAGATGCAAAAACAACTTTCACCTTTAATTCATACCAACATTTCACAACATACTGACACAAAAGCAAAAAACTTGCAATAACAAATTCATTCCAGGACTTGGGATAATGGTTTTATACTTTCATTTTATATCCGACGATATCTGACCATTTTTCATTTTAACACATATTCTTGTCTCTTTTTACAAGCATTGCCACAAGAAAACCATTATTCCATGTCCTGTGGAGCATCCCAACACAAAAGCAGTTTGTTCTTCATGCAATGCTGCACATGCTGAAATGCATGAAGATACCCACATAACAGCAAATATGCTTAAAAGCACTAAATATACACTAAGGATGGCTATTCACATTGCACATTATTCCAGAATGAAATAGGATTTGTGGAACTGGTTGTTTAATTATGGTTTCAACTTCAACTTCTGTGAGCTTTGAAAGGGCTGCATCAAAATTTTGCAAAATTGCATCATGGTAAAGCAGTCAGTTTATGAACTAAATTATACAACTGGGTTTCAAGCCTTGCAGCTGTTTTTCCCCAAGATTTATGCTATTATTGCATACTTTATACTCTGCAGTTACCCACAATGTGTGCAGTACAGATAGTATAAAGCACATACAGTCAGTCTACTCTGAAGTACAAAGTACCGACACGGACGGACACATTGTGCTGACTTTGAAGGCACGCATACCTGCAGCAGAGACGCAGTACTGCGCACTGTTTACGCGCGCGTTGTCACTTTGTACTTCAGAGTGGACAAACTGTAGTACCACTTTGTACCACTGCAGTCTGGAATAAATCTAAGGCAATGATAGCCCAAATACAACAGTGAATATTGTTACAATTTGCCTCCAATTTTTCAAGCAGAACTATTTGCTTCACTACAGAGCAAGCTTGCTGGAAAAGAGAAACAGGACTTTTGTCCATTTTAGCAAAGTAAGTTTCAAAGTCAACTTTGTACACTACAACATTTATAATGGAATTTAGTTAGAAAGTAAGGAATAACATCATGGTCAAAAATTATGGGCAAGGGGGAAGTCTTACTAACAGTATGTTAAAAGATGGTTAGTTATAGGCAGGTTAAGAAAATAACATTAGAATCATTTCAACATTATAATACAAGAATTTACTTAAGAAATACATTGAAGGCTATATTTGCTTAACTAAGTGCAACAGATGAACTCAAGATGTTCTAAACAGAGTGAATCTACCTTTCATTGATATGTTTTCTACATTATAAGATTGCATGCTCTTAACACATGCACAGAAATTTGAATAGAAACATAATCCAGTGCTTTTTTTTACTACCAGATTGATTTAACAACAAATTGTTCAATTTTTGTCTTTCAAAGGTTTTTATTGATCTAAGGTCCTAACCTTGGCTTAATTTTGCACTCTCGTCAGCCAAGCGTTGGACACTGTCGCCCAATATGTCACCCATCATTGTAGCGACTACATCCGCTGGAATTTCGCCGCTGTCCTGAAACCTACGGTCTAAAAATAGATGTTGTCTGCATATAATCAGTAAATTACTGTTTATCTTATTTAATTGAAAATATATTTTCCTGTGTCCACAAATGTAGACAATCTGTAATAATTGATAACTTGCCAAATGTGTGTTTTTAAAGCTTTACATATGTTAGTTGCGGCTGCTTTATATGTTTGTTTTCTTTCGTTAGAGTCACTTGCAATAGAACCAACAGCAGGCACAACTGTAATGTAGATTATAAGATATTTTTACAAGAAAATTGGACAAAAAGCAAACAGCACACAGTGTAACACTGATATAAATGTTCCAACCAACATCATCTGAATGCGAGCTGTGTGAAAGTGACAAGTAGAGCAACTTAATTTTCAAAATTGTGATGAAAAAAGATGGGAAGATCAGGTTACAATCAGTGCAAGTATTCCACATAAACATGTTGATGATTGAAGAAAATGTACATAACAATGAAGATCTATGGAATCTATGAGTGCTTACTGCTTGATGCCTTACACAACACAAGTTGTCCACTACTGTTACTGCATAGAGTTGGATTAGTGCTTCCAGCGTGCTAAATTTTGACACTTAAGGTTTGGATATGTGGATTTCTTTCATCCTATACATATGATGGGAGGTTGATATAAACATATGCATGGCATGGCGTCTTGATAATAAAGTGTGAGAAACATTAATTAGATAGGGTGTATTTGGTGTTGATGGGTGTGAAAGCTTGGCCAAATGGGAGTAGGAAATGTTCTTTGCCTTACAATGCCCATTGCTTCACTGTTTGTACAAAATGTCCCCTTAGAAGCTCCTTGCCGTGCAAGGCAGACGTTAGCCCATGGAGATCGACGATAAGTGTGGTGTGCATTAGTGTACTGAAAGTAGCATGAGCGTATAAGGAAGAAATCTAGCGCATAGCGTGTAATGCTGCCAAGTTGAGCACTCTGCATATGCTCAAATGTGGCCAAAAAAAAAAGGTTTGTTTGTCCATAGAGGCTTATGAAACAGTTGGGTCGGTAGGTCGGATTTAAAAAAAAATTTTATTACAGATATTGCACTTGAAACTGACAATTGGAAGACTGATAAATAAGTCAAAACACACAGCACTTTACTAGTTTAACTCTTGAGATGGTTCTGCATGTTATACTGTTCATTTTCTTTACATTTTCTTTCTTTAAGGGGTACCACACCCCTCGATAAATTTGTGTCTATTTTTGCATTTTTCTCAAAAACTAATAACACAGTGGTAACAAGCGTTATGTATATTATAGGGCAAGGAATCCAATTACTACACTGGAATTTCAGTGACCCAAGACAAGCAGTTCGTTATTTATGATAAGAAATAAGGTACTGCTAGGATGTACCTCATTTCCTATCATATATACTGAACCACTTGTCTTGAGTCACTGAAATTTCAGTGTAATAATTGGATTCCTTGCCCCAATAATATACATAACCTTTGTTACCAGTGTGTTATTATTTTTTGAGAAAAATGCAGAAATAGTCAAAAATTTACCACAAGGGTGTAGTACCCCCTTAAATTTATACTAACCACTGTTTTACTAGCACATTCAACGCAAATTTAAAAAAAGAAAGAAAAAAAGACACGGTCGGGACCAGAGTACACGGTCGGTCGGACGTGGACAAACAAACAATTTTTTTTTTTGCCTGATTGTGAGTTCAACAACTCTTCCTATACCTTTGTACAGGAGCCAACCGTTGTTAACCCGTGATGAATCCACACTTTTACTGTAGCGTATACGCATAACGCGAAAGCAAGAATCGCGTTACACGAGAGCGCATAAAATTCGTCATGTCTGGAACCTTTGTTATAGTAGTGCTCGGTGTTGAATTCAGTATTATTCTGGTAGCGGCTAAACATTGCCGTTTTATTCGGTAGTTTTATTGCTGATATCAACAGAGAAATCATCGAAGTTTTTGTAAGGCCGAGTGGCAATGATTAACTGACATACCTCGGGAAATAATCGTGAATTATACGATCTTTAGCTTCTTTTCGTTGTTGAAAGGGATTCAATCATGTATCACTGTTGTTCATCACCGATTAACAACTCGCGTCCGCGCGTCGTTGTTAATCGGTGATGAACAACGATGAAACATGATTGAATCCCTAAATCATCAGGTTCAAGTACTCCACCGCTATCAGCCTAATTCAATTCAGATATATGAATTTTATGTCTGGCATGTATATTTCCTCATTATATTTGTAAAGAATTTAAAATAATTCTCAGCTGGTTTCTTTGGTCAAATTAGAAAACAAAGACTACGTTAATAGTATTCGTACACTTAACTTAATTCCTATATACTACATTACTAGAACCTTTGTTTGCACTTCAAATGAAACTAATTTCTGCACTGTTGTGAAAATAATATTAATCTATTATTTTAAGTGACCTGTTGAGCCACAATGTACTTATTAATATTACCTACCGATTTATATTACAGTTCAAATTTTTAAATCTTAATTAAGTACTAATAAATTTCACAAATCTGGCACTTAATCCAAATTTCAAATGGGTAAAATTGTGAAATAGGAAATGGAGTTACTTAACCAGGCCAAACAAACAAATTGGGACTATTGTTCTTGGTTGAGTCAGTAAATGAAAGCCTATTAAATCCAAATCACACCAATCATATCAATGAATACACATACAGAGAAAATTAACAATAATCACTGGGTGGGTTAAACTGTACTTTTCTCCCCTAAAATTAGTAACGCAATAATTTCAACCAGGCATATTCAGTTAAAATGCATTAACAAGCCAAACCAAACCGCTATGCATATATATCAGGCAAGTCATTATCAGGGTCGAACCTGGATTCTGAGTCTCCATTTCTATCTCCACGACGTTATTATTATTACTTGTACTTTCTCCCAATAAGGGATCCTCAGACTGTGCCTCGTTCATCTCTTTGACCTCACCGCCCTCACTGGTCTCTTCCCCCTCACCACCCTCACTAGTCTCTATAGCATCACTGCCCTCATTAGGCGCTTTAGCCTCACTGCCTTCATTAGTCTCTGCAGCTTTAGTATCTATTGATGGGAGTTCCATAACTGGGTAAAAAGGTAATATTATTGACCAACACCAAGAAAAAGGTAAAGGAGAGATGTGTGTATGTTAATAGAAGCTTAGATTTATGAAGATCTACTTTTGGTTAAGAGCTTGAATGGGTGGGTTAAGCTTGCTTTGACAATGCCTCAGAGGTAGGATATCACAGGGGTATGAGCATATAACTAACCAGACTGTTTACAATGGTGCTGATTTGCACTTTTCATATATCCTTTCAAGTTCTTAACCAAGAGTAGAAAATGACTGTGACAGCATGCAATTACTTACAGAATGTTCTAGCTATTTTCTGCAACTCAAATATACACAAGGCTCCTCTATAGGTTACATAGGGTGTGACGCCAAATTTGTATGTAGAAACTCAACAGGGTTATTTCTGCTATCAGCTTTTCACTCATGGACCTAAAGTTGGTATTTTACCATTTACCAACAAGGTGTACATGGTACACTATAGAAGGTGTTTATTCCTGATTCCAGGGTGAAAATAAGTTTTAATTGCAGCCACTACAAAATGTGACTAGAAAGTGGTCTAGCTGCATATATTTGAACCATGATTTAAATGGATATGTATCCGACTTGAAATATCTATTCAATATGTTTAAACATTAAAGAAAGGGGACCCTTTACACTGACCATAATAGATAAGATCATTTTCGCAGTGTGTTTGTGAAATTCAGGATAAAATGGCTAGGAATAACAAAGTTTAATATGGTACCATCATTGACATTCCTACCCTGATTGTTGACTTGCAAGTCAATTCAGCCATTAGCCAATACTTTTTAGCAAAGGAGTCTGAAATTGGGACCCTAAACACAGTCAATGTGGTCTGTGATGTTGGTTAAATCTCTTAACCTTTCCCAAAAATTTCTGCTCGAGAATGACACCACACTGGGTGTGTGTGACCCCCTGGTTTCAAGCACATCCATTTAATTCATGAACTAAAAACGCTACATCACTAACTACACAAAAAGCATGAGAAATAATGAAAAGATGACAGGGAAACATGAAACAAAACAAAAGACAGACAAGACAAAAACAGAACCGACTTGTTTCTTTTTTATTTTCAAACCTGGGTTTTCTGGTGCATCTCCTTCTGCAGCAGCTGCATCTGCTATTGGATCACATCTGAATGTTGATAGGTCCTTAATGCATGAGGTACCAACAATTGGTTTACGCCCAAAGGCACGGTGGTCGCGTACCTTAATGTTGATTGGTGGTGTGTACAACTCTTCCTTGGGCAAGTCCTAATGAAGACAAATGTATTATTATAAATTGGCTCATTTGCATAGTATATTAATACTAATTGGTTCCAGAATTACTAATTTGCTGACACATATAATGATAGCCACAATCAGATTCAGAAAAATGGTTTAATACTAATTGGTTCCAGAATTACTAATTTGCTGACACATATAATGATAGCCACAATCAGATTCAGAGCTTTTCATCCAATGGGGTTTAACCCAAACCAGGGGTCGCATTTAAGAAGTTTGCACGTCCAGGGTCTCCTTATTTTTTGTTTTTGCCCATTTTGGACTCCTTAAATCTCAAGTTGAAAGTGACCAAAGGGTCCGATACAAACTGTATGGACTCCTTAATTTCACGATGCACGGAGGCATAAATAATCAATTAAAAATAAAAAAATAAAAAGATCAGTAAATCTTTTGAATCACCATAGGCCAACAACACTATAAATAATTTCACTGGAATATTTGACAAGTTCCGAAGTTTAGAATTTCGGACAGATGGACTCCTTAAATTCTCATCGGACCCCTTAAATGTTGGTTTTGCTGGTACCAAAGGGTCCAGAAAAATTAAATTGGACCCCTTGATTTTTTGTGCTCGTGCTACCCCTGACCCAAACTGAACCAAATATCAAAAAACCTCAATGCACATCATCATGAGAGCACACATAAGGACACGGAAAGCTTGGGCAGCTAAGGTACACCCCATGGTTCAAAACCGCACCAGAGAAAGAAGTTTTCTCTTCTTTTCCTTTCTTTCTTCCTTCCTTAATTCCTTCTTTCTTTCCCTTGCCAAAAAGCACCTGGGGCATTAGGGTTGAGTGCAATACACTTTTCTAACACTCAATAACATTTTTGAATGACATTTTTGTAGACTTTTTTGAAAGGTACTTACCACCTCAACAAAGAGCAGTGGCTGGTCAAAGTTTGGATTCTTTCTTGTGTTCTTGATGACCTTTGACTCGATGATCTTTCCTCCAATCTCAAACTCGATGCTTGGAGAGGTCACACCTGCCAGCTGGAATTTCTTCATGTTACGCACACCCCAGCAGAGAAGCTGTCAGAAAATTGAATAAATGTTGTGCTTAGCATATGATATGGTGTCAAATGTTAAGATTATCCTAAACACTGTCCACACAGGTGAGTGATGGTGAAGCATGGCTACTATGAATTTGTACTGCAACAAGCAGCATTTCAAAATAAAATCAGCCATTGACCGATAGATGATATTGTAGGGGTCAAAATGTGAGTTCTTCAGCATTGTGCTTTTTTCTCATTCATGATCAATTAACATACCATATGAAATATTTGTACATTGTACTTTGCAATCATCTTTTAACATGAGAGAACTATGTATGAAACTTTGATATTTATATCTACCTGATCTAATCATGTTATTAATGTTAGGAATTACTGTTATAATGTTAATACTTGGGAGCTTCTGAACTCACTCCTCCTGGTCGCTTTACGAACTATAATATGATGAAATTATGAACCACAAGTATAATGTATTGTGTACAACAGCTCAAACTATTAAATCACACTTCTGCAATTCGAAAGTCCCTTGCCCGTTGCAGTTGTTTCCAGTTTCTTTCCCTCGCCTGTTGAAAAAAACCATCTTACTTGTCCAGAGTTTAGATTTTGTGGCTTTCCCTTACTTACCCGGAGCTAAGTTAATTTGGTTTAGTCTTATTTACACACAGCTAGTTCTTCAGTCAACATTTTTAGAATATACTACACCATTTTGTTAGTGTTTCAGCTGCCTGGAAATCTAGCCTATGTTTACTAACCTCCACAGCAGTCCTCTGCATGACTGGGCGGATTCCACTTGGTACTTGGTAGAGGTTACCTCTCATGGGTGGCATGAATGGTAGATCCATGTTCTCAGACTGTAAAATAAGGCAAAAGGCAAACATTTAAAATGAGTAAAAAGAGCGATCATTTCCACCAGATTTTGACAAATAATGCCACATTGACAAGATTTAAAAACTGACTATTCAGTTTGTGTTGAATGATACTACATTCAAACTTTGGAGGTAGGTGGCCATCAGGTAACCTTTAATACTTGTCAACTCTTTCAGAAATTTATTAAAGTGCATTTGTTATCAGCTATTGTCTGTAAATGGTCATTACCACAGCAACAAAAGTGTAATTCCAAAAAGTCTTGTACAAATCTACCATGTCAGGTAGTGGCTACAAACATGCATTAAGGCAATAGAAACAAATTAGTTCGATCTTTCGATCGACCATCAATGCTTTGTCGATCCTTATCATTTACGAAATCAATAAATTTATTATTATTAATTGTGATAAAATAGTAATTTGTGCATGTAGTGTTATTGTCCAATATAAATTTACCATTAATTCTGATTCATTAGATAATAATTCATTAATAACAAGCATCAAAGCAGCATCGACCTGCGATCCAAAGATCGAACTTATTTGTTTCTGGCGCCTAAGCTGACAGAGTATTCCTCTATAGCAGTAATTAGCCCCTACATCATACCCATTACCATATGTGACTTACCATAAGGAAGAGTTCAAATGATGCCAACAATTCACCTGCTTGCTCACTGCCTCTGTACAAATTATGCCATGCCAGGCGCGCCACTCGTGTATCAGAACTGTCTAGCTTCACTATTGGCTTGCACAAGGTTCGCCCAAGGAATTCATTGCTACCCTGTGATTAAAGGTAGGGTAAAATTATGAAATTATTGCAAAGTCTGTATGTCATGATAATCAAAATACATTTAATATCAAATCCTATGCTAAATTCCAGGAGGATTTGGTGTTATGTGTTTTTCCTTGTTTTCTTTTTCTTTTTCAAATATATACATTACATGTAGTACTTTTTAAATGACTACTTATTTTAACCTAATTTCACAAACACTAATTGCTCATCACATGCAGCATAGCTCTCAAAACCAGTTTTGGATTTTGGAATGAAGTGTACACAAAATATAGCTCCTGCTACCATTCCCTTCATCTATGTTACATTAGTTTACATCAATATTCAAGTTTCAAAGTCTTGGACTTCATCGCAGGCATTAGAATAAGCAACCTGAATAATTGGATATTGAATGGAACATAAAATAAATCAAGGAGAGAACATTTCAACACCCTGTATCTTATTAGCCAACCAATACTTACAAAGGTATCAAAGTCATAGGCTTCTATACAGATATCAGGAGGATTAGCTTGTAGTGCCATTGGATCACCCTGAATCTCAATCTCATCATATATGAGAGTTTGGTCCCAGCTGGGGCAAAGTGTGTGCTTGATCACCTCGGACTTCTGGCTACGGGAAAGGAACGTCACATACGCAAATGGATCTAAACAGGAAAAAAAAGTTTCATTCAGATATTTTCCAGTGCCGTGTATGGGTTAATGTATGAAATATTCTAAAATAACTTTTACAAAATGTGCATCATAAAAAGGATCTGTTAATACATTTAAAGTCATGTACATATAATGTCTACATCAAACTACGAAATCCCAAAGAGCGTAGCATTTTTTTGTGATGTAACTTCTTTCCCTTTCGGACAAGTGATTGCCGACATCTGATTGATAGGTCACTAGCATATCCTAGTGTCAAATCGCAATAAGTTTTCTTGAAGGCAAGGTTGTTGCCAGCATTTGACCACTAGCAAGTTTTCAATATGCACGCTGTGACTACTAGTATGATATGGGCTGAAGGGTTTTCTTGAATTATGAAGAAAACAAGTTTTCACTTTAGAAGATTTAATGAGCTCAAAGTGCAATATATGAATGTCTTAAAGTCCCCTCAATAACATCCATAAACTATTCCTCATACTGTTTCTGTGAAATTGGATAAAAATCTCCTCAAATCTTAAAATGACTGATGTCGTCTTAGAGCTAAATAGTAACACATAATACTGAATTTGTCATATTACAAACCCTACGTAATTGGTTGAAATTGAGGCCTTGTTTACTACTTACCAGAGAAACTGTCTGAATCCGATGCTATAAGATCCCTAGCCTGGTACAGGTAGACCCTCAGCTGGTACTTGTGAGTATCTATACAAAACAACAAATCATGAAATACACATCAACCTACATTCTTTGCACTGTTTTATATGCTAAAGATTTTTTTACTTTTAGTGGGTTTTAGCGGGTTCGTTTAGACAAGTTTAGAACTGTCAAGCTTTCATCAGGAGTAGCTCTGACTTCTTCTGGACAAATTACCTAAGAATGAGACATGTAAATTTTTTGGATTTTTTACTATTTCTGTCTCCTGACATGATGACAGCCTTCACAGGAGCAGTAAGCTCACTATGTTCATTACACAGTTTTAATAACATTATATACATAATACTGAGAAGATTGCTCCCATCTTGACAAGATGGGGATCTGTTACATTGACATCATAATTATTCCACATTCAAGTTAATATAATAATTTCATAATAAAACAAAGCATTGCTTACATGTAAATATGTGGTGTGATCAAGCAAAACCAGTCTGAAGTTGGGCATATTCAATTTTCAGTTCACATGATTTTTTACATTTTTCATTAAACCTCACTGAAATTGAACGTTTAGTTACAAAGATATGAAAAGTTGAAGGTTTCCAAAACAATATGCAACAAAAAAAATTATTGTTGTCTTTTTTTCTTTCTGAAAATCAATATATCCGACTTCCGACTGATTTTGCTTGATCACATCACATATAGTGTATTTGCCATTTCCTCAAACTCTTGAGGTAACACCAGAGTCAATATGAGTGATTAAATACGACAACCATGACAAAATCCAATTGTGTTATTAACACTATTGACAGTGCTGCAGTTAGAGGTGATGAAAACTTACGCTTGTATGTGAGGAAAAGTCTTGGTGCTGACATCTCATTCTTGCCATCATCATCATCACCTTCCTAAAAATGTAGGGGATAATAACAAAGTGTTACGGTTTCATTATCCTCCCAATTAATGCTTATTTAAACTTAACAAACTTCATGTATGATGACCTGTAATTAGATGATAAGCCACTTGAAAAAAGATCAAATATGAGGTATATGAAAATTGAAAACATGAAAAGCTATTTTTCTGCGAAAGCATTCTATGAACTAATTGTGCAACTTGTTATCCTCTAAACAAGGCTCTGACCTGAGATAAGTATACTTGTCTCAGGCTCTGACTGAATGTGACCTTGCTTCATAAAGTTAGGCTTTCATGCTCAATATAATTAATTTACACCCTCATATCAGGCTCATTTGTCAACATGGTTTCTCATTTTTTGTGAGCATAATAACAATCTTGACTTCATATTAAATTAATTTAAAATTTATTAAACCTGGATGAATGAAAACCTTCAAACGTAATCTTGACATCTCTTAGCACTTCAAAATTTTCTGTGCAATACCTACCCCACCACCCATAGAGAACACAGCAGACGCTTTGGGGGATTCAGCGACCATTTTACGATGGAATCGTCTTCGGCGCACCATGTCCATCTTTCTTTCACTGGCATGGAATTTCATGCCAAAGATCGGCGCATACTCCCAGCCTTCAACCATAGCGTCCTTCTTCTTTTTCTGGTGTGTAAGGGGAAGAAAAAACATCATATTTATTAATATGTGACATGATCAAGGGGAATGAGTCACATGTCGGCCCTGGTCGAAAATGAGTTTTACACATGTTTCTAAAGAGGACATTTAGAGCTTTCAGAAATTGAAAAGCCCATGTTGATACGACTTTTCTTTCTAAAGTTACGCCAATTTATCAATCGCTGAAAACAATATAAAACAAAAGAATTTTAACACTTTCTTTGCCAATATCTCAAAATCAATATTAGCGACATCCGACTCATTTCCCTTGATCCTGTCACATATGACTTTCAATTACCAATCAATCAATATCAATTATCATATGTCCAGCAAAAAACCATAAAGTATGCTGAACTATTGAGATAATAAAACCAATTTATACAGTGAAGCTTTCATTTTTGGTAAATTAAATATTTTGTTCATGACAATTTCTGTAAATTTTTTATTTTAATTTTGAAAAACTTTAAATTAAAGGCAGTCACATATGGGTGCAAGATGCTAGAATCTTGCATTTCACAAGCGCTCTAAAATTGGTCTAACATTTATTACCTCAAGCTGCTTGGGATCTGCTACCAATGACCTGGGTCGTACCCATCGCCGACGACGACACAAGTGATAAGTCTTCTCTACCGCTCCCCAACTGGCCATTGTGGCTTCCACACAGTACTCCCAACCTACAAATCCAAACAGCAATATTAACAAGTCAGCTATCATTATTTTGATGGTTGAATCACACACAACCACAAGCACCGGCAACCAAGGACATCAACCAACTCCCCATTGAACTTTTACTATCCAACCATGGACAAATACATTTGAGTTTCTTTTGCCTTATCATGGTCCTGGTAAAGTTTTTACTATCACAAAAGATGACCACCCGGCCCCCTCCTCGTTCTCCGAGGGTAGGGGTCTTAATTGTGACCATTAAATGGTACAAAACGACAGAACATATAGAGTATTCATTTATGCATTACATTGCACTATTAAGGGAGCTCAATTATGACCCCTACTCTCAGATATGTTAGGAGGGGGCCGGGAGTTCATCTTTTGTGCGGTTACATTAATGACTTTTCCCACCCCCGGGGATACATTGAGGGTATCTTATACCAACTAATGTGACGTATAGACCCAAACACACATCACATGCACAAACCCATCTCATTATGTGACTTGACCTTGACCGTGGTGACGTTTGAAAAATGGCCTCAAAATCGAAATTTTAGCCTCCATTTACCCCCCTCCCCTCAAGATGTGGGTGATAGCGGATATTTGTAATGAGTGACTTTTGTTATACAACTTAGGGAACAAGTTATGTAATGAAAAATCAAGCACAATTATCAATAATATTTATCATCATATCCAATGTTTGCAAAAATGCTGATCATATTCAAATGATCCTTTAATTCTTTTGAGGAGTGTATTAGTTGGATTCCTTGCATTATTACCTTTCTGAAAATGTATACTTTTATATACTTCTCATCATAACATTTAAAGATACAATAAAAAACACTATAGGAATTATGGAGGCTCTGTTGACACTTCAGGACACTGAACACACACTTACCGTCTTCATCACAGGCTCTGTTGATATCACACTCCCATACATCATCCCATTTCCATCCTTCAGGACACTGCTGCTCATCACGATGAGCAATTGCATCCCCTTTCTGTAATTTAAAAAAAAATGTACATATTTGTCATAAATTGTGATTAATTAAATCATGTCAACCAGAAAAACTTAATGGGTTTCATCATGTATCATAATTCCAGTTCCAGAGCTTGTCAGAAACTACTGTGCCAGCTAATGCCATACGTGCAAACCCCAGATCATAGGCTTTGACAGTCTTTGAAATCCCATAATCTTGTAGTTGAGATACCACAATCACAGATCTTTTGTAACATATACAGCCCGCATGTAGAATGCTCTTCCTGCACATATCCCTGCTATCAAACCTCGGGCCAGCTTCAGCAAGAAGATAATTAGTTATTAGGTGAAGCGGAGGTATGGTACGGGAAATTATCGTGTGCGAAGTATCATACTGGGTGAAGCCGAAGGCTGAAACCAATATAACACTGAGCGCATGTTAATTTCCATTACCAAACCGACGCTTAACCTAATAACGAATTTATCATACCACTAAGTCATTCTAAATATTGAAATAATCATATTTTTATGCATTTTAATTGTTGCAGAATAGGAAAAACATTGTGAAAATTAGATGACTGTTCCGCATATGATGTACCACGTGCATTTTAACGGGCATTTTACACGCCCGGTTTATGCTAGATGCCTCTATACGTATACCTTGCCGTATACGCATAGCATGTTTGCACATTACGCTCTCACTGACTAGATATAAAGCGTAAATACGCACTCACTGACTAGATACAACAATAAGCGGTGTTCTTTGATGTTTAATAATAGTTATCTGGGTGCAGACCTGACAGTGCCATCAGTCTCTACAAGATGATAGCTTCATTGCCAGCCAATCCATCTTGGCTTTGATGTAACAACATTGCTTTGACGTAACAATGTTAGTGTATGCTTGGCCAAACCAGCCATTACCTCTTGGCTTAGTACTTACAACGCTAGTGTATGGTTGGCTAGCTGGTCCCCATTGCCCGCCAGGTATATTACGGTTTTCATGTTCAAAAGCATCTTCAACAAAATTCTTCTGTCCAGCATCAGCATCATACAGCAAGCTATAGGTAAAATAGATGAAACACATGAGACAATTTAAGTTCATCATGAGCATTATATCATCTTGTAACTATGGTACACCTAAGCTGAAACTTAAGCTGCAGGACACAATTTTAAAATGAAATAATATTTGCATGGAATCAATGAAAGAGTACTCACAAATATTTCACTTCTTATCAGGAACCTTAATCACTACGTCAATGGATTATCAGACATTCCCTTTATGAATAAGGTCCCTGGTTTTTCATTTGGTTACAAATTTGTACACACACACACAATGAATGCATTACAATATAACATAAGCTTACCTCAGTTCTGGGCTGATGAACCAATCACCTTCCCATTTCCATCCTGTTGGCAAATCAAACTTATCCTTGGGTAGCTTGAGCTATAATATTATAGAAACAAAAAACAAACAAGGATTAGAAAGAATTCCTAAGCACCACAATAATCATAACATTGGTCAAGTATAAGACTTAATCCCATTGTACGGGTAATGCACTCACTGATGACAAAAATTGGCCAAGATCCTCTTTAGGTATAACTAACATGTTAAAGGACACTTGTTGAAAAAGAGATTTATTAAGGAGGCACACAGGATCACTAATTATCCATTATTATTCACCTCATAACTCGAAAACTATTTATGTAAAGTATATAAAAGTATACATTTTTTGAACGGAAATGAGCTCATCAATCCATTTAAAATGTCAGTTTTGGGTCAAAAAGTACAATTTTCGAGAAAATCCCAAAACACAGCTTTTTTGACCAACAATTTTTGGTCCGCCATAAAAAAATTATTTGAAAATCAAAAACTGTAAAACATGAACTTTATTAATTTAGACAAATAAATCTAGAAAGTGTTTTTTTATTTTTTCAAAATTTTGCTTAGTTTTTAAAATATAGGCAAAAAATCAGTAAAAACGTATGACCCGTGTTCAAAATTTTGAATCGTGGGTGATAAAAAAAGTTCTAGGCCCTAATTTAAAAAAATGAAAAAACACTATCTAGATATTGGCCATATCTAAACGTTTGACTTAAAAACTTACCTCAGTGATGCTTCATTTAGACGCTATGGCGGACCAAAAATGGTTAAAAGTGGTCAAAAGTGAACTTGCCGAAAATCGCGATTTAGAAAAATACAGCGGATTTTAGGTCCATTTTGAAGATTATTCCATAAATATATAATCCGGTGACTTGTGACGTTTGGTCAAGTTAGAAAATGAGAAGGGGCGTCCAACTGCAGCAGATTGGCATTTTTTTGGTGATTTAGAAGGTAAAATATACAATTTTATTAAATTATCCGTGCACATTCGGCAGATATTTATCCACATGGTGTAATCATTTTATTTACTGCAGTCTTGTTTCCATGGTGCAGCAGAGCTTCCGGCAAGGCCGCGGCGCGTCGCGGCGTCGCGTCAGCGTTGAGGAGCGACAGGGCGCGCGGACAGACAGACAGGTTACGCGAATAAGTTGCACAGTGCATGGTAGTGTTGCCGCGAACGAAACCATGATTATTTAAGCACAATTTTGTCCTGTTCCATACAAAAAAAGATCATGCTCTGTATTAAAATTTGCGGACATCAGAACATTAAAAGTAGCATAGAATAACTGACAAGCAATTATTTTAGCAGATAATCAGGAAGTTTTATGAAATGAAGAATAAATTGAGACATATTATAATATTGTGATTTCTGTTTTGTCCTAATTTTCTTAATTTATGTTTAAAAATGCAATGTTTTTTATTTATCGTTTTTGGTTATTATTATTTTTTTTTTTTTGGTGTTGACAAAATTGCATTTTATGTTCATTGTCCTTTTCTGAACCGCAAACATGATGTTGTTACTACTCGTTGCTTTTTCTTTTTAGTTAGTGCTTGAGAGGCACCACAACGGCCCGTCCGCGCCAATGAGATTTTAACGCCCGTTATAGCTAGGCCTACACCACAGGAATCCCAAGTAAAATTTGAAAAGATTCTGATGTGTCGCATTACTCAATATTCCGCTTTTGTTATTGTAATTGTTTGTAGTTATCATATTTAATTTTTAACTTTTTACGGAATATCAAACACGTACAAAGGTCATAGGCCTATTATAGGCCTAAAGCTACAATAAAGTTGTAAAATATTTTGTACCGCATAAAAAGTGAATAAAATACAACAACAAAAATATTAAAAAAAGTGTGTCTGTTGTTGTTTTCAATCAAATAAACGTGTAAAAATTGGGGTAAAAGTTGTAATATGTCTTGAATAAACTTCTTGTAAAACGGACAAAAAGTAGGCCTATATATTATGTTAAACGGGCAAAACACGGAGAGGTCACAAGAAAACTGAAAAACACGGAAATTGACATAGCCTAACAAAACCGAAGTAGAAAACGGAACACTTGTGGCTTTGAATTAGATTGTGGTTTATGCAGTAGGCCTACCGTATAGGCATCATGCTGTAAAGAGCGTTTTAAAACACTGCATGAAAACATTCACGAAAAAATTTATGCTTTAAAGCAGTTTACCTTTTAAAGTATGCAGAAAACATTATAAACATGAAAGTTGAAAACCAGGCAAACATTGCAAATAAAAAGGCATTCGCCAAAACATTCGCAAAAAGTGTTGTAAAACCAAAAGCTTTTATCGCAATCATAATCAATCAGGAGAGAGAACGTTTGAAAATGAATCTTAAATCCGTGTTTTAATAACACTTTGAAACATTATTCAGGGCCTTAGGTATCTAGGCCTACCGGTAGTAACTGCTTGCCTATTTTTATGGTCTTCAAAATTAAGACGAGACTGAACGACCGCAGAGGCCCCGAACCAAGGCTGGGACTGCATAATTATAAGCTAATATAATAGGCCTATATTCTTGTCCAACTACACCAACTTGGTAAATCAAATAATAACAATGAAATGAATGAATGAATGAATGAATGAAATAAAACAAATTTTTAAACATAAAACAATAAGTACGGGCTAAGTCTAGCCTACTAGCAAAATATTTAGGGCCTCGTTTTCTATCGTATCTACCAGATTGCGCCATCATTACAGGGCTTCTTACGGGTAACTACTTCTTACAGATAAATTTCATCTTTTCAAGTTCAGAATGAAACTTTAAAAACAAAATAAAAACAAACAAAAAATTCACTAAATTATGTTCATATAAAAAACCTATAATTTATACCACTATATCAGCACTTTTTTTTGCGAAATTTATCGAGTAGGCCTACTGATTCTAGGATGGGGACGGTGGTGGTCTGTCGGCCCGCAGTTTACATGCAATGCAATGGTGCAAGCTTTACCTACCTTGGAAGAGATCAATTACGATAAAATACGGTAGTTATCGCGATTGGCGACTCCAGCGCCTCAATCAGCAATCACCTCGCCCATCCAGTTTATCATGTGTGCGTGTCTTTGCTAGCTGTACGCCGCAGTACGCGTTTCGAGAACGCGATATATTGCGGAAAACAATGATTTATTTGCTTTTGCATTTTGACTAATTTTTAATGAAAACGGTCTTTAAAATAGCTTTTCTTATGGTTCAAATTTTAAGATTTCTTTAAAATCTATTAATGACAAGATAAAATACGGTTTGAAGATGACATTAATGATGAAAACTCAATTTTGGCCATGTAACACTTCAGTGATCCTGTGTGCATCCTTAACTCGTTCTTTTTCTGAAATCCAGGATTATGACACTTCCTTAGTAACTGGTGAAGAATGGTTTAGCAAATAATGCCATTCACAAGAAGCAAACATCTATATTGTATGATTAACAAGTATTTTGTAGCTGGTATGTCCAGTAAAATCTTCAGGTTCAACACACATATACATTACAATAAATTAGCTATTAAGAACAATATGTAACTGTGTTGAAACACTGTGACATCACACAAATTTCACATGACAACCTTGTGAATGCTATGCAACAACCACTCTGGTGTCACATGGTTTCAAAGTATATTTCATGTGACAATCTGTTGTTATATTTCTGTATTTATCATGCATTATTTACTACATGTATGTGTGTATAAATATATGGACTACTGCAATTTGGCCATGCTAATTAATGTATGAACACATATTATGATGGGATACTTGTATTTGAAAAAAGGTTGATTACAAAATATGCCTTATTTCAAATCAATCTGTATCATGAAAAGTTCATCCTCACCTAGTCAACATACCTATCATTAGTTTACATGATGTTCCCAGTTTTTATATAAAAATGATTCAATAAGAAGTGAATCAATACCCAAATTCCCTGCTCCATTGGCGAGTTGTTATATTGCCAACATTAGCCCCAACGCCTCAAGGGCGTTTTTTTGGCGACTGGAAGGGACAGAAAGAAGGAATTAAGAGAGAAAACAAACAAAGAAGTTGTTTGCTCCCATCGGGATTCAAACCAGAGACCCCTCGCATGCCAAGCACTAGGTCGGTGATGATGAACCACAGGTCTTTTGCTGGCACGGCCAACGAATGTGTGCCTATATATCACTTACGGTGCATCAGCACATCACATGGGATGCACACACGCGCAGTGTACATACCATGTAGTATTTTGTATTACCTGGTAGTGTTAGGGTTAATAGGCCTATATGGAGTTTTAATAGGGAAAGAAGGAAGGAATAAAGAGAAAAATCAAAGAAGTTGTTTGCTCCTGTCAGGACTCGAACCTGAGACCCCTCGCATGACAAGCACTAGATCAGCGACGGTGAGCCACAGGTCTTACGCTGGCACGGCCATTGAAAGGGTGCCTATTCACTTTTTTGGAATGCATGCACACGCATGCACAGAGGTCTATTTTGAGTTTCGATAGTGGTTAACTAACCCTAATGTCCCAAGGGCTTTCTGGCGACTGGAAGGGAAAGAAGGAATAAAGAGAAAAAACAAAGTTGTTTGCTCCTGTCAGGATTCAACCCTGAGACCCCTTGCATGCCAAGCACTAGATCGGCGCGGGTGAGCCACAGATCTTTCGCTGGCCCGGCCATTGCAAGGGTGCCTATTCACTTTTGGTTGATTGCATCATCACATCATGTGGGATGCATGCACGCACAGTGCATATTATTTTGCAGTACCTGGTAGTGTTAGGGTTAATATAGGCCTATATGGAGTTTCAATAGTGGTTAACTAACCCTAATGTCCCAAGGGCTTTTTAGCGACTGGAAGGGAAAGGGAGAAAACAAACAATGAAGTTGTTTGCTCCCATCGGGATTCGAACCTGAGACCCCTCGCATGCCAAGCACTAGGTCGGCATCAAATATAAGCCTAAGCTCAAGTTATCTATGAGCAGAATAATATCATCTAGAAATTTTTTAAAAGAAAATGATGACTGTATCATTAAAATGTTTTTTAAAATTTAAATTGGTAATGTACTGTGTGCTGTGTACAGCACACTAATATTTATCAAACTACTGCTTATAGAACTTGCATGTAATTAGTATTAATTTATGGTCCATTTTACCTTGTAAATATTGTGAAACTGTTAGTAGTGAAATTATTTTAAAACACAAATTGACATCAATAGACAACCTGTAATGAGACCACCTACATTATAGAGCACAACCAGATTCCTCAGAAAGGTATCTTACTTTTGTATATTCCCTCTTATGGTGCACTTCTTATGGTGTGCACTCCTTAGGAACCCATAGTGGACCACTACCATTAGGGCACACAATGTTGGTCATCCTGAGAAGTCTACAGAGAATATGGCATATTTGGGTACTATGTGGGCACTCTAGAATACTGTTAGGGTGAGAATTCAAAGACTAGCACACATGGGACACTGGCCATGGTTGTGTACTTTGTCAGGGAAGTTCTGGTTGTGTGTAGAGGATCTTAGGTAGTCTCATTACAATGTCTTAATTGGTGCAGTTTATTAAGGTTATTGACAAAATGTTTATGAAAAAGGTCTTCATACTTAATAAGTTGCATTAAACAAGAAAATATCATTCTGCACCAAACAAATAGGGATAAAATGAAACACCCAATATCAACCATTAGGTGGTCTCAATACAGAGGATAAGTCACAAGTGCATGTGCATAAAGGGAGCGTAGCGTGGCCACGTTATAGAGGGCCCCTGGTATACCGCTAGATTGCGTTAGCTAAGTCGCTGTCAAACTGATATTACATCTTACCCTTCCTTTCTTGCGTTTTCTTTTAAATTTAGATTTCACATATTTCGCAACCTGAAAATAATTGGTTGATCAGTAAGCTAATCATAATGTTTTATCCTTATTTGCTTGGTGCCTTCCGTTTATAACTTGCTGTAGATAACTCCTAACTTGACAATATGACGTTTTCAACTTATAAAACCATCAATAATCATTAGGTCCATGAACATAATTAACCATACTGATATATATATATCACAAACATGAATGAAAGAAAACATGAGTGTGCCAACATCTTTATAGCTTTAAGATCTTTCTTAACGTTAACCTCAGGAGAACTGGCATGTAAATTGAGTTGGAGATGGCACTTCATATTTTCCCAAGCCACAGCTTTCAAGGTAACCAAGTGAAATATGAATAAGCTGTAAATCACATCCAGTGGAACCAACAATGTTACTCACATAAGCTTATCTAGTTACAAAATGTACACAAAACTAATGATTCTCTCATCTACAAGTACAAACATTCAAAGCTATGGTTTAACATTCACCTAGATCTTAACTTTTGACCGCTAATGTTATGTAAGCTTACCTTTCCTGATGCATCAGACCATTTTGGCCTAGGCAGGGCTTTGCTTGTCCAGTTGCCTAATATACTCATGTTATTCTCATACTGAAACAAACAAATACATTTATCATGAGTCAGTACAATTAATAACTGAATTCAAATGTCTTATATACTACATTTAAGTGATTTACAGCAACATGTCATTTCACATAAAGTATCATTTTGATGCTGTTTGCTCTTTGATAATAAACTACCTGAGTACCCTCAATTGAAACTAAAATAAAGAGAATTTTTGAAGAAGATGCAAAACTTCATACAATCTACCATGCATACATTCAAGGACTGTACAGTATTGTCTAGTGCTATGAAGGAATCAAGTATCGTAATAAAACCAAACAATAATCTTACTGTTTCAGCAAACACAGTCATGTTAGCATCTGAGAGTCCCATCTGAAATTTTCAGCTTCTTTCTCCAGACCAAGCCACAGTTTGACTCTCATTAAACCTGGGATCTCTTCTGCTCCAATATTCTCTGCTTTGATGCCTGGGAACTACATCAGGACAAAACAATGTGCACATGTTAGTATCAAATATATCAATGCAGATTTGTTTTATAACAGGTGAAGCTTGACAACAGCAAGTGAATCTACAAGACTGGTCAATATACAATTACTGTTATGGTGTGCTTGTCAGTATGCATAGTTAGCTTTGTGCTCTGTGTGATTTGAAGTTGGACGACATTTTATTTCAAATCTGCAAAAACTAATTTTGAAATATATCCATATACCAAGTTGCAGTATCGACATCTTTTCACCAACTAACCAACATATTTTGTAGCTGTCACCCGGCAGGGCTTGGGTCAAAACTTTAGCGAATAATCATGAATCTTGGCATTTTGGGGTGATGCACTATAATTTGCTGCATTGCATCCAAGGGCTTTAATCAGACAGAACACAATATTTACTCCTCCACCATATTCATAGGTACAAATATAGGCATGTGATGTATTCTGGCAAATCAGACTAAACTGAGCACATACATGTTACTTGTTAAAGAAGTTCTGCCTACTCCATGAAAAAGAATAAGAGCGGCTGTCCTGTACTACCATGGTAAAATTGCAAGATCCCATACAGTATACCACTAACAGAATAATGCTGAGATATGGATGGAACATCTGATTCTTTTCTTTGAAGTAGATTAAATTTTGCAACCAGTGTATACCTTGTTTCAACTCAAGTTGGCAAGTGATGTAAGTGCATCGCTCATATCGTGGTTGTATAATATACATATGCATACAAGGGCAGTTTATCACACGCTTTCAGCCCAACTGCGTAAAGGCTCCCATGTCAGTGATATACTGTGGCCACTCCTACCCCGGGGCTGAAGAAAAGTAAATTTTGCCGCCCCTTCCTCAAAAACCCAAAAAGGTTTTTTTCAGTGGTTTGAAAAAGTGAAGAGCCACCCCTTCTTCTTTCGCCGCCCCCTTCGTTTTTGCCGCCCCCTGCTTTTACCCCGGGGGGGCTCGTGCCCCCAAAGCCCCACCAAAATATGCGCATGCATGTCATTCCCAAACTTGAGTATAAAACAAAGTACAGTTGCCCAAATCCATCTGATTTGACCAGAATGCTTCAGTCACATATTTGAAATATCATAGGGTGTCAAAATATCCTAGGGTGTCAAAATATCCTAGGGTGTCAAAATATCCTAGGGTGTCAAAATATCCTAGGGTGTCAAAATATCCTAGGGTGTCAAAATACAGGGTCCACAAGTTCTAATTTCCCCTAAGACTTGTTACAATAAATAATTGGTAGCACATTTTTTTAACACAACTGGTTTAATCTACAATGTCACACATAGTTGCTTTCGGTCACAGTGGCTCATTATGTAAGGAAGGATGCAGTTTTGAAAGTTCTGAAGTCTTTGGTCCATTCAACTATTAAACAACACAGTAGGCGTGCCCTATCCATGCGTTACATTTTGCAAATGGACCAAAGTGCAACTTTCTAAATTGCATATTTCTTACTTATTAAGCCATTGTGAACGAGCAGAACAATGTGTGACACTGTAAATTGCGCCAGGTGTGTAAAACAAAATTGCCTACCATTAACGTTTATAATTTTTTCATTTCGTAATAAACTTCTGGATTTATTCTAAAAAGATTTAGGGGAACTTGGAACTTATGTACCCTTTAGCTGAACCTTCCGCAGCATTTTATTTTTGTTGATTCAAGGCGAGAATGTAGTCAATATTTCTTGTATAGCAAATGTTTCACTTGATTTGACCCTTTATTGTTCATCCTCTTTCTGTTTTGACTTGATGGCAAGGGTGAAAATAAGAAATGATGAACTAGGGGCTCCTTTTTACACAAAATGGCCCCTGGTTCACTTCATTCAACATGGAACCAGGGGCCACATGTCCCCTGGTCAGCTTAAATTTAGATGAGACCAGGGGCCATTTCAGGGTTTCTGGGGGCTAAACGTCTCCCACTTATTTTCACCCTTGCTTAAGTTGATGGATCAATGATTCCATGCAACCAAATGGCTCCATGTGTTAAATATGGCTGTCACCTACTGATGATTACTGTGCCTTGAAACTATTGTATACCATCTAATGATGCATCACAGAAGTGTAAACACATCATTGGCTTGATACTTTAGGAACTGCTAACAAAGGTTTGATAAAATTTCAACAAATTGCTTTAAAAACAGTCAGTAAATGCTTTTTAATCTCAATTTCACTTATTGGTACACAAAATGTATTTTTTCATGAATCAAATGTAATGCCATACCAAAACTCTTGAGATAACTCTGGCACTTGATGTTATATGAATTTATTAGTCATCATAAGTGGTCATGTTTAATTGAGTACAAGTTATATAACCAATGAGTTTAGCGTGTGCAGAATGATCCTGTAAATAAATGATTGATCAGTTTAGTATTTACTTGTCCAATTCAGTAACAGATACCTCAGAATTTTACGATTAGATTGTAAGATAATAAACCAATTAATGCACGTTGATGACAACATTTGATCATATTGGTTAAACAAATGGAAAACAAACTGAGACTGGTGAAGACACTTCGAGCAATATCAAGGAAAGTATTATCACTGATGCCATGAACAAATGTAAAAACAAATTTCTCTTTGACATGGTTGGATACAAAATGCAATAACAAAACCAATATTCGTAATGTTGCATATATTCACATTGAGCTGTTGAGAACAAAAATGGAATTGGGCCCTTGTTTTAGATGTTGCTTGTCAGCCTTTTATCACCGAGTATAATAAATTATATAAATTTGAATTCAACATATGGTCATGTTTTTTATACTGGGACCCTAAAAAAGGTGGTGCTGTCACATTTTGCTAAATCATTTTGTCTACTTATTCCTATATTTTTGCTAAAATTCATCATGAACAAATGGTTTTGGTCTTATTTTGAAGATAAATTATTAATCTAATGAATTAATAACAAATACAATTAAACAAATGTATTAATTAATTACAACAGCTTAATTAAGTAAATTAGTCAGGGTGGTGCGGAAGTGGAGGAGCCGAAGCGGAGGAGCTCTGTGTAATTCAATGGGAATTTGATGTTCATTAATAAAATTTATGCACTTTGTTGCCTAGTAGAAGTAAAAATGCATTTTGCATAATGTTAATCTTATTTTTTAACTTTCTATAATTATAATTACCTAGTTAATCTTAATGAACTTAATAATTAAGGATTTAACAAGCTTTTAATTAATGCAGTGGAATGTGGGTCATACAATACAATGGGCTTTAATTTTGCATGCATGCATATGAAATAAATTTCAATATTGTTTTATCTTTGAAATATGAAATAAATCTTCTAAAAGGAGATTATTACAGTCAAAGGATTTAATCTGATGACATATTGATCTCTGGTTATTGTTAAATAGTTTATTGATGTAGGCTAATTGTACATGTATTGTACATGTACCTTTGTTACTAATTATTCACTGAATATTGATTTTTGGAACACCCTATATAGGAATTGGATAAATTTGATATTATAGCAATTCTGTAAACTATTTTGAATATATCTTCCAAATTTAATGGCACTTAGGGAAATTTTACATAAATTAAAAAAATTAATTTACAACTTTTTTTCACACCCTGTATAACACAATGGGCTTAACAAATATAGTGCAAACTATACATTTAATGCAAGGACTAACTGTGTACATTCCAAATATCAAGTTCATTTTCCAATTTAATATACTATGTAGAAATATTGGAGCGGTAAAGAAATTTAATTTTTTCGGTATTTTTCAATGGAATCACCCTGTATATTTTTTGGTACACCCTGTATATCCATTCAAACTTTACAGATTTGCAATCATGACAATATATGCTTTCTAAAAATGTATACTTTTACTAGTTTGGGTGAAAACTTTTGAAATATAATCAGAAATACAAAAAGGAGTTGATTTTAACAAATTGCAAGATGTGACACAATTGGGTCCCACCTCAAAAAACATGACCATATCTTTCCTTTGCTTTCTCTTAGTATATTCAGTAGTATATCAGTTTTTCTTCAGTATTATTTTGACATGCTTGAGTATGGCAAGCGCACATAAATGCAACAAATACGGCCATCTACATAGCAGACTGATCTTGATCCATTTGAACATGCGTGGTCATCTTTTGCCTGTAAGGGAAGAGCTTGAGCAGATTTAGGCCACAATAAATTTGCTCTATTCACATAACTCTGAACTGGACCTTACTGGTCCATATGGATCTAGTTCAAAATACATTTTGCAGATGTCCTTATTGAAAGTTCCTGATGTTTCAAGAAACTTCTAGCAGGTTGTTTTACAGTAAGGCTTCATGCATTAGAGATATTAAAGCATTGAAGTGTCTCATGATGGCATGCAGCATCTGAAATGATCAGACTGGTATGTTAACATGATATGATCATACTTAAGCACTGTCACAAATGTGACCCATCACATCGAAACACGGCAGTTGTCGTCAAAAATGAACTTACAGGTTTCTTTACCAGACTAAAGGACTGCTTTTAAGCTTTAAAATGACACCTCATCCGTTGATGTCCCATGTAGAATGGTGATTTTATGTGACAAATAGATTTCAAATTCTTTATTATTTCCTTTATATTTTGGGACACCTTTTCTTTATTATCTTTAAATGTGGGTTTCCGACAACTGCCGTGTTTCGATGTGATGGGTCACAAATATGAAAGACTGATCGCAATTTCCCCTCCGAAAGTCACCTTTCTCACTCCCCTGCCCCCCACCCGAAAACAATCATAGCTGATATGGTAAAGAGCACAGGTGTTAACAACCATTTAAACATTTCTTTTCAAGTCCATCAATAATGCAAAAGTGAGTATGATCATACCAAATGCAAGCTGGATGTCTATATTGTAAGTATAACAGACAAACAAACAGAGAGACAAACAGATGTAACAGTAACTATGCAATACACCAGTTGTGAACATAAAGCCAGCGATAGTTCTTGACTAAATAGTTGAACAGAAAAGTGCTTGCAGATAATCTACAAATACTGCACAAATGGCGTGGAAAATTGAAATAAAATAGCGGGGCTTGGGCATGGCGTGAAAGCGATTGATTACTCCTGTACAATCCTTACGTTATCAGGGGCTCTTGGTGGAGGCTCTGCATCTGGTTCCTATGAAGTAAAACAGGTAAGGGGAGAAGGGAGACAGAGGAGAGCAAAAAACACATGTACAATATCATGCATAAATGTGAGTTGCAACTTATAATCTACTCAATACTTGCAATGTGAGTGAAATATTAACGAAGTGAGAAAAGGTAAGGTCTATATTTGGAGCATGGCGACTGGCTAATTCATCATCCACTGAAGATGGATTGCCACAAATCTGCCCTTGGGTTTTCTATTTTTATGTAATTGGGACAAGGAATCTAAGTATCAAATTCAACTGCGTTGGTTTCTATGGTGCCCCATGTTGAATGCGCACTATTCTTCTATATGTTGCGACAATAATTTTAAGTCCAATTTATTGCATGATACTCATCTTTATTATTATTTTTTTGTTTAATGACTTTTAATAATTTTGAAACCTGAAGCGCTGTTGATGGTTTCAATGATTTCAATTCCAGCTGGTCTAATGTTAAAATATACAACAATGACTGACATTTATGAGTGAGACAACACGGTACTGAATTAATTGGTCAAATAACACATGGGTGTCATGCTATTAGATCAGTTTGTTTCAAAATTTCAAAATCATGCCATACATTTGGACTTTCAAAATTACATCAAAATGGATAAAATGTCAAACAAAACTGTAATAAAAAATAAAAACAAAACTCAAAATGAATTGACTAACTTGTAAGTAATGCAAGCTTCAAATACTGTGAGTGATTGAGTTGCTATGGAAACAATACCACAACAAATGCTCAAAATTCTGCAGCTATGAATTGGGTTTTCTTTCACTTACTCCGTCACGAGTAGAATGTGTCTCCTCTTTTTTTTGAGCCTTTTTACTCTGTGAGATTAATATCAAGTTATATCAGGTTAACTTTGTCACTGACTACTGCTTCTAATTAACTGCATTATAGGAAGACGAAGGTGGTGAAAACGGGACTTAAACTTAAAAGAGGAATGTAATATAAACATTGGTGCTTAATAGTGCACTGTCCCAAACCTGTAATACCACTACCTCAGAGGTAGTTTAATGGTGTCAAAAGGGGGAAAGCATTTTGATCAAATATTCAAAAGAGGTTGTGAGTGAATTTCAGTTGAGTCTATAATGATTGTAAGATCTCAAGTATAGAATTGCTTAAACCATGAAGTATTCAGAAAAATAAGCAAGATGATATCAAGTTTTTGTTTATTGAAGTGTTTGTGGTGAAGAAATCATTTGTACTCTAAAAGGTCTTAGAAGGTAAAATTACTCGTATCATTTTCGGCATTTATAATACTTACTTTAAGCCCAGATATGAGTAGATTCGTAAATAAATCCTTTGTAGTCTAAGACATAATATGTGGAATGGTATGAAATTGATACAACTGCTTATCAAATATAATTAATTTCCATTCATAACGTTTTGGTGTCATTGCTGGAATCTAAATGCATGAAGTTGTTAAGCAAAACATACACATTTTTATCACTTGAAATCTTACATAATGCATTTCTTCACGGGCTTGAAACTATAATATTCAGTTTAAAAAGTAATTCACATGTTTTCAGTTTGGAAATTACCATTTAATTTGGAAACTATTTGAGGGAATTGTGGTGTGATATTGGGACCCTTGGATACTTGCATGCTGATATCATACACCTGGAAACCTCACCTTTCACACCTAACAATTTTGCACATTCCCACTGCCAATATTACTTCAATGTGAAACAAAATATGTCCAAGGAAATGTAATACATGCATAAAACTAGGGCCCAGATGTTTAAGGGATGTTTTTAACACCTTCCTAAATTCACCTGAAAAAGAAAGCTATTAATCAGAGTATGACATCACACACAGAAAAAATTTATGATTAATTCTAAAGAAATTATGACTAATAACAGTTTTTTGTGCACCAAATAAATAGTATCACATCTACGATTCATACACTTAATATTTAGAATGATATGCAAATTTATAATAAATTATCAACATGAAGCAATTTAAATGCTTGGCAAAGAATTACTTATATCATGCTGATAGAATTTCAGATCTAGATTTGCCATTCACACATTCATATGTAAATATATTTTAAGGATTCAACACAGTATGCAGATTTATTATATTTCTCTTGATTTTGTTGCAATAAGATACTTTTAAGAACTTTAACATTCATGCATATGCACTCACCCCCACACACACCCACCCCCGCTCCACCACCAGACACATCATATACGTTTGTTATCTCAACCAACGTTTAACATATTGCCGGCCAATTGGCCTGCAACTTTTTGGTTGGGCTGGTAACTCTCATTACTAGCAGTCCAGTCGCAGACATGCCTGGCCAGTAACTTTTGACCCCCAAAAAATTGAAGAACTATTATTAGGAAAGGCCCGAGCTTAAAAATTAAATTTCAGGGACACAAGCACTTTCTTCTGACTTAAAAAAATAGGATGATTTTCAGTCCATGGTAAGGAGAAATACCCTTACGCAAAGGCCAATGTGGTGATATGCCACTTCAAAGAACCATAAATAACTTCATGGTCCTGTGAGGCATTGCACAGTGCCAACTACAATAAGTGACAAAAATGCAGATATATCATAATGCATTTGTAACTGTCTTTGGATTGATGCTTTTAAAATCCTTTTTTTTTTTTTTGCAGGCTGCATGTAGCAAAGCTGTGAGAATTTGGGATTTGCAATGCTGATGTGTATCCCAGCTTTAAAAGCTCTAAAAGGTTTGGGTGGTAATTTGATGAACAGTACTGTAACTTTTCAGAGTTACAGGCTCGGCTGGCCAGTAACTTTTTGAAGCATATTTCTAACACTGATTCACACACCCCCCCTCCACACACACACACCCCAACACACATGATGTATGTTCTGTCAACCAGCTTCTATTCTCACCTTGAGGAAGAAAGTGTAGACTTTCCCACAGTGTTTGCCGCATGCATCCTCACTACGAGATGAATACAACAGATCATATGCTGGGATACGATGGTATGCGATACGTGTTGTGCCACTAATCATCCAAACAATCACATCAGGCATACTGTTTTGTGGCTGTGGAGAAAAATATTTTAGAATAACAAAAAATATAACTTAATCACTGATTTATCAACAAGTCTTATTTCAATGTTATACAATGTATATATTAAATTTACATATTAACCATGCATATCATTACAAAATCCTGGACTTTCTCCACAGAATGAAATCCTCAATTTGGTCCCCAATAAGAATGTCATCAGCTTTGTTACTGATCGTCTTGAAGGTAGCCATGTCTATACTTTAAAAGCTTAAAATATATATATTCTATTAAATGCCCAGGGGCATTGCATTTTCGAAGGGGGCATTTATTAGAAGTGAATTTTTGAAAAAAGAATAGGATTTGTCTTTGCAATTTCACGATTATGACATGCCTTTGGCATGGTAATTTCTGCATTTCTGTCACTTTTTCTTTCTTTGAAAAAAGGTGCGAGTGTTTAATAGAGTAAATATGGTATATTGGGGATATGTGGCCCTTTTTATCCACCCAATTTTGTGATTGACAAATCTTTTCAACAATACATAATAACATCCAGTAGTTCTGCAAATTAACACACAAATCCCTTTATACTCTTCTGCCCCTTCTACCCTATCCACAAAAGTTGTTGGCGTGCTATGTCAAGCCACTTCCCTTACCTCAACAGCAATTTCCTTGAGTATCTGTAGAAAACCTTCAACCTCTTCCAGTGCTTCATTGACATCTGTAGCATTCTCTCTCAGCTTGGTAGCCTCTTCAACAACGTGCTGTAAGGCTCTTTGACGTCTGTCGTATTTACGCTGATCAAGCTCTGTGGCTCGTACTTTTGTAGGGTCCAATTCAGGTATAGGATCCCTGCAAAAATTAAGATCCATGTATAGAGATGATTGGCAAATCTTGCTAGATTGGCATGGGGATATCCTATAGTACCTTGCAGAAATATACCATAGACGAATCCAACGAGGCAAGTGATGGTCAGAATTCAGTTGTCCATTACTGGGTCCCGCCTGTACCAAACTGGTGATGTTACTGCCCAATTGGGTGGATTAAATCCACTTAAAAATCGATGTTGAATTGTATTGTGTTGTAAAACTTTCATCATTCTTTTGTCTACGTGTAACACGGGTGATGGAATGCACTTTACTATCCCCGCCAAGGCCACATCATTTCACATTTTAGGTGGAATAGACCTAAGGGGGGACCCAACAATGGCTGCCATTGAGGTGTAGGAATGTGTGAAATTAGATTCGTCTATAGTACCTTGCAGAAATATACCATCAATTCCTCCTCATGGATGACAAATCAAGGGAGGAAAGTAATCAAGATTTACTCAAGATTGCTACTGTGGCATTGTAGCTACTGTAACTATAGGTTACATGCTTGACGGCAGCATCCAGTAACTCACACTGCTTTTGTAAATATTAAAGTGTATTTTGATACATTATAAAGTTTGGTAGTACAGAACAATTTTTCCCATGTTTCATCCCTTACAAGCCAACATCAATTTCACATTTTCATCCAACTTTTATTATCATATTATTCATATTGTAGCATTACTACTCTTAGTACCATTCTTTTAGATAAATGAGTGAATTTTCTTAGTTATCCAGTAGTTTTAAACAGAGTTTTGGAATTGAATCTAATACTGGTCTGGTGAAGTCTGGTGGTTCCAGACGCAACGTAGCAAAAGTTGCAAAAAAGTAAGTTCCAGTATTAGATTTAATTCCAAAACTGTAGGTTAGATTTACAAATGCCTTTAGGTTGGTGCAAACTGGTGGCTCTGTGACTTCATTTGTCAAAATCTTTAAAAATAGGCATGTGTTTTCTCAAAAGGAAGAGTTTCATAATAGCTGACCCCTTACCTGCAGTCAGCTACTAGATTATCAATCATGCCAATCAGTTGTGCGGCAGTTTCAGCAGCAGGTGCTCCAGCCTTGATGGTCAATTTCACCCTCTTCATTGCCTCTTCCTGTTAACAATAATCAAGTATATAAAACACAAGAAAGCTTATAGAAAGGAAGATGGTATGGCAACATAATTTTGCCAATCTTTTTGTAAGATTTTTTTCTTTGATAGCTCAATAGTTATGGTGTTCATTTTAATAACACTTTACAATAATACAAGTAACATACCAGTCTCTCCACTTTTCTCAGTAGAATGTTGAGTGTATCCAGTCGGAAGCTGATGTCCTCCCAATCAGAATTGACCACAACCAATGGTTTATTATTTGTCCATGGCAAGAAGTAATATTCGCATCCATCAAATACAGCGTTGGTTGGCTGTGTGGTCGACGCCTGTGGTGTACAACCATCATCCAACTTGTTACCATAGTTACCGATGCTGACTTCAAATTCCACAGGGTCATCTGTTTCACTGACCATGGTCGCATCAAGGAAGGCACAGTAGAGGCGGTATTTGCGACGACGGAGGAATTTCTGGACACGTAGGACTTGCTGGTGACCAATCTCTTCTGTCAGTACTTCAGGATGTTCTCCTAGTTTGGTCTCGATACTCATCATGACACGCCCACGATATGCCACACCATCACCCTGAGAATAAAAAATCCAATAGTACCTTATTATTGAAAATGAAATGAAACATAATGGGTTCCATAGAAATGTGTGTCAATTATAGCAAGCAGCAGTTTGTCACAGATTTGGGCACAAACATTCTGGACTAGCCTAATGGCTGGACATTTTGTCTCTTCTCTGTCATAGCTCAATATGCCTGTTAGGAATAGATTCACAAGGATGTAAATGGGCAACATATCCATTTCCTGAAAATCCATCTGGTCCTTGGACAGGTGGCCAGCGGGCTTGCGCGCAGTATGGAATATTTAGAGGGGTTTGTCCGGGGAATATGCAGCAGGGTATCGCCCCCTTCCTAAAAAAGTTTTTTGGCTCTTTTTATGACAAATTATCATCATCCAATTCCGGAAATGCAAAAAAAAAAATTTCCAGATTTTTTTTTAATGGCCAAATTTCTGGAATTCCGGCAATTTCCGTTAGATTTACATCCCTAATAGAATGCCTTACCTTGCCCATGTTGAGGTCCTCATATTGATCAGGAAGGTCAGAAAACTCCCTAGTAGAGCCATAGAAATTCACAAAGCATGGTCCAAATGTTGGTAGATAGCCTAACAAAGATGGCATAAAATGAGTGTTAATTTTGTCCACATTGCAAAATGAAATGAGATAATTACATGTTGAATTTTATGATTTAATATTTATTGACTGAAATTTTTAATAACACTTATTGTTATATCATCATTAATATAGCTAAGAAAATGCTGATACCTGTTGGTGGATATAATATAGCTTTATATGACTTTATATAGCTTTATGTGATATATATAAATTTGCTATATGAAAATGTTCTTCAACAAATCCAAATAAAGGTGATGTTAACATACCTCAATTTGGATTTGTTTAAGAACATTTTCATATAATGGACAGTCCTGATGAATCTATTTGCGGATATATAAATTTGGTTTGGGAAAATAACATATTATCATATATATTAATAGCATTCACAAATTGGTAACATTTAACTGTACTAACAGGTGTTACTGAACACTCAAAGCTTATGTGAGAAGCATCATGCAAAGATTCTTTAGAAAGAAAGTTTAGATGAAAATTCTTTAAGAATTTACATCTAAACTTTGACGCTTTGACAAAATCTGTGTGCCTGAAGTTGGGTTCCCTTACCTGCCTCTGTAGTTAGCATACCAGGAGTCAAAGCATATCAGCATAACAGGTGTCAAAGTTGAAGCCGGGTCAGAGTTCAAAGTAGTGCGCAATAGGTAGGTTGGTTGGTTGGTGGGGAAAACATCAGAAATTAGTGCATTAGAGGATTGAAAGGGTATTGCTTCAAGCCAGGAGTAAAGTAAGTAAATGCAACAAATCATGCAAACACATGCAATTAAAGTGATTATTTGAATGAGTTCTCTATGTAAAATGGTTTTGCGTTTTTTAACTTGTTCAACATTCAGTAACTTTTTCTGGAACAAAAATAGTTGATTTTCAAATAAATATAAAACAAAACCACAAAAACTTATCTACATGCACCAATCATGCAATGTAAACATGATTCTACCAAAAGATTTTAACATAAGTTGACCTTTTTATACCAAGAACTCATTTTTACCACAAATTGAATGGTAATTCAAAATGTATAAATAATTATAAATTTTATATATGGTTTAAGCAGTACCTGTGCAATATACATGATATTTAAAGAAAAAAACATTCTGAGAAATAACATTTAATAAATAACTGATCAAACACCATAGACATCCCTAGGGAGCCCAAGGATTCTCCAGGTAATGGATGGCTATATTTAAAAGCTCCTGTAAAGTAAAATAATCACATCTTCTTGTATCTAAGTCAAAAGCTTAATACAAGGAAAGAATATTTAAAAGCATAATGAATATATCAACCTTAACCCTTCCAAATTGTAACCAAACTGATCGACCAAATGTAGTATGAATGACAAATTGCTGCTGACTCATTCATCTACAACACGCTACATCATAAGTGCTCATCACAATGACCAAAATATGCTCTACAAACTATTCAGGAAATATGTATGGCAATACCGAGACACAGACCCTGATCAACTGATACAATTAACCATTACAGCCTGGATCGATTAAGTTTGGTATGCAAGGGTTAAAGGTTGCTAGACAATGTAAAAATAAGCATTCATTCATAAAATCACTTATACAAAGGATACAAAGGCTACTCTTACAAGATTTCACTGCATTTATATCATTCATTGAGCCAGCGAAATCATATTGAGATGTTGATTTCAAGACTCTGTTACTGCGTACTTGTGACCAGAGTTGAAGCTCTTCATGTTTGTTTAGGCATACAATTTTCAATTCATGTTTAGCATCAATTAGGCACTGACTTTTCAATATTTTGTAATTATCTGGTGGCATAGTTAGTCAGCATGAATGATGTAAATACAGCTCGAATATCAGTAAATTTCCATACACAAGTAATTATCATGCACTGAATCTTATAAAATATATGCATTAGAAGTCCCTAACAAGATAACCTTCCTTACATGCTTGATACGCAAGGAACTTATTTTTGTCATTTCTAAGCATTTGCTATTCATATTCTTATTAAAGTATGTACAAAGTTTTGTTCACTAAAAGCTACTAAGCATCAATCTTTGAATAATTGTCAATATTAGAATGACAAGCATAGATGACGCCAGTTAATGTTAGCATACTGTAAAACGATCGCATCATATCAAATCAGACATGGATTAAGTATAAAACTGGGATTATATGATACAAAAATACATCTCAACTTCAACATTACAAACTGTGCACTTAACAAAACATCACAAATTCATCTCATTCAATAAGTTATTGAGAGGAGAAACAGTTGATGAATTGAATTGTTAGAAAGAGAATTATATATGCAGTAATATTTGTTTTATTTTTTGTTGAATTAATGAGTGATAATGCCTATTTAATTGTAATTGTTATGTGAATTTATGCAATAGTAATACAATTTATTAGAAAAGGTATACATGCAAGTATAAAGAGTGTCCTTGCTTCGGAAGCAACATAACCCCCCCCCCCCCTTCTGACTGACTTTTGTTATTCTAATCTTTTGGTATATCTTTTGTTATATAAACTTGAAAAGGCAAAAAAAAAAAAAAAACCCAGACAATTCAAGTAGAGAATCTAACTGATTGACGTTTAGCTGAAGATAATGCAAAACAAACTTAAATGGGTTGCTTAGCAATTTAGGGACAAATCAGTGATTTGCTAATAGAATACCATAATATTTATCAAAAGTCATAATTTGGTATTTTTGGAACCAGCATAGATGAGCTAATAAATGATAGAAATGGCAAATATAAAAGCAATTTCAAATTTGGTTAACATATGGACATGAGCAGTCAATGCTGGGGATAGCCAATATGATTTACTGAAAAAATTATTTTGTAATCTTTTATGAAGTAGGCATGAGCTATCATGATCAAAGTGACCTACTGATGCTTATTGGTCATTTGTTTTGGTTTTGTTTTGGCAAAATCATTTTGTCCACAAAATTGTTGATTGTCCGTGTAAGATTCATAGATTCAGGACCTTCTATGTCAAAATAAAGTTGTTGATATTAAGTTATTAGTAGAATAATCACAATATATAGGGTGAAGAATATCAGTTGGGAATATGGTTATTGGTTGTTATTTCAGTACATAGCAGGCAGATGAAAGTCACACACTGGAAAACAAGAAATGTTGAACATGTTAATATATCCCTCTAAAAAGTATGTTATGAAGTTACAAGATTAGTTAGTTATTACACCACAATGGGAACATTACATCAATTGTGACAATAAAACTAATAAATATCAATATCCCCCACCCACAAAGGGTGACTCTTGGATTATCACAACAAAAATAGTAGCCCTGGAGATGGGCCCAAAGGGTGACTCTATTTATCACAAGGAACATAGATGGCCCCTAAGATGGCCCCGAAGGGATGAGGGAGAGGTTGAAGATATCCACTGAGAACCACACAAAGCAGAAAAAACTCTTAGTATAGCCATAAACGGGTATGTATTGAACTAGAAACTGGCCTGAAATCACCTTTAGTTTTGGTTTGTTTGTTTGTGTATTTGTTTATTGTCTCCATTATAAACAGGGAGTAAAAAGGTTACCCAGAAAAAATAAATGGAACAATATTGCAACCTTTCAGTAAGGGCTAACTATATGTCCATTTGTTCTCTAAAAGGGGTGGACCAAATGTTGGATGGTATACAAGACATGTGCCATGGAAGTGGGCAAGGTGCCAAAGGAACAAGGTAAGTGGGACAGAAAATTGACCATGTTTTACTGTCCACATGGTCCCTGTGGGTTTACTTGACCAATCCTACTTGGCTTTTGCCTTGGGTACACAAAAAGCACATAAAACAATAATTTAAAAGTTAATATACACCAATACAAACATAATTACATAATACATACAAGAACACCCCTACTGATCAACATTGCAGACTTGTATACACACTAAAGATTTCATCAATATAATATAGCAGAATAATGCAATATTAAAAAAGTCAAAATGAAAAATATACCATCATTATCATCTGGTCCAACCATACATTTATTTTCAAGTTCAGCTCCTTTAGCCACAGACAAAAAATTTTGAGCAAAAAGTAAAACAATATTGACATATCACTCATCGGTTTAATATTGGTTTAGTACAAAACAGAGCAAGATCTTATTCATGAAGCTGCTGTTAGGAAACAATTCAACAAAAAAAGTAGCAGAATTCATTAAGAGTTAGCAGCAGCACTTAGATCAGAAAGTATAACACAGACACAACATTTTGTGAGGTGAGCCACATGATGCAAAGTCATGTCATCAGGGGCATATTTTATCAGCCAATTAGCATATACTGCACCTTTCTGATTTACACATTTCATTCACATGAACATTTGTACTTATACCAACTTCAACAAAATCCTTCAAGTTCAACACTTGCAACAACACACAACATAAGTCCAAACCTTGACCAATTTGTCTTCTAATCACCATAGCAACCAATTTGGATGGACCTTACATACACAACTTTTGGAAATAACACTGTAACAAATTATCCTGAAAATCCTATTTAGAGGGGGCCTGAGTTAGTTGTAGTTGTTCAGTCCTTGCTTTGCACCATTGAGATTTCCAGTGTATGCTTTCTCTCCAACGGTTTTTTCTGGGTACTCTGGTTTCCTCCTACATCTCAACCGAGACTTTACCGAGTAAGCCATACATTTATTCCACCTACTCTCCCAAACTGATAATGATCAAGGAAAGTATTGGAAATGGTGCAATAATTTAGTCTGAATAGTCAGCCAATATGGGCCAATGAATCCATCAATCAAACTAATTTGCAAATGGTTACAATCAAGCACACATAACTCATACACATTAAATGATAACCGATGTACAAAATAAAACATAAACATAGCACTGCACTGACGTACTTGGTTTAGTCCAAAGGGATGGACTCACACTATACACTCGCTATGTCTGTAAGGGCCACAAACTGTGGCTAACATTCACCCTGACACACAAACAAATATCAGAACAAACACAACATATGAAAATAAATCACACAAGACATGATGACAATCACTATACAGACACCATCAAAGTTGGCTAACAGTTTTCCAAATAATGTATTATGTATCATTCCAATTATTATCTCCATTTCTGTTCATGATAACATGCTGACTGATAATCGCATTCCATGCTTATGTACTTAGCGCAGTAAGTTTTTGATCTTCCTCATCGTAAGTGAGCTTTTTCCCTGGCAATCCATCACTTGGAAGCACTATACGTCCAAATAGAGAATAATATAATGGTGCATCAGTGATCATATGTTTCATTACTCCTTGATTTTCACCATCACTTATATTCTTTAAAAGAGTGTATTACACTTTAAAAAGTAGACAGAAAATATTTGTGTGTAATTTTAGGGATGAGTTTTAGGCAAAACGCCTGACAATCATCAACTCTAGATAACACCTGAGTAACCCAGTTGCTATCAATTGCCTGAAACATTATCAGAATGCCTTAAATCCTGCAAGTTAAAGAAAGCTTATATCCTGTCAAAGTCCTGATGTAATGCACACAACAGTTAACCCATTGTCATGTCATCATTACGCAGTTACCAGCAGCACCTGATAAAGATGAAACGATAGTCCACCTGAAAACCCCTAAAGAGCAACTAATACTGACTTGAAAAGAAGGAATGGACGACTAATCTACACCAGGCACAAAACGAAACTCGTCAGTTATATTCATCCTTGCTGTTCAATAACTTGATAATTTTGGATTATTTTGAAATATACATTTTGTTAATTGGACTTTGCTTTCTCATTTGACACCCTGTTCGTAAAAACGAACAAGAATTGACCAAGATATGCGCCTCCAAAGCCTCAAACCCTAAAATCAAAAGTTGCATTTTCAACGATTTTCAATGGGAACGCATCGTTGTGTTGCACACAAGCACCACGGGCCAATCAATAAAGCACACAGTGTAGCATGCACAATTGTATGGTTAAAATTGCAACTTTTCATTTTGAGGTTTAAGAGTTTGGAGGTGCATATCTTGGCCAATACTTGCTCAATGTTCACGAACAGGGTGTCAAATGAGAAAGAAAAGTCCAATTAACAAAATGTATATTTCACAATAATCCAAAATTATCAAGTTATTGAACAGCAAGGATGAATATAACTGACGAGTTTCTTTTTGTGCCTGGTGTATATCCCAATCCTATAAGGCATCAGATCAGCCATGCAGAGAGAGAATATAATAATCAATTCAAAATCAACAAAATCAAATCAACCTAGTGATTTCAAAGGTTTGTATGGTTCACTTGGTGGTGTTATGAATCCCGGTGACATAGTTCCTGGAGACATGACCCCTGGTGACCTGACCCCTGAAGGTGACATAGTGCCTGGTGACCTGACACCTGTGTGATCGTCGAATACAATTAACTGAAGGTCTTTTTGGCTGGCTGATTGTGCTGCTGCTGCAACCAAAGTGCATTTGTAATTAGTAATACAAAATATTGTTTATTAAGGTTTGAAAGCATATTTCAACTTTATCTGTTGTGATATATTTAAAATTGATATTTGAAAAGTTTTACGCTTAATAAAAGCAATGAAATTTCAAAGCTATATTATTATATTGAACCGTACCATTTTCTTGCACAGTTAATTTGGACTATTATGTCAATTATAAATAAAACAATTTCCTTTTCTTTTATGCAAATTACACATTTTGAAAGTTGAAATAAGTTTCACTTGTAACATTATTACCTTAATGTTTGCTATGAATTAAATCAAACAAAAGCAAATACCTATGGTCCTACAACTTTATAATGATTAAAAGGAACCCAGAACAGAAGGGAGAAATGCCATATAAAACCAACCTTTACCCGCAAATATACTATACTAAATAGAAACTGAATGGGTGCAATAAAATTATGAAGTTCATTGCCCAGAACTTCACAATTGCTATCAAAGTTAAACCGGCCCAGTAAAATGTGGGATACAAGAAAAGATACACCCCAATACATATCAATTTGGGGAGCACCACCAAAAATCCAAATATAGCTGTAGATATGAAAGAAATATTTAGAATGACTTTCACATGTTGAGTGGTCCTTTTTTTTTATAACAACAAAATAAAAATAGTAAGAAAATTTTTTACTGGTCGCATTTTTTTGCAAATTTCTTGAAATATGATGCTAAGAAAAATAGACCAATAAGAACAAGACATTATCTATCATACAGATATTTAGCTCCTGATAAGTAATTTCTTTGAAGAAACACCCTGTAAACAGAATGTTTTGAAAGTTAAACACCAACTAAAAACAAACAAATCTTTACCCCCAAGAAAGACATAGAAACTGTGGACCCAAAACAGTGTTTTCCACACATGGTGAGAAAAGGGACATGTATAAATACCATACCAATGGGGGGTAGACCCAAAACAGGAATGTTTGTTCCAATCCCTTACTCCTTAAAGGGACCATTGAAAGAAAATATTATTTGGTATCAAAATAAAGCCCATAAAATATAGAATCAATATCTAAAACAATTGAAGAACTAACTATTTTAGAATTAAAAATACAATAAAAACAACGTGCTCGATTTACCCCCTTCCGACGCTACATCGCGTCATTTATCAAAAGTAGAAAATTGGGCGCTTTCGGATGACGCCATTGTGGTTACGCTTTAGAGTTGCGTTGACATTTTTGCCGAGATAATTTGACAACAGCTATCAGATGCAATAATCATGATAATACAACCATTTATATAATTATTTAAAGGTCAAGTAAAAACAAAATACCAGTTGATTGTCCACATGTTATCAAAAAGAGGAAGTGGAGGGCCTTTTTATTTATCATTTTCTTACAATGCAAATGGATTTAGGCCTATGTATTATTCCCGGACATTATTAGTTGTGTAACTTGTAGAGGAGGATGATAGGATCGAGGCTCTTGTTATTTGATGGTTCTCTGAGAGGATGATTAAAACAGAGCCTCTAAATTGAAATGCTTATTGGATAGAAGCAAATCTAAACAATTGACAATATTATTAACTTTTGAAACATTGAAAAAAGGTTTCCCTTATAATAAAGAAAATAGCATTAAATATGTCAGACCTCAATGGCAATGCCATGCGAAAGGAAGCGGGCAAGGGGACGATCAATTGTCTTTTTTTTTTCATCATCATCAAGCATGCAGCTTCCTATTTTACTAGGAAATTACTTAAAATTACTAGGAAATTTACTTTAAATTCAACCACCGGTCAACATGACCAAGATATGATTCTGATGACTTTATGTAGGCCCTACATGGCATGTATAAAACCATAGAACTAATTATGAGTAGGCCTAGGCCTATGATATATGACGATGACGAAGGGAATATCGCCAAGATTTGCCGCAACACATAAATTGCAGATGATATTCCGGCACGAGTACCTCCCATGGGTATTATTATTATAGGCCTATGTATTTTTTCCGTAGGGCCTACCTTAAAATATTCATGAGATGACAATTGGTTTTAAAAAAAGCCTTTTCTTCCATAAGTTAACTTTCAAAAGTGCTTATTTTCATACCCCAAACATGCCAAAGTAGGCCTAGGCCCTTTTATTTTGCAAATTTATTCCCCTAGATGCCATGTGTTATACGAGACACGTGCCTATATTATTTGAGCCGTTGACACTGGGGCAGTAGCTGAACATGACATGCAAGTTGTTCTTGAAATAAATTACGAGGAGCGCTTACATACATACATAGGCCTTCAAAAAGCCTATATGCTACAAACATCAAATGGGAACTATTATAGGCCTACACTTATTTTAATCCATGGATGGTTAGGCCCGGGTAGGCCTACAGTTACAAAGTTTATGTTGATTGGGTAAATCTTGTAAAATACAGCGCGCGCCTGGCTGGATATTTCTAAAAACGAAATATCCAGCCAGGCGCGCTGTATTTTACAAGATTTACCCAATCAACATAAACTTTGTAACTGTAGGCCTACCTTTGATAAAACGCTTCGGACACTTTGCACTTTCAAGTTTCAGTGGGAGTTGAGATTGGATTAGGCCTATAAGCATTTCCAAAACGCAAAACTAAAGGCTGACAGTTAATATTGTTCATGATTGTTTGGAGTGGCCTATGTTCCTCTCGTGGTTCTTTATCTTCGAATTTGTTTCTCGTTTTTCATAGACCTTTAAAAATAAATAAAAATTAATTTCGGCTTTTATATAATAGCGCCTTTTTCCAGATCTCGGAGGGTTCAAAACGCTGTAATTTCGCTGCCATGGTACTGTCACAATCAGATCGCATCATCTAGGCTGGATGCTGCCGAACCTGTCGCAAATCTAGCCGCACTTGGATTGTAACATCCACCAATTATCTTTTCAGCTCCCCAAATTTCATTGGGTGAAGGATGTTTTTGATAACCAAACAACTAATCACCGATTTTTGAGAAGCAGGAGGAAACTGGAGATCCCGGAGAAAATCTGCGAGCATGGATCCGGGATGGGGATAAACCAAGTTCACATGAGTCTTTTGGCCGCGCGCCGGGGCTTGAAGTTGAACCCGGGACCTCAGTGTGATGCAAGGCGAGAACCGCGCCAACTCGCTCTCCCGAGCCTGACTTTTGTTTTGAACCTGGTCCCGTCCCATAAGTGTGTCTCAACACGGAGCGACCGTACAAACAAACACACTTTAATCACTCGCAATTCAGCTTCCAAACTTCGGAGTCAGTATCGGCTTGCGTTTCAGCCCGGCGGTTAACCTAGGCCGCACTCCCGGGAGGTATGCTAATTAGGCCTGAAGAAATTAAGTCGCATGTCATTAACCCGAAACATCATTGCCTTCTCTTTCCTATCCTCACCAGATATTTCAGAGGAAATAAGTAAAGAGTTGCCTCATCAGTAAAAACAAATGATACTCTGAGTCTCTTGCAAAAGCCGAGCAGCTAGCACTGACAGCTTTGACTTTAATTGTTAATATGAAGGCCTAGGCCTAACTTACTTATGTTTCCCCGTTGTTGGCCAATTTTGTAGGCCTAGCTAGAATTTATATAAAGGCCTATCATAGAAGTCGTTGTAGCTTTGTAATTTATATTATAATATCCTTTTTAATATACTTGTTAGGCCTAAAAGGCACAGAAAAGTTCATTGCTGTAAACACGGTCATGCGTTGGTTTAGGACCAAGTCTGGACTATGCAGTGTTGCCATGCAGCGGAAAGGATAACCACTTTGACGTCACAGGGGTTGCCACGTGTCTCTGCACATATGTATTGGGCGGAGCGACGCGACATTGGGCGCTTTGTCTTTATTTGCTGATTTGGGGGGTAAGATAAAGGAAAATTGCGTTTATCATTTTAGAAATGGATTCTATATGTTATTAGCTTTATTTTGATACCAAATATGTTTTTCTTTCAATGGTCCCTTTAAGATAACTCCCAAAACTCAATATTGTAGTACTCATTGTCTCAATCTTAAAAAGTGTTTTATCACTTAATTGCAGATGTTAGAAACAAAAAGCTATGATAATTACCAAACATTATACAAGCAGAGGAACTTCTGCTTTAAATTCACCAATAATCTGAATGATATATGAAGGCAGCATCTATCAGTAGTCATTACAGAATTTTTCATTCCTTTGTAAGGATAAAACACTTTTTAAATGTTTGAAGTAAATGAAACACCATCCCAAATACAGAACAGGTTTTATAAAAAAAATAAAGCCCTTCATAACATAAACAGTATCCATGACAACCCTGCTTCCACCAATCATACCTGGACTGTCGTCATCATCATCACTTTCAGCAGCTAAAATCAAGTAAGCGATAAGTCTTAATGATATACTGTAACACTGTTTTACTGAAAGAAGCAATTAGCTATGTTATTGGAAGTTCTCTACTGGTGCCTTCCCAACCCATTTTGCAACTTGTGTGGTTTAGTGTGACTTGATTTACTCTGCCAACAATTTGGGAATTAGAGTAAGCTATTTTTCATTCACTACTACTACAGTCAGTCTACTCTGAAGTACAAAGTACCGACGCGGACGCACACATTGTGCCGACTTTGAAGGCACGCATACCTGCAGCAGAGACACCACACTGCGCACTGTTTACGCGTCGTATACGCGCACATTGTCACTTTGTACTTCAGAGTGGACAAACTGTACTAATACTATCTCAGCCAAAATTATATACACCATCTTCCATTCTTGTTTCCCTGTTTGTCATGTTTGAGATCATACTCATCCAAATTGCTTTTTCCCATACTCTGAATATGAGCCCTTTTTCTGCTCTTCTTAATTTTGGGTATTGCAGACATGGTAAAATAAACGGTTACTTACAAAAAAAGGAATTTTGGCTGAGATCTGAATTGATGTGATTAGAAATGATATGTGGTAGATTCATGCAAACAAGCATTTAACTATGTGTGTACAAAGGGAGTAAAACAATCATCTTTACACATCAAACTATTAGATTTGGATACATTTTACACAGGATACATGGCATACAATGTAATGAGTTTCCTGTCAGACAAGTATCATTGAGATCTAGTCACTGACTGCTTCTTTGGGATTCATCATTTTCTGTAGACAAGGGAAGTCTACTTTAATCTCTTGGGTCTAGTATTTTATGGGCGGTTTCTTTCAGAGCAATGATATTCCTTGGAGTTCAGGGTCAGTCTTTATATACTTGCCTGACAGAAAATTTATTCAAGTGATAACTCATAAACTCAGTTACACATACTGCAACAACAAAACAATACATTTTTGAAGCAAAACAAATGTGTTACACTTATCGTTGTTGAACAGGAAAAACCTCCTATGTGCTTGTGGTCCTTGAACATGTCTAAAACAAAACTGGAACAGGTTACATAAAAGGTTTTGCTTTAAACATGTTCAGGGGCCAATGACACATAGGTTTTTCCTGCACAATGATGTTATATAATTAACCCCTGTGGTCAAATTATTGGCCTACTCTGATTGGTTACAAAGAGGGCTATCTCATGTATTGAGCAAATTTGGTAAGAAAAGTCAGTAGGGCTGAAGGAGATTATAAACCTGTAAATATTACTAATAGATTTAAAAGCCCTATTTTGATTGGTTACTCAGATGTTTATACCATGTAATTAACCAATCGAGAGCACTGTATAAAGTCAGTATTACCCATGGAGTTAATATAACACTTCACTTTTGATGCTGATCAATTAATTAGCACTGTCTGTCACTGCATTATTTTTCAATGGAGAGTATTTTTGATCTTCACTTAGTCTCTTCACAGAATGAGCTGTTCAGCTAATTTATTGTACATCCATATAATAGCCATCTGTAGCTTAAACTATTCAATTCAGTACACTATGTAGGCCTATAGATTATTAAAAATTTCTTACAGTAAATCATGGCTTTCATATAGAATTGGCTATTCAGATCAAGTTGTAAGTTATCATAATCATCACTGTCTATATCAGAGTTAGCAAGCGGCAAAAGATTCAACTTGCCTGCTAAAATCGTCAATAACCATTGCTGTCAAAAATGAGTGACAGACAGGGGAAAAACTAGCTAATATAAGCCACCCTATATACACTATTTGAGATTTAAGCTTACCATCTTCTCCAGGAGATGAGATTTTAGACAGGTCAATGAAAGTTGTGCCAATGTAGTCATCATTGGATAGACGATCCCTGTATGGTTTAAAACATAAAATACAATACAAAAGGGTCCTTTTGTACCTTACTTTTCTACTATACCATTTTGTCATGAAGATTTGCCAGCAAGCTGCTGTAGTACCTTGTGGTACATGATCTCTACTGGACCAGGAATCTTGAGTATGCTAGTTCTTATCCCACTACAGATAAATTAGGTGATTCTTGGCTGATCTTGAACACTCGGAATGCTAGTGGCTCCATGATAAACAGACATGCCCATAGCGCGGTACAGAAGAAAGCACCCCTTACACACTTAGTACGCTACATGGACACAACAGGTAGGGTCGAGCTTGGCCAAGAATTACTTAATTTTACCTGTAGTTCAGATATTTCACTCTCTCAATTTATCATACACAGTTTTCTTATAAAATTCAATATTTTGCACAATGAAATCAGGACATACAACAAATTCTTTTCTTTTAATATAAGAATCTCAACTTGAATTATGCACTTACCAATCTCTCATTTGCAGTTTTAGCCTTTCACACATAGATGGGAACTGTATTTGAGGAAGAAATGGATAAACATGAAATATGAACTTCTTATGTACCTATATATATTATCTTGAATTTGTATCAATATTTAAGTTTATTTTAAGATTAATTTGGCATATTTCTAGCCAGCTATATACAATCCAGTGTAATCAGCTTCTTGACAAAATACCTTCCTTACTTATTCACATTTGATATAATATTACATTTAAAAAGCTAATTCAACAACCTTGTAGCATGGTTTTTGTCAGCTTTGTTTTCATTTTTTATTCGACCAATATAATTTTTATAGAATGAAATGATAAAAAGTATTACTTCTGACTCGGCTATAACAGTAAGAATGGTTAAACTTGTAATAAGAAGTGATTTATCCTTAGTTGACAATTTGCAATACATATATTCATGTTTTAGCAACGGATCGTCTACGTATATCGTGAATAACTTGCGATACAATATCTTACCCTGATAGGCACCCTGAGTTCTACATTCCATTCTGGGTGGTCATTGCATTCCTTCACTTCGGTCTTCACCTATTGTATAACAAACCAAAAATAACACCCAATTATAAACAAGACATCACAAAGAGTAAAGCTGTGGCTAAATCCATTGATGAGATGAAGTTGATGGAATTCTTGCTTTTGTTGTTTTTGTATATACATATATTATATCTGTTCTGCGTTTTAGTAATTGCTGGAATTATGTGTTCTCTGTAATTGTTTTATTGTTTATTTTGCTTTTTATCATGTTGCCTGTACTGTGAGGCTGTACAGCGCTCAGTGGCTTGCTTGCTTGCAATGGGCGCTCATAAATCTCTCCTTTATTATCAATTATTAATTATTAATTCCCATTTCTTGAATACAACATATAGGCTGAAGATGTGCATCGGAAGTGAATCCAACCACGCCAACTCAACCATGATTGGTTAGTATTTTCATTATTATATCCATGGTCGTGCGTTTGCGTTGTATTTGGAATATGCGTCATACGATCGCGGTAGGACAGCTTACAGCTTTAAACAGCTGTGTTCATTCAAATGAAATTTTTACTATAGTAACTTTGGTAAGCACCTTTCCATGTGCATAAAATACCTACATAACAGTGTAGTTGTGTAAACAATTGAATACCTGAGTGAAAGAAGGGCCCAAATCCATCAACAGTGTTCTTAAGAGCTCTTGAACATAATTTTTTAGAAGTGGCTCTATACCTCAAAAAATAGATTTTTCTGATATTTTGTGCAATGATGCATGTTAGGGTGTTGACTACTTGTGTGACTAAAAAATTCAAAAATCGGCTCGTTGCCATGGAAACGGCCAAAACCCAGATTCTGTCATTTTGGGCCGATTTGGCAGTGAAATTAGTTAAAAAACATGTTATTTAAAGTGTTCGCTGCATCTAAGCCATATAATACTGGTACATTACATTAAGTTCTGGTGAAAGGACATCTATTCATCTGATGATCAGCATATTTAAAGGTCAATAAGTTATTCTTAAGGGTACGTGCAGAGCCCATCTGTCAGGTGTATTTTCACTTTTTCATAAAATGTCATTTTAGCACCTAAAATATCATCATGAAAATCAACAACCCGGTGTTGCCAGGATTTTGTCCATTCTAGTGTGGGTAGTACAAGCTAGGTACTTTACATTTTAGTAAAAATCAGCTTGGGCAAATGTTACTTCTAAATACAGTGTTGCCAGAAAAACCGGTATTTTTGCAAATTGACATTTTGTCAAATTACGCCTTTTTGTCACAATTATGTGCATTTTGACAAATATTTTCCTTCAAGGTGAATCCAAACAACACTTTTTCATCTTTGTAAATATCTAAATACTGAAAATTCACAATTAGTGTTGCCAGAGTTCTTGATAAAACACCCAATATTAGTATTTTACTGATAGTATGATTTATTGTTGATGGTTTGATTGGGAAATGCTTATTTCTAATTTTCATACATCGAATGTACATAGTATAGATTGTTATATGAATGTTTAAACACCTGAGCACAAAGTAAGTGTTGCCAGATTTCTTGATAAAACACCCAAAATCATAATGCCACGATCCAGTCCTTTCACGCTAAAGTTGACAACGTCAAAATTTGGTTTACTATCATCAATAGCTTGTCCTAAAAAGCGTAATCAAATTTTGACAACCCCACGGTTCTAGTATTATGTAGTGCAAAGTTATAGTCAGGGTAATTATGGGTATTAATTTTGTTCTTTGTTTTCTATTGAATTTTGAACTGGTCACTCAAGCCTTACTGGACTGGATCAATAATAATCAAAAATATTAATATCAATTTCAGCAATAATTAAAAAATATATAAATATCGTAAACAAAAATATTATCATCAATATCAAAAATATTAACATCAATAATATCAATAATAATCAAAAATATTAACATCAATATCAATAATTATCAAAATATTAATAATATAATATTAATATCAATATAATCAAAAATATTAATATCAAAATTAATCAAAAATATAAATATCAATTTCAATAATAATAAAGAATAATAATAATAATATCAATATCAATAATAATCAAAAATATTAATATCAATATCAATAATAATCAAAAATATTAATATCGATATTAATAATAATGAGAAATATTATTATCAAAATCAATAATGATCAAATAAATTAACATTAATAATAATCAAAAATATTAATATCGATATCAATAATAATCAAAAATATTAATATGAATATGAATAATAATCAAAACTATTAATATGAACTAATAATAAAAAATATCAATATCAATATCAATAATAATCAAAATATTAATATCAATATCAATAATAATCAAAAATTTTGATATCAATTTCAGTAATAATTTAAAAAATATAAATATTAATATCAATAATAATCAACAATATTGATATCAATTTCAGTAATAATTTAAAAAAAATATAAATATCATTATTAATAATAATCAAAAATATTATCATCAATATCAAAAATAAACAAAAACATTAACATCAATAATATCAATAATAATCAAAAATATTTAGATCAGTATCAATAATTATCAAAAATATTAATATTAATATCAAAAATAATCACAAATATAAATATCAATTTAAATAATAATCAAGACTATTAATATCAAAATCAATAATAATCAAAAATATTAATATCCATATCAATAATAATCAACATATTAATATCTATATCAATAATAATGAGAAATATTAATATCAAAATCAATAATGATCAAATATATTAACATCAATATCAATAATAATCAAAAATATTAATATGAATATGAATAATAATCAAAAATATTAATATGAATAATAATCAAAAATATAAATATCAATATCAATAATAATCAAAAATATATATTAATATCAATATCAATAATAATTAAAAATGTTAATACAAATATCAATTTCAAATATTAAGATAGTTTTGATTATTGTTGATATTGATATTAATATTTTTGATTATTATTGATTATTTTGCTTATTATTGATATTAATATTACTATTTTGCTTATTATTGATATTGATATAAATATTTGTGATTGTTATTGATATTGATGTTAATATTTTTGATTGTTATTGATATTGATATTGATAGTTTTGATTATTAGTATTATTGATATTGGTATTAATATTTAAAAATATTATTGATATTGATGTTAATATTTTTGATTATTATTGATATTAACCCTAAAACTACGAAGTACCACCCCAAGATTTCTTATCCATCATAAAAAAACGCGTGCATTTACGCCCCGACCTAAACTTATCATAGATCTATCCTTTGCGCTCATGTTAGTGTAAAAATGTTTACCAGCACCTTACCTGGGGGTAGGACCGGTTGTCAAAGATGACAATAGAGGGGGTGTTGGTGAAGGCCACCAATGGTTTCTACAGTAAAATAAATTATTTTCATTTCGCTCATGTAAAATTATTATAAGCTATTGACTTTTTACTTGTTAGTTTGAGGAGAACAGTCGGTCAAATCGCATTTTTCTAGAATTTTTAGCCAATACTTTTGTACATAGCTGAAATTTTCCAAATTTGCATGGGCACCCTCACATTATAACGTCATAGCGACATTACGAGAGTAATGTTTGTACTTATTGGTATCACTGGGGGTAGAGGAGACCCATAGCTATACATTGATTCCAAATTAACGGTAATTGAAAATTAGGTGGTTGCAACCTCCTTCGTAGTCCGTGTTACAAAATATGGCTCAGTAGTTCTAGGGTTAATGTTAATATTTTTGATGATTGTTGATAATGATGTTAATATATTTGATATTATTATTAATATTATTAATGATAGTAAACCATATTGATGTTAATACTTTTGATTATTATTTATATCGATATTAATAGTTTTGATTATTATTGATAATGATGTTTATAGGCCTACATTAATATTACTATTAATATTGATGATAGTAAAAAAAATTGATGTTGGATCGTGGCACATAAATATATATATGATTCTGGGTGTTTTATCAAGAATTCTGGCAACACTTACTTTGTGCTCAGGTGTTTAAACATTCATATAACAATATATACAATGTACATTCGATGTATGAAAATTAGAAATAAACATTTCCCAATCAAACCATCAACAACAAATCATACTATGACTAAAATACTAATATTGGGTGTTTTATCAAGTGGCAACACTAATTTTGAATTTTCAGTATTTAGATATTTACAAAGATGAAAAAGTGTTGTTTGGATTCACCTTGAAGGAAAATATTTGTCAAAATGCACATAATTGTGACAAAAGGCGTAATTTGACAAAATGTCAATTTGCAAAAATACCGGTTTTTCTGGCAACACTGTATGTAGAAGTAACATTTGCCCAAGCTGATTTTTACTAAAATGTAAAGTACCTAGCTTGTACTACCCACACTAGAATGGACAAAATCCTGGCAACACCGGGTTGTTGATTTTCATGATGATATTGTAGGTGCTAAAATGACATTTTATGAAAAAGTGAAAATACACCTGACAGATTGGCTCTGCACGTACCCTTAAGAATAACTTATTGACCTCTAAATATGCTGATCATCAGATGAATAGATGTCCTTTCACAAGAACTTAATGTAATGTACCAGCATTATATGGCTTACATGCAGCGAACACTTGAAATAACATGTTTTTAACTAATTTCACTGCCAATTAGGCCCAAAATGACAGAATCTGGGTTTTGGCCGTTTCCATGGCAACGAGCCGATTTTTGAATTTTTTTTAGTCACACAAGTAGTCAACACCCTAACATGCATCATTGCACAAAATATAAGAAAAGTCTATTTTTTGAGGTATAGAGCCACTTCTAAAAAATTATGTTCAAGAGCTCTTAAGATAGTAACAAAAAACAAAATATTTGGAAAAGTTTTAAGAGATAGACTGTTTTCATCTTGAGGGGACCTTTAGTACTGGTACATGAACATACATTATAACATACATGTGAAATGATACATGTTGCAATGGCAACGGTACATGTCTTTTAAAATATGATAATCTCATTTTTGTAAAATGGGGTTGTGCCCTTCTTCTGCCCTCAGGTATTCAATTTTGTTTACGCTTGTATCGTGAATTCATATCAAACTTGGACAATAATTTCAAAAATATCAACAAATTGCCAAACACTTGTTTCCTTCGTCAAAATGACCCATATTGTGCCTCAATTTCCCATAATTGAAAAGTTAAGAATCATATAAAGAAACCTACAAATAAACACTACCCTCCATGATGGCTTGACCCTTGATATTTCCACAAACATCCTGTTATTCAACATGTCCACTTAAAATATTATGATTCAAACATCGTAAAATGATGTCTGTACTTTTTCTGACAGCCTTGGCATTTAAAATTGTTACACATTTATCTCCAGTATTAATGACAACAACCTGAGTGGTTGTCATCATCAGTCTTGTACACACTTGTTCACATATTTGGTTGTGACTGAAATTGGGAGCACACTCCCAACAAATGTTGTATAAAGAGCTTCAGGTAGTAGAATGAAGAAAGTAAACTGAAAATATAAACGCCTACCAACTGCACTGTATGCCACTGATGTGCAGTAGAGGGACTGCTGTGCATGCCACTGATGTGCAGTTCAGTGTGTTGCCAGCAATTTAAGGTAGGGTATAGTCATTTAAACCTTTTGTCATGTGTTTACAGTATTTACATTTTATTTCTATTTTCTTTTAAACAAATTTTGCACACTTCTGAACATACAGGATAATCACAACATCTACATAAAGCTTAAGAAAGCTGTATTAACAGTATACTGTATTACCTCAAATAATTCTTGTGGCTCAGTCTCAACCTAAACAATCCTCTACCCTCACTCAAACTTAATCTAAGAGCTTATATTACCATATTACCATAACCAATATTTCCTGCCTATTTAAGTCTTAAAATATACGTAAAAGGATATGCTAAATTGGTGCATTTAAACACTTATAAAATTGAAATAAGTTGAAAATAAATGTTTGAATTTTTGTTGGATAACACTGAGTGATGTGTTGTAGATATGGGTTGCTTGGATGCTCCACCATATCTCATACTTGTCACGGAATGCACAAAATTAGACATTAAATCTTGAAGATAATGAAAAGGACTTTCAATATTAACTCTCATGAAATTCAAGCTCCACCCAAATATAACATGAAGATTTGTATCTATGCAAAGGTTAGCAAATATATGTTTGCACTAGTATAAAATTTGTGTAAGGCCAAGTAAAATAAATAACATGTATGTTGTTCAGATTTTCACAAAATTTGGTGAGGGAGGCCTTTATTATTTGTTAATTTATTACAAATTTACTATTCATTTGTGTACAATCGCAATTGCTAAGGCTTTGTCAACACATTATAAAAATGGGGAGGCCCCTAATATTTTTATTATTTCCCTAAAGCCCTACCACTAGAAAAGTGTTTGCAATGAATTTATAAATGATAACCAAGAATTTCTTGACATGTCTTTTCGTCATAACAATTTTAGAAACAAAGTAAGGGAGAAAATAAGAAAAATATGTTCTTTTTGATGTCCTTTTTCGACTACTAATTGGCAAGTCCTATTTACTCTGTAAGACAGGTTGGTGAAGATTTCCCCCAGGAATTAGCTCCTTTAAGTGTTGTCGCATAGGAACTAAGCACATCCCCTAGTTTACCCTGTTTATTAACAAATCTGTCACAGTCGCACATAATTGATTGATTCTCTCAAATAGCCGTATCCTTACAATGCACGCAAAGGGAAGAGGCTGCAGTAAAAATACATGTGCTCCACAGATCACATGGGTTATCTACTTGGCGACGACTCTATAAACTATGACTAAATCCTAGTTGCCCACAAAAGGGATTTCTAGTCACTAAACACTCATAAAATAACCAACCCTAACATCTAAAGCCAGGATTTCTCGGTGATACGGAAAAACGGAAAAATTCACGGAAATCGGGGTTTGCTCACAGAAATATGAAAATGCCACAAAATAGTGTAAAAGTGTGTAAAATGTCTAACTTTTGTGTTGATTTGCAAAATAAAACAAAGAAAAGTGTTCATTTAGCAGTAATCAACCATTAAACAATCCATTCTAGCATTAATTCTAGGCCTACGATCCAAGATTCTGGCCATACTACAGTAACTAAAAGGTAAGACAAAACACTTTTAAAACATGCTTGTTTGAACTTTTCAGTGCTTTATAGTGGAAAACGGAAAACCACGGAATCGTCCAATTTGTCCAATTTTAAAGTTTGTAACACGGAGAAATTGTGGCTTTACTAACACCCCATAACAAAGACAAGTGGAGATGACATACATTTTGCATTTAATGAGGTCCGGAAGTTTATCAATTCATGCACAGATGAGAATATTGTGTCTTACACTGTTTGGAATTACACTGTGTACAGATGTTATTATGAATATATAAAATCTTCAAAACTTTGGTATAAATTCCTCTACCGATTTAACCCTTGACTTCTTGCACCAGAGTCAAAAATTACAACCACTACCACTACTTTAATAAGACAACTTCAAACACATTTGTATACATGTAACTAGACCACAAGCCAAATACCTGAAACCAATAAGGGGTATCCTCTCATAATTTGACCACATCAAAACATACTTATGACTTATTCAAAGTGCACTTTCCCACACTTACGCCAAAATGCATCCTAATTTATACTTCTAGACTATGATGTTATTTGGCAATTATCTGTCTCAGGAAACTGTAATATGACACCAAGGAATGGATTATGGATTAAAGGATATGATACATGAAGCTGTTGGGTTTTCTGCTTGAAATCACATATCTTGGTTGCAATATAGTCAATGAAATCACTTCAGTTAACCGCTACAGGATAGTTTGCATGACATGGCACATGAGTACACAATGATAACTCATGCAAGAAGAATCAACTTAACACATTTTCTTTCCGAGGTCAACCCAGTACAGACAGATATAGTAGCTATCCAAGACAAGAAAGAGTGAACAATAATTTTTCCCTTCTTCTTTTCTTAGCCAATTAACAATATTTCTTTAAATCATTAACAATATAGTTAGACAATACATGATATGAGCTCAAGTGATATGTCCTGAATTATCTCTTGGCACATTGACATTGAAGTCCAATACTTAACCATGTGTGGTAGCTTGTACATGTGAATGGGAAGGGACTGACAGGGTTGATCCACTACTCCTGTGGCCTGTCAGGGGTCATCAATCAAAATTTACACTAAATTTGTTAACCAGCACTTACAATGAATACCGCAAGTCCATATATGCTATAGTTCATTTGGCTTCCTCGAGAGAGAAATTGGCGTCAGTGACTCAGTGTGTGCTCTAGTGCACGTAGTATTAAATTGTGTGCATTGACTTAAAGAAATGTTTATCCTGACCCATATGTACATGACCCCAAAACCATCCTTCACCTTCATGATCACAAGTACTAACCTTCTTGCCAGCAAATTTGCATACAAGGTATGGATCTACTAATTCCTTCTTTTCATCGCTACCGACACCAAGAATCTTCTTGACTCCTTCAAAGAATGCAGGGTCCACTGAAAGATTACAAGCAAACAACATTTATATATATATATATATCAAAAAAATTCAATCAATCATAACAATATTAACAAAATTGCTAGTTTTATAACAAAAACAAATAGCTGGGATATGTTGTACATCAAGGCTGAAAAGATAACATGTTTGTTTCATGTGAGATTTCACAAACCAAGATGCTAGATGCACATGTTTGTGCGTGTTTGGATTTATGATAAAATATGCTTCAGATCCTCTATGTCTGTGAGCTATTGTTCACAATTGTGCTTTTTAGACAACAAATTACTGTCAAATACAATTGTAAAGTAGGTTAATGTAAAAATAGAACTGTTAGGAAAGCTATAATACATTGATTTCCAATTATGTTTTACTAATTTCATCTCACTTGTAAACACACTCTATGAGAACAATATTTATTATTCTTAGGCATTTGTCTTGATTTCTTTTTAAAAAAATACAGTACAATTGAATGAAATATGTGCCTCGTAAAGGAAACAAACTCTTTGTGCATCATCTGAATTGATTTTGCTCACATATCTAATACACATTTGTAAAAGAGGAGGAATAGTTTGCCACAATACAAAACATGTAATCATAGCAAATCAATCCAAATCATGTACAACTACATTATTGGTAAACCTTATTTATCAACAGGTGTCCCATTTGTGTGGGTGGCTTACAAAATATATAGTGCAATACACCCACATGTAATTAACTAGGAGGGTTCTTATTTATTAGGGAGTGCTTGTAAGGAGAGGACCTTAATAGGGGGTACTTATTGGGTCACTTATGTTATTAGCTGAAATCATACTTCATCACTTTTGCAGAAAGTGAATCGCTCGATTGCCCGTGTGCAAAAATTGTGTCGTTTTTTTCACACTGAGCATGTGCACATTTCGCTCTTCCGCAGAAGTGATCAAGTATAAATTCAGCTCGAGTGTGTGTCTTACTCTGTGGAATATCTTCTGCATTGAAGATCTTGACAATAAACATTCCTTTGCGTAGCTGCATGCCGGCTGGACGTAGTAGATTTCTATAGAGAGGATAATTGAAATTCAGGAAATCATTAATAACTGTACACATTTAATGGGTTTAATGTATACTGCAATTTGTGATGTAATCTTGAGTTGCTAGTTAAAGACTTTCTTTCTTTCTTTTTTTTAAATCACACTGACTTGGACATGGAGTCCAATTTAATATAAAAGAAACACTTATGCAGAAAATGAAATAAATAATTTCTTCAACTAATATCTCATTTTATCTTTGTGTATGCAATATCTATTCATTATATGTATGCATTTACAGTGGTGCCAGGAATTTTTTTTGGTGGGGGGGCATTGGGGAGCAAAGTGAACTTCAGGGGGGGAATCAACAAATTTTGCTCAAAATTGCCGCAAAAAGTGGCAATTTTAATAATTTTGGGTTTTTATTGGAGGGGGGGGGCAAGAGTTCTGACTGGGGGAATCCCCCATGTGCATTTAAATGTGATGCACAAAAATTGTATGCAAACTTACGATTCAATATCATCACCTTCACTTGCTTTCTTGAATTGCTGTGAACAAAATCATAAAACACAAATGGTTAAAAATAACAACTTGGTTAAGGGTAGACGAGGTATTGTTGGTCGAAGCAACCTAAAAATCAATTTTCATTATCTAGATCAATATATTATTGAAAAATAACACCTTGATGTTTTGCAAAAGTTCATTCTGCAAATCATATACTTTGCAAACTTGCTTAATTTATTGTTGTTAATGAGTTATGTACGTTTTACAAAGGTGTTGTTGTTTCAGCCCTCTTTACAACGTAACTCAAGAACCGCAGCACATATAAAAGTATATCTGTGATATTTTAATTCTTCTAAACACTCGTTATGAATTGAGCAATACAGTTTTTGCCAAAGCTAACTACCATTCGTAAGATGCTGTGAACTACCAAATCACAACAGTTTAAAATAATTAATAACCTTAACTTACATCATTGTAGACAATATGCCAGCTTTGCTGGTTGAACTATGAATTGACATTTTTACATCTTTAAAGGCAGGGACTTTGTTTCTGGTATTCAATATTAACCAGGCTACTTTTCTTTTAGAACTATGGGGTAGTTTACTAATACTGGCTTACCAAACCTAACTTGAAACATTGCAAGGGTAGGAGCATAAGTAAACTATCAGTAAACTCACCCCCACATACTTATGTTGTGTGTATCTTTCTCTCCCAACACACACAAATATTACACATACATGTGTGATACACTCCCACACAGTACAAATTAAAATAAAATGGAACAATAATTAAAATAAAATAGAAAACTAAAATAAAATATATAAAATGATCCCCAAACCAAATTAGAAATGAAGTAAATTAAGATAAAAACAAATGTAGTTAAATAAATGTGAAATAAGGATAATTTTCAAGAAAAATAAAACATACCCACAGTCCACTCACAGGAAATATGCACACACCCCCCCACCCCACACACCTAACATTCCCAACACTCACTCACACATAAAGACCAAGGAGAACTGAAGAGGATATTTCATATTAAAGCAAATAATGATAAGCATTAAAATATGAAAAATCAGATCAATAAGGTACCGGTAGTTGATTCAGGTAAAGTCCGCTTCTACATAGTATAAAGTGTTAAACCTCAGAAAATGTCCATATTTCAAAGATGTTGCGAAGTTTTTCACTTGGGCAAGAACTGGGGAGTAATGGAGAATATATCTGCAAATGCACTTCCTGCTGCACATTTATTTCATTCATGCTGATTTGAAGCATCTTTTCTGTGCATATATAATGCAGCAGATGAATATTTAGTGACAAATGTCTTTGCGACGCAGAATTATGTGATGTGCCCTGAGTAATTTGATTTAATTTAATTATTTAACTTTGTTTACAAGCTGAAAGTATTTCATGAGATGGGAAACCCCCTTGTACGTGCAAGATAATGGTGTGGAAAGTCATTTTGGTATTCCCCCAAATTATTGTAAACAAAGTCAGATCTATGTTTGGAACTTGGAAATCCCCAGTTCAGAATATTGCACCATAGTCAGAAACCCCCAGGAAGTGATGTAATGTGAAAGGTGAATGTGTATAATTAATATTGGGAAATCCCAAGATTGCAGCAATGTTGTGAAAATGTGATTGAAGTAATGGTTTATTAATAGATGATGGGTTTTTGCATGAGTACTGATATAAAAAGCTGGAGGCTTTTGTTGGGACTTTACAGAATGCCGTGGGAGATTGAGAAACTCCACATGTGTGTGATGGTCTTCGTGCTTCAAAAAAGAAGTACATTTTAACCAGTTTATATAGCCAATAATTGAGCTAATTTTAATACAGCAACGAAGAAGACAGCGAGCACACAAAAGTGCTCTTCCTCATCAAAGGATTAAAAGTTCTTCTGTCAAATTGCTGGAGTTTGCTGGGTTTGTGAAGGCCACGCATCTGTCAAAAAACAGCGGAGCTGTGTTAAAGAAACCTGTTCCCTGGAAAAGAGTGATTGGTGAAAGAAACACCATTTTTGGAGAAAGCAGCGCAAGGAGATATATTTGTGGAGAAAGCAGCGCAAGAAGATATATTTGTGGAGATAGCAGCGCAAAGGAGATTGGAGGAAGCATCATCATTTTCGTATGAGGATTTTATACGCAAGGATTTATCAATGCGAGTGTACAAAGGACTTCGCTGATTTTCGCAGGACAAGTGAATAAGGATATATTACATCAGTCGTCCAGAACATTGCAAGAACTTTATGATCACCAAGAAGAAGAATGCTGGCTAAGTACTAAATAGATAAAGAGGGATTATATTTGATTATTGTGTATGTGCATTTGTTGTCATATATTGTACCAATAATAATGTGCTTTCAATTAAAGACTTAGATTTTGTTAGCATAATTAAACAGTGTATTTGTGTTGTGCATTCGTGTGAGTTCGGGTAAAAGGTGATTTTGGCCTTGAGTCAAGTACGACTCGTAACAATTAGCAGAGTGCTAATAATAACCTCTATATATGGTTGAACTGACGATGCACTGGTTCAGGAGAAAAAAGAAGCTCTGGTTTCATTTGAAACATATTGAGAAATCCATTAAACAGAGACTCTTAATACAATATGGCATGTAGTACATAACACTCGGGTTTGGTCTTAGGCCCAGAAAAAAGTTCCAAATCACCTTTAACCAAGTTCAAAAATCTAAGTCTAAGTTAATATCTGAAACAAATATATATCATTATTCTTAAACTTAAATACTCACAGCCTGGTTTTGAGAAACCACATGTCAAAAAACAAATCAGAAATGAAATGGATTAAAAGTAAAAATAAACAAAAACAGTCAAACACACCCACACACTCCACTCATGTGCATGCACAAATATGTGAGCACAGTCAGCACACACACCCCACTGCACACACAAACAACCACCCCTCCACACACACCCCCCCCCCACCCCTCCACACACCCCCCCCCACACCCACACACACACCCCGACACCCCAACACAGAGCTAAGAGAGTTGATAGGGTGAAGAGGATATTTCATATTACGCCAAGATGTCTTGAAATCAACTTATAAAAATAAGGTAGTTGGAATTCAGGAAAAGTTCCCTTAGTGCACTCTTCCACATAGTATAAAGTAATAAACCCATATATTAAAATAATCATATTTTAAAGATGTTGCCATGTTTTCACTAAGAAAGAATAAGGGAATAATGGAAAAATATGTCAGACCACAAATGTATGCCAATCTTCAGCATCTTTTTGTGCAAATATATGATGATAACAGATTGAAACATTTTGTAATAATAAAGAGTAAGCATAGAGATAACAATAGCAATAATCTTGAACTGATGAGGCACTGCTTTAAAAAGAAAAGCAGCACTGGTTGAACTTGGAAAACTTGAAAAATACATCATCATGAAACATATAAACTGTAAAATGTAACAATATATCATGTAGTATTTATAATACTCAGGTTTTGCCCAGAAAAAAAGTTACCAAATCACCACAAAACCAGTAAAAATATTAATAAATATCTGAAACAAATAATAACATTTGAATTCAGGATGCAGAAACCTGTCATACTCACTGACTGCTTAGAGAACCCAAGTGTAAACTGTAAACTCAGACAGTAAAATGCTTTTGTCAACCAAAGGTTTTTAAATCATTCTCAATTTTTGATGATGAAAAAAGGTTGGAAGTGCTCAATAAAACCCTAAATGTTTATCCATGGAAGATTTTGATTACAATGTTGAACAAATTTGTAAAGTGTGTGCTGTCTGAACATAAAACAGCAGCAATTCAAAATCTGTCATTCAAAGCTTGTGAAATATCCAGAAAATAGTAAAACGAATCCAGAAAAACAGTGTGAAATTGGGCAAAATACCCTCAAATGGGCTGCAAATCAATAAAATTGTAGAAATTTGGCCACAAAAATCCAGAAAATCTGGAAAATCCAGACAAATCATACATACCCTGCTCTGTAATATTGCCTTGTTCAATCAAATCTCTTGGGAGTAGGCGATTGGGCTTAAAATGAGGGAATGGGCAACATCATGGGATGACAAAATAACATGCTTTAGACCTAGTAACTATAATAGGCAAACTATAAAGCAACTGCATAGGTTCCCACTTCTCTATCATTTCTACAACACGCAAAGTTCAGCATGCTCTAATCCCCAGTTTACATTCATTTTTGCAATCCTGCAAAATAATTCAAAACTTCCACAATGATAATGTGAATTTCACATTTCAGCTCTGAATGTGTCTGCATTCCACTTCAAATAATCCTGTTTTTGCACACTTAGGGCCTATTCTTTTTTGTATATATGCCAAAGTGTCATAAATTAGTACATATAATCTCCCTCTATCCTATGCATTCAATTCTAACAGATTTCACTTTAAAATAAATAAACAATAAGCAGATAATTGTCACTGCATGTTTCTAACAAATTACTAATTAAGCATGTTTTACTCTCAATAAAAGAGAGGAGATTGACTCTAAAAAATGATTCCATCAGAACTACTTCCAATCTATATAGAGCTTCAGCAACCATGGCAAGTAATAATAGGCATTTGATCTCTTCAAATATATTTGAATTTGGCTCAAGACAACATAGCATGAATCCATGATTGATATTCATATTGTTTTAACTCCTATGAAACCCAACTCTATACATAACACACTAAACATGGTATCTTCTTGCTCAGAGATTAACAACCTCAATTGTCTACATATTGAAACTGTCAATATTGAAAGTCAGTTAGTTAGTTTGTTTATGATGACCACATTGTATGAATCTCATGTTTACTCAACCTAGTACCAATAAGAATACTAAACAAACTCAACCTACAATATATAATTTGATTAAAGGTGACATTGATCCAGACAGTGGTTTGAGATATGGGCGTGGTTCTCAAAATTATCATCAGCATTATGAAAAGCAAGCAGTTCCCAGAAATTCACTAATATATCACTAAGGTCTTGCATTTCATGAGATACGGATCACACTATTAGTAGTAATTTAATAATGTTAAATTACAAGACATAAACCAAATTCTTAATGATTGAAGCCCTGCCATGATTTATGCAATCAATTTCTATCAAAAATCTAGCTACATTTTAAATCATTAAGTATATGCTTCAGCTGTGCCACCAAACACTAAATTATACAGTGAATAGGCTTATTATATGTGTCATTGTTTAATATTCTTATTGAGCAGAGCAAAGGCCAGAACATCCTTCATGGATATTATTGGAATGCCCTCAGACAAGCAAAGGCTGGACTAGCAAACATCTTTAGATGTCTGTTTCCAATTTGATTATCAGTATGTATGCATCTGAAAATAAACATGTGATTATAGATTGACTTGTAAACCCTATGTAAACAATCATAAAATAACTGTTGGTTTGAGATGTAGTATGCACTATCAACCGAGATCTTGATACCCAACATATGAGCAGACCAATTTTTTTTTTTCATTTCTCAAGAATGACCAGGGGCATATCCAAGATTAAGCCCCATATGATGCTTGATTCTCTGTGCAATTTTTGCCATCAAACTGGTCATCATCCTGGGGGGAAAAGTCCCTGCAAATCCATAAATTGGTACATTTATAGTTTAAAATATAAAGGTGCGTTCTCAGACAGAAATATCACAGTTAATTCAATACCACTTGTTTTGTTTTTCTCCCCAGACCAATGAATCTCCATCCTCTGGATATTTCAGTGACATAGGCTGACCAGACCCCATGGTTTGAAGCAAAAATGAGGTTCAATATTAGGAATCATGTTTTAGGTGCTACAAATAAACATATAAACCTACTGGTGCATCGTCTCCTGTGCCAATGACACTCATGCTGACTTGTAAGTATCCCATAGCTCCTGCTGCAGGATCTTCTGGACTGGTCAGGAGTAGCCACTTGTTGTGGAACACATGGCTATCCTCTTCATATACTGTACCAACATCCAGGTGGAATCCACCAATGAGGGCATCACTACGGAGCTTGCGAGAATTGAATACCTACAGGGTTTAAAATTGGTAAAAAAAATAAAACATTTCCAAATTATCCCCAATTAAGAATTAAATATGCATAGTATGCAGCATGGAATTATAGAAGCATTTACATAATATTTTCATGATCTAATGGAATATAATAGTCGAACTTCATTTGTTTATAATACTAATAAATTTGTCCATTCATTTATTCCTTCCTTTCTATCATTTATCCGTGATGCATTCATTCGCATACAATGCATGTTTCATTTGACTACATTTCTGCAAAAAGCGGTCATCAATTTCAACGCAAAACTTTTCATTTCTACATTCATATAGTTCCTTGTATTTTACCATACACCTAAAATTAAATCATATTTCATTACATCAAATAGTACTTAATCAATATTTTGTTTATATTAATTAATAACCTTTAATATCTTAATCATAGTAACCATCAACATACAACATTTTGCTTTTATTATCATCTACGTGTTCACATCCTCAAAAGCAAAAACACACATTTATTTTCAATGTTTAAATAGAAATTCCTTTGTGGAATTTGCATATGGTGCTCTAAATACCAACAATCAATGTTTAGCATATAACAAAAACTGAATCACTTTCCATGAGAAAATACAATGAGTTTGTATTGTAAACCCTATTCATGTTTAATTGACCTTATTAATCTTGAAATTAAAGAAGTAACAGAATGTTACATGGTCACTACAGAAAAGGTGTCAAACCATTACATGTATCAAGCAGGGAAGGAAAACAATGGGCATTGTTTATCATGGGAAAATTACACTCATTCATTACATTTGCTTGATTAATTGGAGGTTTATATCTTTATTGATCAATCAGTCTTGTCACAGTAGTGATTGGGCTATTTCAGTTGAAATCCACACTACCCCAGTGGAAGATTTTGGAAATATCTTCCACAGGGGAGCAGTGTTTACTCTCTCTGGAAATTGGGTGCGCCAAATGAGACATTATCTTCCCAAATTGGCCAAATTTTGGCTCGGTAATTCCCCAAATTGACTAATTGTAATACAGCATTGCAAATTTGTGTGGGCCAAAAATAATTTTCACTGGGCCAAAATTGAGACATACAGCCTCTGAGTAAACACTGCAGGGGAGTATGTTTTTCAAATGTAATTGGTCAGAGGTATTAATTTTGAAACCCATACTCCTCCTGTATTATGGCCTTATCTATATCTTCCACAACTGGAGTGAGTATTACAAATGGAAGTTACCCAATTGTCTATTCTATTCAAAATTGATACTCCCTCTGTAGCAGACTTAGCTAAATGTTCCACAGGGGTAGTGTGAATTTTAAACGGAATAGCCCAATACTTAAGGGAAACTCATTTTGTCTGATTCACAGTGTTCGACCATCTGAAAGCATATTGTTTATACCAGTACTTTGTTTCTATGTGTTATGATTTGATTAATGTGTATTGTGGAATCTGTTGAGTACATAAATTGAACATGTGCAGAGGCACACATGGTTGCCTTTTCATACAATGAATAAATGATGATGATATTAGTACAATAATAATGACAATAATGTCATATCTATAATACAAGCCATTAACATTTTTGTTAGATTAAAATTTGGAAAGAAAGGAAAGAAAATATAAAAGAAAGAAAATAAAGTAAAGTAAAAAATGAAAGAAAGAAAGCAAAGAAGGAAGGAAAGAAAGAAAAGAAAGAAAAGAAAGAGAGAGAAAGAAAGAAAGAAAGAAAGAAAGAAAGAAAGAAAGAAAGAAAGAAAGAAAGAAAGAAAGAAAGAAAGAAAGAAAGAAAGAAAGAAAGAAAGAAAGAAAGAAAGAAAGAAAGGAAGGAAGGAAGGAAGGAAGGAAGGAAGGAAGGAAAGAACTGAGATTTTAGATCCAGGGTATGGCCCAGTTAAATACAAAATATACAGCCTGTGTCTAAAGCAACTGAATGCACATCATTTCCAGTGTTCGAATTTAAGAAAAATAAATGGTTGTCCGACGGACAACCAGATTACAATTTCTGGTTGTCCGTCTAAGTTTTTGGTTGTCCGCAGGCCTACAAATGTGACTTTTGGCTAGATTTATGGTTGTCCGGCGGACAACCGAATCAGTATTTTTGGTTGCCCGGCGACTTTTTTAGTTGTCCCGGGCACCGGACAACCAAAATTTCGAACACTGATCATTTCAATCCTATCACAGATTTGTTATAATTTTCATCTTACAATATTTTCACATATTCATGATAAGCCTCAACTAATATCAATGTTACTGAAATCTTCACATTATTGTATATAATATGAAGCAAATCAAAGTTGAGTACACTTCAAATTTGGCAATCAATGAAAATATTTGTGAAATATCTCATGCAATAATACTGTTACACATGTGCTGTGATTGAACTAAATACTAAAAGGCCTTCCATAAATTTGCATTTGTGCACAGCTTGTCAGTCCAACAAACCCTAAATAATTTTATGACTCTGTATCTATATAATATTGTGTCTTTGCACAGTCATTGAGAGTAGTCAAATTATGCAAATTATTTTGCAAAATAATATAGAGCTATTCAGGATTGTAGTCCTGCTATTTTAAACCAGGGCGTTCTACATTTTCTAGGCTGGGGAAAGGAATCAGTCAAAATGTTGCAAAGAAAAAGCAATTTCTTATTTTAAAATTTCCATTTAAAATGATATAATTATGATTTCAAGAATATAATCCTGATATTTTTTTGTTAGTTTGCTTACTTGTTTTTTTTATTTATTGTTCTTTCAGACCATGGACATAATAATAAGTATGTCCATGTTCAAACATTGTTTTAATTACATACAGTTTTTCTTCACTGCAGATGATATGTCATTATAACCATAGCAGATATATACACTGAAAAACAGGGAGCTGGTTATTATGGTTATTAACGCAGGGAGTTCCGGATATAATCAAGTTCATTAGTAGTTCATGACCTAATAAAGTCTTCTCTTGCCTTACTATTTCAATCTAAACTACTAACCTGAAAATTGATGACTTCGTCAAACAACTCTGCTGGACTCTTGTTGAAGTTGAAGAAGAACACCTGATGATAGAAACAAAATTTTTTTTTTTTAAATGTGACTTAAATTGGCAATTTGTGAAGACTTTTATTGTACAGAGCTCACTACATGTAAGTCCTCCAATACATTTTGGTATAATCCAAAAGCAACTTAATTAATGTTTTTATCGTAACTTATTAATGTTTCTATTTGATTAATGTACTCAAAGTGAAAAAGTTGTCCAACACAAATCGATGCATATCAAAAGAATAAAAATGCTATTTTTGGCTGGAAATTTAATAAATGGCTATCTTTCTCAGTGAATGGTAGCAAAAACAAGCACTCACTTGATTAATATGTAATCAGTCTGTCAAACTTTAAAATAACAGAATTCATCAAGTAATTTTTGGATTATACCAAAATATCTTAGGGGACTTAGATCTTGTGGACTTATGTATTAATGATTCAACATTTCAGCATGTTAACCATCTGACAAGCCTGAAACACAGGACAGGTTTGTGATATTACTATTTCCTTACATGAATAGGCTTATAATGTTACATATTAAGTCGATACTGTTACCCATATTTATTGAATACTTGCAACAAGAGCTGAAAAATGATACATTTTATCATTTGATTTATCATCATTCCTTTTTTTTTCATTTTCCCTTTCATTTTTGATAGTGACGTTAACTTGACAGGGCATTTCTATATTACTAGCCAAGTAATTAGGCAGGTGGTATGTGATGTGTATCCTTATATCATCAGGTACTTGATTACAAAGCATTGTGTAGTCAACTATGTCCAACCTATATGGTTGTACTTTCTAGTAACTCATATGCAACCAGGTGACTCACAATACGGACATTGCACCTACTAATTAAGAGTTCAGATTCAACTTTCCACTGGTTTGATATTAATAAAGTTTGAGGCAAAAAAGTGTCTTTTAACAACCTTTTTAAAGTCAATAAAAGGCATTGGATTTCCCCCCTTTTTTATTGCATTTTTGAGCCATTTTGTTTTGCTGTTCCTTCATGCTTTTCGGACAAAAAAAAATACATATTTTAAAAACTATGAGGCAAACCTGCTTGTTGGGCCTAATGAGTAATATTGTACTATTTTTATACCGAGAATGGCGATTGATCCACTATTATAAAGTGCTACTGGACATGTTTTCAAAGATATCAAAATGCTATACCAATGCACTTTTTACCCCATGTACCAAGTGTTATGACATTCTCATCACCATCTTAAATTCACGTCAGTATTAGTTCAGTGGTTCTTGATCACTAGCAGATCTCCTGGAAGCTCAGTGGGTGTGAGTCGCCTGTTATCGCAAGATTGTGCAAAATCACTTTAAATCAGTCTATTTCAGGCAACAAACAGCCAATTTCAGCCTCTTAATCTCCTGTTCACTTGACCATATCCCACCCTTAATATGGATCCACAAGATAATACTTGTAACAGAAGTTGACTTTGGTAATGCACAATTTCATTCTTACACATCTGGTTTTTACATTAGTTTCATCCTTGTACTTGACATGATATGCATAGTTTCATCCTACACTTGATATGCAACATTATATAAAGTGAGGTGTTAATAAGGCTAAATAGAATGAAATCCTCCTGACTCTATACATTACAAACAGAGATTAATTGAATGGCATCCCATAATGCATTGCACATGTGACAGCCTACAGGCCCCTGGCCTACAGGATACTCTTTGTGAGACTTTATCATTGTTCTCTATTGTATAAATAAAAGCTGATGTCAATATTTCCTATTAGATTAAATATTTTCACTTCTTTTTTTTAGAGATCAAGATGCATTTTAAGTGGTAAATGTTTAGAAAGTCAGATTTCTCCCACAGCATGCTAAACATGTACTTAGTTAGTGTCGTGATTTTGCCATTATAATATGAGTAAAAATTTATCATGAAGGGCAGTTTGAAAAACAGGATTTTTCGCCGTAGAGCAATTATTTTAATGGGGGAAACAGGAAAAGTGATCCTGCCTGGGAATTGAACCCAGGACCTAAACCACTTGGCCACTGGAGCTTTATGATTAGGCAGACTGGAAATTCAACCTATATGCAGTCACTCAACCCTATCTCCTAGACTGGAAATTCAAATACATGAATAAGTGGTCACTCAACCCGCTTATAGGTTTGAATTTTCTAATTCCTAAACCTGAGGTCCTGGATTCAATTCTCAGGCAGGATCACTTTTCAAGTTTCCTCCTATTATAACTCGCAGCGAAATTTATATAAAATATCATCATTAAAGCGAAACATGTATTTACTTGAATGTATCTCCCAGGACCCACTTCGATTTAAATACCCTATCCCCACTTAGGAGTAAAGAGTTACTATCTGGTTTCATCCTTAATTGCCAGCAACTTATTTTCTTTTAGAATTTCTCTATTTAATAAATTACTCACATTAAAAAAAAACCAGATTAGTTACATCAACCCATTGCCTCAAATAACACAGCATGCAATTTACTGAAATTAGAACCAGGGAGCATTGTGGGACAAATTATGAATTCTTTTTCTGGTTTGTAATCAAATTTCCAGCTAAGTAATCATGTTGAAATTCTTCTGGTTTAATTAAAACGGATCATCAATTATTAATGACTTAAGCAGGCACCGCACAATATTTGACATGATATTCATGATAATATACTTGTAGCATGCAAGATTACAAGTTCATATTATATAGGTGACATAAATTTTTGTTCATTGCAGTTAAATTTTATGCTTGTAGTTTCAATCAAAGGATATGAAGTATGATATATTTAGTTTTCAAGACATTTTGACCAACTTGTGCAAACCTAGAATCCCAGTAAATAGAGAATTTAAGTGTTAAAATTATATACCAAATACATCCTGATATAAACTACACTTGATATTAATGTCAAATAGTTTTCCTCAATTGTCACACTATTCATTTTGGAAATTTGATATCAGCATTTTTCAAATTTCAAAGGGAACAAAATGAGAAGTCAATTGATGAACTACATATTGTAACCCAGCAATGCAGAACACAAACATTGTGACCATATTCCTACAGGGCTTACACATTGGTTAACCCTCTGTGTTTAGGTGTTCACTCTTGAAGTCAACTGATAAAATAATATTTAAAATATTCCACAATTTAAAATCCTGCATTTTTAAAAATCTACATTATGATATATTTTTGTAAACTACAAACATGTCTATTATTGGTTCAGTGGTTATTAAATGAGGTTTTTTTTCCAAATTTTGTATTGATTGAAGAATGTTCTTTAACCTGTGTACAAAACACTAACTTTATCTTTGGTAATAGCCCATGAATCATTTCCTTCTATGCTTAGTTGAAACTTCCCACAACAAATCAACACCCCTTAGCAACAAAGTTACCTTGGCAACAAGAGTCCCTGTCAACACACATCTACCTGGTGATTTGACTCATCCATATGATAAATCATGGCCCTGACCACTATAATAGTATACTGAGTTTGGAACTTGGGAGTTTGATGAAATTAAAAAGTTTCTATGCTTTAAATGATAATTGATTAATAACCCATAAGCGTATACTGTTTTTTGTGTGTAATCACTGTAAATACAATGCCCAAGGTGGTCTTGGACTAATTTTTCTATTCAAAATCATGCCATTTGCGAGTTTAAATTACTACTAATGTTATTAATAATCTACTGTATTGCAGAACATTTATGTGAGGGTGCGCGCCATCCTTCAAGAGCAGAGTGCATCAGCATCTTATCATTTTATTTAAAAACAAGAAAGAAAAACACAAATACAAAAACAAAATTGGCAAACTGTTCAGAACAGCCTAGTCACAAAAAATTATTACTGGAAAAAAACATCTTTGTGTCTTACCACTTTAATTTTTTTTTAAAATCAACTTTATGATTAAATATTATCTTAAGCAGACATATCATAAGACTTGAGATATTTGTAACTTGTAACAAGCAATGACAGTGTCCAGACGTTGGCAGGCAAGCTGTTTACAAGTAATTACAGAAGCTCAGTAGATCACGGATGAGTAGTATGCATAAAGGAAATTCCTCTAATGTGGTCAATAACTTGGACACTATTTTAAAACAGCACTTTTTTCAGGAAGTGCTCTGAAATTACTTAAGCTTTTTAGAAAGTTACAAATTTATAATTATCATAAGAAACATAAATATCATTGCAACTCATAAGGCAATGGTTTTTTAGCCTGTAGCTAAAACCAACCTTAGCCTAATGGAATTAGATTATTCATATTAGCCCTTCCTATTATTATGAAATCTTCATATTTTCATGTGTACCTGTAAACCCCCACATCTCTCATTTCATTCATTATGGTTCGGAACCAATCATGCAGGTTGTTATAAGAATCAAGATTCAGAAAAAATGTTAAAGAATGTAATGAATGTCACTGACCTCATCAAAGTATGGTCTGTTGGTAGACTTCTTGACTCTGGTCATCTTGGTCTGTTTTTCCACAGTGACTTTGCACACTGGATGAATATTGCCTCCAGCCAATTGACGACCTTCCCAAACTTTGATGCGCACCTGGAAATCTTGAGGCTTCTTGGAAAGGTTGGCACGATTCTTTCTCTTCTTCTTCTTGAAGGAACTGGTGATGAATTTCGATATAACTAGGTTATATTAAAATATCTCGGTACCCCTGCTGTGAAATTAATTTTGCAATAAATCTACAACTTGTTGCAAATTTACTACAGACCATAACTGTACCCGAGCGCCATTCTACTCACATTCTGTTATTCTGCAATAATATTTATCCCATTCTTCCATTTAAGTCCAGCATCACTCGTTAATTGTAAACCTCCTTACTTTTTACTCCACTGGTTAAATTCCATTTCCTTATTTGGCACTATGCGGTCTTCCTGCTTCATCCATTATTTCCCCCTCTTTCATGACTTCACCCTCCACCTAACCCTGCTACTTACCCTCCTCCTCCCCCAGCACCTGGTGCTCCTTCATCTCCTTCATCCCCTGCTTCAATATCAACTCCTCCTCCTCCTCCTTCCCCATCCTCATCATCTTCATCACCTCCATCACCTGGTGCTGATCCTTCAACACCAGCGGATTCTGGAAGTATGCAAAAAGAAATAATACCAAATCAGACAGAGAGCACTAATAAACTACTATACTCAATAAAATTGTGCATTACGCCTCTATCATCATTTGTTTTTAAATATAAGTTTAGTCAGCCTGTATGATTGTTTATTTTCACAAACATCTGCACAACAAATAATTATGACCAACATAATGAATTACAACACAATAATGTTTGCATGGCACATGCTGGCGATCGTGTAGAAGTGGCAAGGTCTCCTCTCCCTTCTACGCGCCAACGAGCAATGGATCAACTGTCTTGTTGTCAAGACCGTTGATCAGCCAATCAGCACGACTGTTTATCACTTCTGCGTTTATGCTCGGTGCACAGCACATACCATGGAAGTAATAAAAAATAAGGACCCACAATCCACGACAAAATTTTTGGAAACTTTGACATGGGTACTTAAAATATACCCACTCCCCCATTTATTGTTGGTACTTTATTTGTTTTGGCCATGCACCGCAGAGACATCCCATATGGATTGGTGGGGCAGGGGGAGGGTTGTAGTATTAGAAAAGGGTTCAGAATTCACACCAAAGAAAGTAAAATTGTAGTATATCATGTACAACAGAAATACGGTTTAAAACAGTCTATTTTTACATAAGTATTCTAACTACTTTTAACCTGGATTCTAGGAATCTGCTTTAAAAAGTAACACTGTATGCAAGACTTTAATTCACATATTATGTGAGCATGCTTTTCAGACTTAATACAAGATATGCAATGAGCCTTGCATATATCATAGCTTACTAAGTATAGCCATGATTTTCAGACATCATTGATTTCTCAATTATCCTTGTAATGAGTGCCAACCATATCAGCGGTTGTGATACATCACATCATGTTGCATTTTTCCACGCACATAAGTTTTATATTAAAATTACAGTTCATGTTAACAAGACCATTAGCTTTAAATCTAGTAAGTTTGAACTGTTCCACCATTCCAAAAGTCAGTTGATTTAGGTGGCTTTGCCTAGAAATGATCCATTTATGTGCTCATAATAAGTTTCTCTGTGTTTTCTGTCAATAATTGTATACAAAATATATAATATTGACCACAATATGTCCTCAAATTTAAAGATGATTGCATCAATTGGAAATATATAAACTGCAGGCATGATAATACATTTCAATGAAAAAAAAAGGAAAATTCTGAGAAAAAAAAGGGAAAAGTACAGAAAATATAGCAAAAATTGCTCAAAACAGGCTAAAAAGAAATAAAAACATTGCATCATTTAAATATACCTGTCAAATCTACATCTGTATGTGTATCCATGGAAGTAAAGAGATATGGTATATCCAGAGAAGATGGGTGTATCCTACATGTACAGACTAGCAGTATTATCTATTGAGTACTATGATACACCATCAATTAATGGCCATCAGTTTGAGAATCACTGTGTAGGCCCACAGCAGGCCTATGCATGGTTGAATAGACAAGTCCATTTTGCATAACAAAAAAGTGAATAACTGCATAATTGTATAATACTAGGAATTGCAGACAAAAGAGGAAGGACTTCTGGAGTTATTCATCCCTAGGAGTTAGTGATACACCATAATTATCTCATCTCCTATGGCATAGTTCAATAGACTCCATTCATATATGGCATAAAGTTGACCTCAAGTTAGAGAGTATGAGTTTTTTTACCCCACAGACCCAAATATTATTCTATGTGTGTACAAGCACATTGGGGTTAAAGCTGTGTACTGATGGATTAGCATTTTTGAGTTATAGGCACACTTAAAAAGCTCCCAAGGATCACCCCGTTGTCACACTTAAGCAAGCTTCAGAGCAATCGATAGGTATTTTGGGATTAAACGCTGAAGCGCCGATTAGGTACCTATTTTGCCTAATGAAATATGCACAGTCTGTTTCTGCGCTGTAAGGTAGCTAGCGATGATCAGGTACCTATTCAGCCTATTAGGGTTAGGGTTCATTATTGATCAGAGTATAGGCCTACATTCATTGGTAATAAACTAGTAAAAGTATATCGTGTATGCGCTTTACAAAATGTATTCCTAAAACTAGTGTCTGACCGATCAGGTCCCTATCTGAATCGGCCGATTGGCCGATCAATTCCCTCTTTGATCTGCCGATTCGATCACCGATCACCGATTACCAATTCCCCAATTGTAAACAATGGCTGCCATCGCCATGAGTAAATTTCACCTGTATGTTGAAAGGGTACTTGTACGCAAAGTATTACCATAATTATGTATGCTCTGAGCACAAAACTACACTCCCGTGCTCATTTACAATTATTTAATTTGCCCATGATTATTCTAAGTTCAATTTACCTTTTCCCCCTGATATCCGAGTCCGTCGAATCATTCGATCGCACCATTTTAATATTGTGTTTACGTTCAAGTCAGTATTGAGTTTTGCACACGGCCCGTAGCTGACACGCACGTGTGTAACCCGGAAGTGTTGAGTTTTGCACGCGGCCCGTAGCTCTCTCCAATCTGACACGCACGTGTGTAACCCGGAAGTGTTGAGTTTTGCACACGGCCCGTAGGTCTCTCCAATCTGACACGCACATGTGTAACCCGGAAGTAAGAACTACTACAATTGTACATATGCATGCCGGGAATTACCTGATTATCTCAGCTGCGTGCCTGAATCATGGTATGATTTTATATATGTTTATCGCCTACAAAGCTTGTTCTTTTGCTAAATTTCGCTTGATTTAAAGAAAGAAATATACCAATAAATGAATACTTGTTAAGCTTCAACAATTACTTTCATGATATTGGGTGATCGGTGCATTACATCGGCGGATGAAGGAAAAATCGGCCGATGCAGATCACTACCGATAAGCTAATAATCGGCCCGATTAGGAAGCTCCCGATCTGATCGGTCAGTCTCTAAAACAATAAGTATCATAAATAGACGAGTTTCTGGCAGAACGACTTGTAGCACAGTGGTATAGCGTTTGGACTATGGATCCATAGGTTGCTGGTTCGAACCCCGGTCAATATTTGGTAGAATTTTAAATCTAACATATTTTGTTTCTTTATGTTCATTAAGAGGAAATAATAGTAAGTATCTCCAACACAACGCTAGTAAGTATTTGTTAGGTGTGAAGAGGCATGCTTCGTAGTGCTTGTTAGTAGTCTTTGTCAAAGACCTCACGATCCTAGCGAGCGCCGAAGGTGCTTCAGTAGAATAATATAGATGGCGCTCCCACTACGGTGCTCCAGGCAGAGCCTTGTTGAAAGGCTAGTAACAAACAATTACACCGTAAATTTCATCATATTTCCCCACTTACGTTTTGTGATGGCCCCTTCTGCACCAGGTGGAGGTTTGTACATAATCTGCAAACTCACTTGGCCCTACAACATGCAAACAAACAAACAAACAAACAAACAAAATAAAAATGAATACAATTCTTGATTAGCAGCATGGATACTGATATAAGACTGTCATTTTTGACATTTGCTTAAAAAGTTACCCTTTTCAGAGTCTTGATTTGCAGTGACTTATTCTTGATTGTCTATAGGAATTTCCTGAACGAATAATGCACTTATCAGTTTCCACTCTCCAAAGCAAATAAGACTTCCCTTTAAAGTGCTGTCACCTATTCAAAGCACACTATATTTAGCATACTGCATGTACATGCATACATGAATAATAGGTGTCTGGCTATCACTGTGACTTTCAAAATAACATACAAGGGTCATACATGGCCTCCTTGGCCGCCCCACTTTTTGAGGCAAAAATTCTTTTTTGGAGGTGATTTTCATATAAATTTTGTTTATCGAAAATGGTAAAATAGCATAACTGTAAATCATATCTGTCATTTTAAATAATTTACACTACAGTGTTGTTATTTTTTTTTTTCACTTTAAAAAAGTTCCCTCTTTCTCACCTTCATCCCCTCTCAAAACTTGTCCGTTTGCTAGGGTAGTATATCAAGAAGAATATAGCATTTTGCATTATGGAGGTGGAGAATTTCACAGGCCCATAACAAGCAGGACAGTGGCTTTAATTATTTTGATTGGTTTGTTATAAAGAAGATTTATTACAGATTAAGTATGGTACAGATTAAACTCTGTTGACTGTTGTTTTGATGTAGGCCTGCAAGTATAAAGTGCAGACTGTGTGATTTAACTAATCGGTAACATCCCGTTTCATAAATCCCCCATCCCCTACTAGGAGACTTTGAATTACATTTTCTGAAGGGTATCCATGTGAAATATATAGATAGAATATATCATACTGTATGGTCTCAAATAGGGGATCCATTTTGTCTGCTTCCACTCTCTGGTCTTGTTTAGGATCATTTTCAGAACCACTGGTTACCTGGATGTTTGTACAAGTCCTTCCATGAAATATTTGATCTTAATACACACCTATGACGTCGCGCTATTGTTTTACCGCTCCATTATTTTCCACGAATGGAGCGATGATCACAATAACACGCCATTCAGAACGCTTTCTCTTTTCTCTGAAAAGCAAATACTTTTCAGGGAAAAAGTACTGGCATTTACTTAATGTAGTGTTAATATCAATTGCACTTTTGAAAAGCAAGTATTTGCGAAAAGTGCGGTATTGTTATCATCACTTCATTCATGCAAAACAATGATACGAAAAACAAGAAGAAAATGATTTTCACTAATACAATAAATTGAGGAAGCGGATAGCAACATTTGCACAGTATTGTCATGGGACCTGAGAGCACATCAGACATATCGAATTGCATGCTGAATACGAGGATTGTCCCTATATCTAATAATAATAATAATTTTGATTTTGTGAAATTCAGCGATATAATACAAATTATTAAAATTTCATATTTTTATATTTTTCCAAATGTAACAGTCCTCGAAGTAAACTTTATAAATCTAATGATATGTAATTAAACTATAGGCCTATGTAGCTGGGATGAAAAGCCGACTCAATTGAAAATTTGACCTTTCATATAGAACTTAAACATTTGTTTCCAAAAAGACCTACATTTTTTAGTGTTTTGAGGAAAAAATCTATAATCTTTAATAATGAAGGTCACAATTTTCATACACTGCAAAAACAAGTGTTTATATTTAAACACCATATTGTGTTTATCAGAGCAACATTTAATAAATACATAATTCATGTTAATGGTCTAACACTAATGTTAATTTTTCTAACACTAATGTTCATAAATTAACACTTGGTGTTATATTACAAACATTAGTGTTTGTAATATAACACCAAGTGTTAATTTATGAACATTAGTGTTAGACCATTAACATGAATTATGTGTTTATTAAGTGTTGCTCTGATAAACACAATATGGTGTTTAAATATAAACACTTGTTTTTGCAGTGTATGATTGACGGCTGTTCAACCCAACTTCCTACTATTTACTGCATATCGTTAGATTTATACAATTTACTTTGAGGACTGTTAAATTTCAAAAATATCAATTTTTAATAATTTGCCTTAAAATGTGTATTTTATCGCGAATTTAATAAAATCTAAATTATTTGATATCAGAAGGATGTGTCTGATTTGCTCTTAGGTGCCACAAACAAAATACCTAAAAACGTCGCTATCCGAGCCCTTACAATGCAATCTGTGAAAAGCAAGTCAAGATCAAAACGGGCAGGTTAAATTGTTGGCTAAGTACGCTTGTACTTATTATGCAAGATGTGTTTTACCCTCACTTAGGCTTTACTTAGTAGGCCTTTACTTTTATTTATTTGGACCTTTCTTTCTACGCTTACTGTTTTTTATAACATTTTTTTCCCTTCTTTATATTTTTATACGTTTTCAGTGGCTTAGGCCCTACATATAATTTGTCATATTTTGGGCAACATTGCTACATATACATAATACACATTCTGTATCAATGTATTTAGGCCTATGAATCTGTTTATTTTCAAATCGTTCTCTTCGGGCATGTTTAATAATGATAAAAGCCACAGTAGGTCTATTTTCTGTATAATTTTATTTGTCATTAGTATATCTGATGTTTCATCTGATGGTATTTTGGCATGCTTGAATATTTACTTACATCGATCAGTAGGCCTATCCGATACCGTAAAACGGGTAACTTTGGGCACTTTTCAGAGTTTTTAAACCACTGCTTCCAAACAAAACCAAATATATTTCTAATTATCTCTTTTTTATGACGTTAGGGTTCCCTTCTACACCTTGAAGTTGAAAAAGATTTTTGAATAATTTTGAAAGGGTGCCCTAGGGGTTGAAAATAGCCTGACCAAAGTTACCCCGCATTTGGGGCAACTTTGGTCAGAGTATTACATTCCATGAAGAAAAGAAAATGAAAAACGTTGCTCTTCGCTGTCTATGGGCAAGGTTTTGTTTTTTGTGACATTTATCCCCATGCAAAATTAAGCAAGCACGCATCCTTGCTCACAAATATCGATTTTATTTTGTCTGAAAAAATGTAAAAAATGCTCATTTTTGGTCAAAAATGCCAATATTTTCGTAACTTTCAAAGAAATTGGACATGAGCGACTTCTTCCAAATATATTTCTTAACAAATTGAGACCAAATATGACTAAAAACAATATTGCTGTACGGAAATATGACCATTTAAAATATATATTTGAACGACCAAAGTTACCCGCTTACCGAAGTTACCCCATTTTACGGTAATTAAATATTACAATGTTAGGGACGCTCCATTTGATTTCGGAAGGGGACTGGAAGTTGAGGTGGCTTTTATTTCGCGTCGAAGGCGGCGAAGTTTGTTTTGTTTTTTGCCGACAAAGTTCAAGGACAATAATAGGCCTAGGTAAAATGTGTTGTAGTACATTTAAAATTTTCGTACCTTTTCATACCTGATTTTGGTCCTTCTGCTGCGAATCAACGATATATATCCTCGGAATGATTCCATCACAAAATTATCCAAGATAAACAATAGTGTCCATAATTGCATGGTTGTTCCAAAATCGTAAACTCGATTCACAGAGAAGAGTATCATTGCTCAGGTATAGCGATAGGTGTAGTTTTCTTGAGGTTGACAACTGTAATGACCATTTCATATGAGCCTATACATGCTATATGACCTTTTGCCAATTTTCCTTATTATGCAAAATAGAGACCTAAACGCAACATGACGCAACTACTTCAACAGTTAATACATTAGAAGTGGGCATAAAGAACTATTGATGGTCTAATCACTTTAATGATTTTACGAATCTACGTTTATTCAATTTGTGTAACAAACATTTTAAATCTTTATAATTCAAGAAGGTGGTTACGGATGATTTGAACTAAACACCTGGATCGTGATATGATGGGTATTTCTATAGAAATTTTACATAAAGCTGAGTCGGACTATTTTTGCACTCGCACCTAAAATTTAGTACGATCATTATATTAGTGTATTGTCCGGCATCAATGAGTAATTGATCAATTTGTAAAGAGCAACCTATTTCAATAACACTCCATTCGTGAAAAATAATGGAGCGGTAAAACAATAGCGCGACGTCATAGGTGTGTATTAAGTCGGTTAATGGCCGCGGATTAGAACGTGCGTGGGTCAGAATGGCTTCGCCGCTCCGCTGCTCAGCCATTCTTACCCACTCACGCTCTAATCCTTGCCATATCCTATACATAATTTTACATATAAAATACTGTATTGCCTGCAATAAACGACCCTGGGCATTGTATTTTTCCAAAAAGGGGGCATTTACATGTATTGGAAGTAGATTGTCAGTAAAAAACACTTAAAGGGTTCAATTTCACGATGGTGCTCCTGTAGAAAGAAGGGATTTACGACTATACCAACACTACAAGAATGTGGTGAAATTCTACCATGATAAGGCAAGGAAATGGATGAAAGTTTGAGTCATAATAGGTTTTGCCAATGCAATTTAGTGATCGTCACTGACATGACTGATGCAAGTTTTAAGCTTACTCACACAATACATGTATGGCATGGAAATGTTTCCATTTTTGTCAAATTTTCACAGAAAAATTGGAGGGGGCATTTATTAGAGCCTAGAGGGGAGCGTTTATTACAGACAATACGGTAAATCCATAGATCTGTTGGAGTGCACATTTAATATATACTTGTAGTTCAATTCTACATACCGTTGTTGGTGAACCAGATCCATCCTGGAGTTTACATGAAGGCTTGGAGCTGTGGGTCTTAGAACTGATCACATCACGTAAACTATGTGTGTATTTACCAAGTAATCTGCAAATAGATACATAAAGATACAGTTCAAAAAGTTTAGAAATTTATACATTGTCTATGATTTGTTTATATCCAGTAGGTGTTTCAGAATTGTAAATCACCAAACACATTTTTAAAAAAATGCATTAAATTGCATGTTTGTTCAAACTGACCACCCTGCATGTATATAAGCAAAAGTTCCCAAAATTCAACTTCAGGATATATACTTTCAATCACAAACTGTATTGCATTATACTTTCACTATGGTTTTCAACTCACTGAACCCACTACATTGTAATGTCAAAGTATGTATAATCTGTGACAATGGAGCTTAATTTATGAGCTAAAGATGAATAATGTATTTATTTAAAAATTATTGCATTTTATAAATGCAGGGATAGACGAGGTAATATACAGTGAATTGAAGTGTATGTCAGTAAATTTGAATTGGCTATATGGCCAAAAGAAGTGCTTCAATGTTTAACTTCTGTTGCACTTTCTTGTATTTCATGTTTTTGTATCTCAGGAAACATGCTATGATGGTAGTTTCAATTTAACATAAAATATTGACAATGAATTTTACTTAGAAGTCAAATTTTGATATTCATTTTACTGGACTGCATTGCATACCTTTATAAACATACATAAATATTTAAATGATCAGAAGCAAAGGTTATGCACTTTATTACATTTCCTATTACATACATATGTTTAAAAACATCTGTATGTAATAGGAAATACTGGTCTTCAAATAGCCATCCAGGGGACAAAATGTGTAAATGCAAGTTTCACTAATTGTCCACTATTCATTTATGCGTGGGAATTCAAGCCATTTTAATTACCAGTACTGACGTTGAGTATAGTCCCACCCCGCTTTTGGGTGAACATTTTTCAAAATTGGGGGTGGGACTATACTCATTTCAAAAAAAAAAAATTTGGTTTTGAGTGTCCCTGGACCTAGATTTAAATGCTAGGATCATTCATGGTTGACCTAAAAAATTTTTAAAAAATATAAAAAAATTTCAAGATGTTTTGTTATTTTTTAATATGAAAATTGATAATTTGTATTCATGTCATACTCTATTAATGATTTCAAAATGCATTGAATTTGAATGCATTTTGAAATCATTAATAGAGTATGACATGAATACAAATTATCAATTTTCATATTAAAAATAACAAAACATCTTGAATTTTTTTTTTTTTTTTTTTTTTTAGGTCAACCATGAATGATCCTAGCATTTAGGTCTAGGTCCTGGGACACTCAAAGCGAAAAAATAAATAACTTTTTTTTTTTTAATTTCTGAAATTTTCCGAAAGTTTGGGGTGGGACTTTACTCGAAGGTGGGACTATACTCGCGTCAGTACGGTATTTTATTTCAACTGCTTAGGAGAATTACTAATTGGGCTTTTATCCTTTTTGAGAAAAAATATGTTTTTAACAGGTGAATCCTAGTACAAATAATCAAATAGCCATCCAGGGGGGCAAACTGTTTAAATGTGAGTTTCAATAATTGTCCTAAATTTTGAGCATACATACGCATACATAACATGTAAGTAATTAAAATTACCGGTAAAATTTCAAGTTCCAAATGAGTCATAATACACTAAAGCGAAGCTCTTCTTTTGGCTGGTATAAACAACCATTTGTCAATTTTATGATGCAAACATCCAGGCATATTCTACAATGACTGCACATTTATATATAAATCATAACAAAAAAGCGTACAACTAAATGTATTTAATTTCAATATTACTTTCATCTGAAGCAATTAAAATCCTATTTTTGCCAATTGCTACCAAATGCTACATCATCCACCCATATGACAGCATACCCTGAATAAAATTGCATTTGAAATGTAGAATCATTTAGAATCTTTCCTCTTTTCACAGTTCACACATCACTGCTCATCTGACAACAGATGTTATGGAATCATGCATATCAAAATCCTATCAAATATATCAGGTCTCTAAATTTAGAGAGCAAATTATTTCACCAATTTCACTTGAGTTCTGAATGCACAAATAGTAACCAGGGCCCTGGAGTATGTAGGCCCCTATATTATTTATTTTATGCAAGAGGCAAAAATGAGATAGATTTCAACTTTGTCAACATTATTTCCCTCAAAAGATGGCTTTGAATCAATTCATGAAAAAAAATCACTAAAATTGAATAGTTTTTCTACACTCCTGACTCGCATATTTATGGCTGAAAGTTGATGGACATGTACATATACCAATTGCATTTGCTTGGAATATTATTGATTTTTGATTGGAATATTTTCATATTCATAACAACAAAAATTGCTATTGTTTTGTATGTGTAATGTGATGTAAGTACTGTACTCTAAATGATGGTGATTCAATTTAATTTGATCATCAAAAACAAAAGACAAAGATCATGGATCAGAGGTGTTTCTGAGTCAGATTGTAATGTTCATCTAAAATTAATACATGATCAAGGCTGATCAAATCTGAGTAAATGAGAGCACATATTTTTTTTACATAAATGTTAGGAAATAAATCTTCAATCCAAAGAATTTAAGTTAACTTTTGGATGCAAGCTTACCAACTTCATATTTTCAAACTCTACATGTAGACTATAAAGAAATATACTCATAATTCTAGCACGCACAGTCATGATACATGTACTGTGTACATAATACAAACAGTCAGATTTTCCCAAATTTTCAGACAAAAATATAATGTGCTGTACAATACTTTGTGTACTCCATCATAGGTATTGTTGCTATCAGTATAAGATGTATTTTTCCATATTCATAGTGTTCAAATGCATACAGTCCTGATTGGTAGTTACACATGACAGATAATAATGATTATATCTATTTCAGTCTCCTCCTCTATCATGTCCAATGTCAGATCTTATTATATTTGACAAGTTCATTTAGTTCTTAAATTTCACTGAGAAGTAATATGTACATCTGTTCATAAAAATTGATGAAAACATGAAACCCTCAAAAACACCCGCATCTACCCATTTTGATGTTTGGATATTTCATGGCTAGTTAATTAAATTTTACATTCATTTAAGGGATCTAAAATGAGCGTTTATTGCGTTTCGACAGTATTTTTTGTGGGACATGAGACCACCTCAGACCTATCGAATTGCATTCTGAATACGAAGCATGTCTTTCTGATATAAAATAATTTTCATTTTTTGAAAATCACAATATAATACAAATTTTATGACAAATTATAAAAATTTTTGATATAATAACAGTCCTCGAAGTAAATCATATAAATCTAATGATATATTCTTAAAGTGTATGTACGGAGGAAAAGCCGACGAGTCAATTGAAAATTTTGACCTTTCATATTGAAGATATGGATTTTTTTCCCAAAAGACCTAATTTTTTTTGGTGTTTTGGGGAAAAAATCCATATCTTCAATACTGAAAGGTCAAAATTTTCATCGGCTTTTCATCCCACCTACATACACATCAAGTATAAATCATTAGATTTATAAAGTTTACTTCAAGTACTGTTAAATATCAAAAATATCAATTTTCAATGATTTGCCATAAAATGTGTATTAAAATGCGAATTTCAAAAAATCAAAATTATTTGATATCAGAATGACATTCTTCGTATTGCAATTCGATGTCTGATGTGCTCTAATGTCCCAAAATAAATACTGTCCAAACGTTCATACCCCAGCCCTTAAAAAGCACAGCATTTTCAGCAGAGCAATGTACAATGTACATTTAATAGCAGTATACTCTAAATTGTGGACATTCTTTTTGACTTTACCTTATTAAAAGGAAATAGAAGATTTGAATCTGGTCATAAGCATGGTGACATACATTTTAACCAGAAAATTATTTCTTGCAAATGGTCCTAGGCTGGTTAGAACCATGCAAATAATCACCTGCAACATTGTAGTTTTAAACTTGCTAAAACAAAACCCATTTTAAAATTTAAATTTCCATCAGCTTATACACCAGGTCACAATAGCATCTATTTTGTAGTAGGCCTACATAAATTGCTCTTTCTACCAGCACAATTAAAATTCAAGTGAGAAAGAACAAAGTGAGAATTAAACAATTTTTTTTATTATGTTGTGGAAACACTAGGATAAACTTGGTATTAAAAGTGTGAATGCGAATGATGAATGAGTAATGTTTTTTATGAACTGAGCTTGGCACAGATCCGTACCAATGAACAATAATATTTCAGCATCAGCTATACCAAATTCACCATTTTATAATAGAGAAGTTTAAGAACCATCACAAATGTGATTTGCTAATATTAATTTTGCTTTCAAATGGAATTGACTTGCATAAAAAAATCTGATTTTGCTAATCTTGTTTTTGTAGGTCAATCTCTCATGAGGTCATACACTCATACTGTAATTAGGGGTAGGCCCGGGGGGTAGGCCTAAATGTATTTTTAAAATCTAGAAGAATATTTGTTCTTGTTGCACTCCCTTTGCCTTTTCAAGCATTCTTCCAGTTGTGATTTTTTAGTGTTCCAGGGCTTTAGTGGAATTAAAAACCTCCCACTAGGGTCAGGTACATAGTTGCAATTAAAGCTGTCAACCTAAGCACTTGAAGTGCAATGAATCAGTAAATTTGAATGTCAGGGTTCATGATTCATATTGATCTCTTCAGGCACACTATTCCAACGATTTCTTACATTTTCCTGATAATTTCTAGAAACACTGATCTAACTACCGTAGTTACATTCAAGATTTTTTTTGGAGCTATTTAAACCAAAGGTACAATTTTATCAAACAAGATGTCATATGAAAGGTTATTTATTTAGAAAATTCTCTTTTAAAATTCACTTTTAAAATCAAATGTTTTATCTAAAGTTATGTGTTTCTAAATTTCCCTAAAATCAAAATATAATATTTTTTTTCAAAATATTAAACACTTCTAAAATGTTTGGCGAGATAATATAGATATTTAGCTTATTTACCACCCTCTAAACTTTGTAAGCCATTACTTCTTCCCTGTTGGCTGTTAAGATTCATATGGAAAGAACAATATATAAAGAAAAACGTTACGAATTGTAACACTTTATCCTGAAAAACTTTTCAAATAGGTGTGGAAGATACTTTTTTGTTTAGATCATTTTGACATACTTTTTCTGCAAATATGTGTATGAGCCACCTTGAATAGCTGATCTTTACTTTCTATCAGTCATTTACAATAAATGCAGAAAAAAAAATACAACAGTAAACTTTTACTGCATTTCTTTCATAACGGTAACCGTTAACAACAGTCTTTTCAGCCTAGTTGGTTAAACCTATCAAAACATTACTTCTACTTGGATTATAAATATCAAGCCTTGCTATGTATGTCAGCATATGAAAATGACAAAGACCATGTACATGTAAATTACCCTTTTTGATTTTATGTGCCAATAATGTATACCATACAGGGTGTTTACTGCTGTGTTACCATTTGCGACGCATGTACCTGCCTGTATATTATTTTTATTTTATTTATTTTTATCCAAGTGGTGTTTGACTAATGAGATCGCAGAATTCTTATAACTAAAGGATAATTTCTCTCATATTCCTGGTCACATCAAAAGGGCCTTTTTGTTGTTTGAAATTTAAAAAAAGACTTTTCTTGTAATGTTGCATCTACATGTAAACGAGTTTCATCAAAGTTCTACCAAAACAAATTACACCAAATGGTTCCCAGAAAGTTTTTGGCAAAAAAATGTACCCTTGTACTAAAGTTACATTTGAATCACCCTCTCTTGAAAAATCAAAGTCATCAAAGTGTAAATGTGTCTCAAAATGCATGATGTGAGTTGTTTGCCTGGTTGCACCCCCCCCCCCATAAAAACCAACCAACAAACAAACAAAATCCTTTCAATTTTATTGCCACACATGTTCATGTTCTACAATTTTACATTGCAGAAAGATACCTGGCAAGGATGACAGGTCCATGAAATTCCACTGTAAATATCCTAAATAGATTTTTACAATAAAAGCTTTCCTGCTGAATAAAAAAATCAATATTCAGATAAATAAAACAATTGGTGTCTCTTTTAATGACATCATCAGTTAATTGGCAATCATTGATCTGTTAGCAGGGAGAGCTGACCTACATCTCCCGTACTATTGGAAAGCATGCTGTATTTAAACAAATATTTGCATCAGTTTACTGCACCAAGAGTTTCCACCTTCTTCATCAAATTTATCATTTTTGTAGTCTATAAAATAAGCCAAATGAAAAATTAAAATGCCCACAAACATTTTGGTAGAAATTCAAAATATCTGCAACATGGTTTAGTACCCATACCTTAAATGTTCGCAACATGGCGCTATGGCTATGGGCTCCCTTGACCAAAGATCCTAAAAAAATATGATCTTTGTCTTGACATAACTGGAATTTTAGACACAAACTAAAAGCAAAGATCCTATTTATTTTTAGGATCTTTGCTAAAAGTGCCCTCCCATAAAAATCCCACCGGCAAATAAGGGCATGTACCCTTTTGGGATTTTCAGAGGAGGGAGCTCTCTATTTGTACATGAAATTCGACCGCAGGTATTCAAAGGAACCCAGGTGCGCCATTAGGCTGACGTTTATGGTATATGCACAAAAATATGTGGGTTTCTTTTCCAGGCAGAAACATGTACATGTCCAGATAGCTACATTTTGTAGTCCTGAGGTGACAATAATATCACCTAGGCCTGCATGTATTGCATGAACATTTTCATTTTGCCCTAACATTCCAGTGTATTTGACCATGACACTTTAAACACATAGGCCTACATGCCTCTTCACATCACCCACTGATTGATACCAATTGAAAAAGGTAAATCACCTTGATTTCTTTCTTTTTAGAATCATTGGTTCCTGGTCTGTCTACAAATATCACTATGTGCCATAATACACAACTAACAAAATGATAAACACCCACATTTTAGATACACTGGTACTTTGGACCTTACATGTAACTTTTGATTACAACATTTCCGTACTTAATTTGATACCTAAATGAAAAAGTTGCAAACAGTGTTTTCATGAAAATAATACACTAGAGCTCTCTACACTGATGTTTTGAGCAATAAGAAGTTGTTTTATTCCATTTATAATAGTGATAAATTAAGGGAGTCAAATTTTAAACCACATGCTACTATTTGAAAACACATTTCAAGATCATTTAAAGTTCATGGTGGAAACCATTCTGATATCGATGAATTCCATGTAACACTAACAAACACAAGGATATTTAGGAGAATTGGGGAGAAAAAAGAAGTTTGATTAAAAAAGGAACCAAATTTGGCAGCTAAACCACATCATGCAGATATACACATAAGTAGGGGAGATTGGGGTTAGTTGAAATATTTTTCACAAAATCGTCTTTTTAACGCAAACCGATTACTTTCAAGAAACACTAACCATATCAGTATAAACATATACAACTTTATTGGACCTGCTTATGATTATTCATATAATCCAATTTGAAAATTTGAAATAGTGTTTCAACTAACCCCACCCCTGGGGTAAGTTGAAACATAGAATGAGGTTAGTTGAAACACGGCTTGTAAAAATTTCAAAATAATTATTATTGGGTTGTTAGGGTTATACTTCCCTTGAAGGCACCCTTTAACATACAATCAGTGTGAAAAAATGAATAAATAAATATGTGGGAGTGCAGGTCAATACTTTGGACACAAGGTGACGAGTGTCACCATGGACCAAAATATGAGAAGCCTAAAATATTATAAAATGTACTTTCTGTGTGCACTTTTTGCTTGTATTATTGCTTTTTAACCATATTAAAGCAATATTGAAGAAATGGTAAACATGTTACAAATTTTTAAAAAGTCAAATTTTTAACCATATTATTCTATGCGATTTTCACGTGTCAACTAACCCCACCTCAAAAGTTTCAACTAACCCCGATGCCTATTTTTACATTTCAAAGTTCATTACACAAAATAAGAAATACAATAAAACTTTTATTTAACATTATTCTGGGACTTACTTCTAGTGCTTATGATACTCAAAAAATAATCCCCTGAATCTTCAAACAACATGGAGATAACGCATCTTTTCTGCGGGCTATAAAAGTTAGTCAGTAAGTCAAAAAACAGATATTCCTTTCCCAAGCCAACACTGGTGGGGCATCAGTGCTGTTGCTAATTTGGTGGATGACCCTTACTAATACCTATTACTAGGTGCCAGTATTTTACCAAATTAATTTTTTGTGTCAGAAAAAAATACAATGTTTCAACTTACCCCGCGTTCCAACTAACCCCAATCTCCCCTATGCAGTTATGTACAGCAACCTTGTACAAAGTTTGGTTCAGAGGACATTATGTCTCAATGTAAATAACCACACAATCATTAAACACCCACATAATATTTCTTTTCACAAAACCTGTAATTTTAAAACCATTAATAGCAGAGCAGACTTTCATATTTCAAAACAAAGTGGAGGTACTTCATAACAAAATGACTTTAGCTATCCTTTACTGCCCATTAATATTCCATCATGCATAAGGCCAAATAAAAAAATAAACATGTTTCACGTCCCCTCCCGCTTCCTTTTTGGAGGTTTCTTCAATTATTTTTTTATTTTTTGAAATTCAGTTATAACTTTTCAAAAAAATATGTCTAGGAAGTAGGGATGCTTTCTATGACCTTGCTAATACACAAGAAACACTTTTAGAAGGTTTTGAGATAATGAGAGGGGGCCTACCTCCCAGAACAACAAATAAAAAGAGGCCTCCTCCTTTTTCCATGTATTATTGTGTGCGCTAAAACGGCTCTAATTATGGGTATTTACATCGATTTTATGATAAAAATAAAAAATAAAAGTCCCTCCTCCTCCTTTTTTCGAAAACCCGGACGTGAAACATGTTTTATTTTTTACTTGGCCTAAACATTTATATCAGAAAATGTTTGTCAATTCTTTTAAATTCTAGGTTACTAAGTATGTTAGTATTGCATAAAAGATTTGTATTTTAATTTTAATTTCTGGTGAAATATGCAGAACAACTCAACATAATTTTGAATAGTGACTCTGGGTAGTGACCTGGAAGTATCTTTTAAGAAACTAAAATACAATGATTGTTATATTTGTGTGTTTTTATTGCCAGTACAATTCCATGACCTTGATTGCATTGTTGTTGGCAGATTGGCATTGACTGTAACTCCTACCATGCTCCCACATACAGGGTAAAACACGCGACCAAGCTCAGAACTTCACAAGCGGTTTATTGTGAACACATATTGGAATTGCTATGCAAAAATATTGCCACATTTTTATAAAGAAAATCAGGGCTGTAGCAAGGTTGAAAAATGTGGGGCGGCCATCACAAATGTGGGGCGGCCAAAATACATATATACGCCAATATTGAAATAAAGATATAAAGAAAAACATAACAAATTTCTCAAAAAGTGGGGCGGCCATGGCATCCCCGGCCGCCCCGCTTGCTACGGCCCTGAAGAAAATGCCTATGAACTTGATACTTTCTATGCAATTGCAAATGACATATAGGTATTTAAGGGTGGGTGGGAAGGAAATTGGGGATATGACTGTGTCCAGGGCCATGATGGTGGCTGTGGAAGCATTGGGTGGCAGATTGTATACTCTGCGAAACTGCCAGCAAGTACCCAGTGGTACTAGTATTTGATCAAAGTACTGTGGTTAATAACAAAGCAAATCATGTTTCTACTGCATGTAGGCTACTCTAAAGTGAATAAATAATAATCATACACAACAAAAAAGCAAATTTAATGAACTATTAAATTCATATTGTAACATACTACAATAACTAAAATGAGTCATATCATATTTTACTACTTTAAATACTATTCAAATTCAAAATGGTGGGTCACCATGACAACCAATATAAATCTCAACATTTTGATCTGTGTGTGTTTAAAAAAGAACTACAAAGGCAACTTTTTATGGGATTATGCAGCTGTTTTTTGTTTTAAAAGAGAAGGTACCCTTCTTTGTCTGAAGATACAAATTTATTTTATGATTTTCAATTTCTGTGCATCAATTTCCATCATTTCAATATGTGTATGGGGATGTGGTATACCATAGAATAAGAAATATAATAGAAAAAGTGAATGCACTTTTAGACACATTTCTGAATTCCAGCACAACTGAAATGAACACACCCTTTGATCACAATTTCAAAGGATATGGTCGAATCCAACCAAAAGTGTCCACGGGCCAAAAATAAAAGTCCGAAATAAAAATGTCTCCACAATTTTTTCCTTTTGCCCATTGATTGATGACATATTGGCCTTATAGGAACCAAAAGTGCCATTATTAATCTTGAAAAATAAATGCAGGACGTGTGATAGTAAATGTGATATCAAAACCCAATGTTACCTACGAATACCACTAGGATGCTTTCACTATCGCAATACTAATCAACCTAAAACAAATGGAATATTCCCATTAACGCTTTTTTTCGTGTAATGTAGACCACAGGGTGTCAGGAAAATGCTAGCTCAACCAGAAAATATTTGTTTTTATTTTTATAACGCGATCAATATGATCTTAGTCAATTTATGCTAGTTTATTTTTGAAAATGAAGTTTAGGTCAGTTTCTGTATTTTATTTATCAAATGAGTATGAATCAATTTACACATTGTATAAGAACGAGTAGGATATATGTTTTCAAGAATATTAGGAATTATACGCATACACCTAACGCTTTATACAATGAAAAGGTGAAGAAACCCGGTATTCGTGCCAGGTAACATGAGCGATTTAACAATATCTATATTGAGTTTAGAGGTATAAATTTTGCTATTATAGTAATGAATTAATACAATGGTAGTTTTTAGATCTCTTTCAGATGGTACGTCCAAATGAATAAATGCTATTACCTTAGATCAAAAAAATTTGATGCTTTTAGCAAGATTTTGACCACTTCATTTTGATATACAAGTAGTTAATCAGCAATTTTACATAATAAATAATTGTTGAATGAATCCGTATATGGATAATAATAGTGTCCTGGGGTACCGCTTAAAGTTTTTGACAATTAATTTCCATTGGTAGGGACACTTCATTACACATGTCATGTATTATGCTGTATTCATAAGTAACATTTCAGTATTTGTAGGTAAGAATTAGACTTTTGTTGGATATCGCAATCAAAACTTTTATAAAGCACTTTGAATGTATTATTTTCTTTATGTGCGTTTATTGATACTTTAGACCCTATCATGTATTAATAATGTCGGTTCACAGCGGTTGAAAGAGGATTGAAGTACATCTATTAAATTAGGTACCTCTTTGATGTCCTTCTAATCTTCTTTGAATCTGATTTTCCTTTCAAATGAGCAGACCGTCGTCTATTTCAGTACATATTTTTCAACAATTAAGCCGTATTCAGTTTTGCATGGTGGGCATGTATGTGAATTCGCAACTTTCATTGACATATGATTTGATAGCAAACATACAGGCCTTCGTTATGTACCAATATGAGCAATGGCATGAATGGCGGTGTTTCACAATACTGTCATGATGTCAAATTGTATTCGTAGGTAACATTCGGTTGCGAAATTTACCTCTGAATACTTGCTTTTATTGTTGACATCTCAGAAATATTTAAACGCAGGCTATTGAAACTTGGTAGAAATAAAGAGTGTATTACCCTGCACCTATTGCTTAACTATTGTTTACTATTCTCTCACTTTGTGGAAATGACACAGCTTTTAACATGTATTCGGAGGTAATGCATATTTTTTACCAAACCTACCTTTGTGCCATTTACAATTTCTGGCAGCTAAACACAATAATAAAGATGTCCGAATGCAATGCATTTCAGTATTGGACATATCAAAGCTTGTATCAATTGCGCACTTATTAGTGATTTCCATTTTTTAAGATATATCTAGTGCTATGAAAAATTGTATTCGCAGGTAATGTAAAAAAATACCACTCAAAAAATTATCACAAAAAATTCATAATTATGTACAAATATGTGAAAAATTGAACAGGCAATCTTTGAATACACACCTTTCAGGAAATCAATTTAGATTCAATCCAATGACTTCTTTTCATAACTGATTTAGATGTTTTTAAAAATACATTAAGAAATATTTTGAAAAAATGGGTAAAAATAGCATGTTTTGGGGTCTCTGTGTCTAAGTTTTTCACAGAAGGGGTTTTATTATATATGGCACGGCGTATGATCAAGGCAAATAAACACAATACAAAAACGAATGCCAATTGATTAATACTTTTAAGTTATGGCCCTGAACATGCCGTGTACACTTTTCATTGGATTCGACCATATACATTTTGTTCTGATTTGGCATTTCTCATGTGAGGGCATGTTATACCTATTTGTGCTACCGGTATTACATTTGCGGGAACAAATATTGTTACAGAGTTTCACTCATTCAGTAAAATTACCCGCTCACTGTCACTATAACAAATACCAAATGTTGCTCCTAAAATATTTTGTCTTTTCCAAAAATGCACATGCACTCTTTAAACTAACTTTAAGACAGTGTGCTCTTAAAAATAACAAGTTAAAATATATAATGAGCACTAACAATATCTCCTTTTGTCATGCAAATCAGTATCAACCCCAAAACTTGCCCAGTTTATACCAAAATATTCCTTTTCACTTTTGTGGTCACACTTGTCCAATGTGTGCTGTGTGTGTGCAGTACTGTGCACAGTGCACACATATAATTCTTGTGATATTCTGATAATGTGTCCCCTCCCAGAGAGACACACCCTACTTGTAAAGACCCTAAAAGAAGGAACTCAAACTAGTCCCAAACAGAAATGTTTGGTAGACTCATAACCGTGCGATCTTACCTTTCCGATGTTGATTAAGATACTTCTTGCATCGATCCCGAGATGCGGAAAAACCAATAGTCATTTTGTCCCACATAAATGAATAAATAACAAAACCCCCGATCCCCGGTGGACTCACCCAAAAGGTGACGTCACACCATATGATCGCCCCTTATCCGACTTGGGATCCCCTACCGGACCAAACTTGTAGGGGTGGCGGGGTCCGGGATAATCAACATCGGAAAGGTAAGATCGCGACCGGTTATGAGTCTACCAAACATTTCTGTTTGGGACTAGACTCAGTACACCGGGTCGATCTTACCGCTTCCGATGTTGATTAAGATACTTCTTGCATCAACATCTGAAAGATCGATCTAGCAAGTAACCGACGGATGGAGGTACAAGATTGGTCAGCATCTGATCAGGGATCGGGAGCGGTAACGATGGTTTTCGCGAGGTCAGAAAATATTTTCCCCAACGGTCGGGAAACAAAAAGACCACGCGATCACAGACATAAACCTCCTTACTTAATAAGTTTGGTGGTTAAGAATAGCGACACTGGTTCTTACCATGCTGAGTATTCTGTATAGTCTGAAAACCTGGTACCCGTACACCACCGTATTATGATCGCCCGAACAATGTCCCGGTAAACCTCCCGCCTGCCTCTGATTACTAACGTAAACGGAAGTATCGTAGAGAAGGGCGAAGGTGGCTTCAGGGACACCGCCTGCTAGATATCCTCAAGGGACAACCGAACGGTATCGCCAAGATGATGAGATAGCTCGTGTCGAGTGGGTCGTGGGACGCCAAACCTTCGCGATCCCCGGACCCCACCAACACCTGGACCAGCCATTGCGACAGCGGCTGGACCGAAAGGCTCTGTAAGGGTGATGAATGCGGTCGTGAGTCCCTCGCAAGGCTTGTGTTCGGAAGAAATAGTGCTGCAGCGCCTTATCGGACACCCCAGCCTATCTTTGGCTTCAGCCAACCTTGCCCAACCCTGGGGATTGGAGAGGGACGAATGTCGGTATGCACCGCGCCGCTCAGAGTCACGAGAACAGAGCGCCCGAAACAGTGTCGCTCCAGTGTTTGTGAACACGGAAGCTAACCTCGAGACCGTGTGCAACTCAGCACCGCCGTCCCGAAGCCAACGCCAAACCGAAAGCCATCTTGAGAGTTACGATTTAAGCGCCGCTTTTGACGGAAGGTCAAAAGGGTGACCCTTAAAGTAATCTAAGACTGTGTTGGGATCCCTTAGGAGGATCACTTTCCTTTTGGTAGACACTGCTGAACATACCGTCGAGGCGTAGACTAATAAGGTAACCATCGGCTATGATAGTCGAATTCGCCTCGAAACCTCGGTGAATGGAGAGGACAGCTGACTTATAGCTGGCCCCAGTGGCCCGCTGAAGTCTTGCTTGGAACTTTTCTGTCAGAAACTCCGAACTAGCAGCACAGAGGTTCTAGCGGGAGAGCTATTTGTCTCATTGCACCAAGCGTAGTATGGAGCCAGACTCTGGCTATATCGTCGGAGGGTAGACTTCCGCTAGCCCCGGCGATGAGAAAACAGCTTCTGATGAAAAGTATCCCTCCGCTGCGTGTTCCCTGGTAAGGGCCATGCAGCTAACTGCAGGTGCTCTAGTGATAGACTGGTACCTCCGCTCCGGGCATCCGGAGTAGATCTGGTACTGGGAGTGCCAGCGGCCTTGCCGCTAGCAGAATGACAATGCAGTCTTCCCACCCGATCTTGGCCACCACCCTCATGAGTAGTGAGATCGGAGGGACTGCATAAGCTGTCATCCTCCCCAGTCTATGGACAGAGCGCCCACGGTGAATGCTTGGGGGTCCGCGACCCTTGAGCAGTACCCCGGCAGTGGATGATTGCGATGAGATGCGAACAGATCTTTCGAGGGGTGGTACATCCCCTTGAAGATCGCCCGAGCGACCTGCGGAGCAAGCCACCATTCTGCTGGTCCCGACACCCTTCCTCGTGACAGATTGTGCGCGAGGATGCTGGTGGACGCCTCGCGATGTGTATCGCTCTCATCGTAATCTGCCTGAACTTGCACCACCCTATCAGGTGTCGTGCATGCAGGCTCAATCGTGGTGGCCCGGAGTCCCCTTGTCTGTTGGGGTAGGCTACCACGGTTGTGTTATCCGTCAGGACAACGGTATGTGATTCCACGATCACCTCCTCGTAAGCGAGGGAGGTTGATGTGAAACTCTGTCTCTATGGCCCCCATAGGCCCGAGACGGAGTCTCCGTGGATGTGGACCCCCCAGCCCCGTATTGACGCGACGGTCGTCACAACGTGACATACCGCGGGTGCAGGAAACCTGACACCCTGGGTCAAATTGGGCTGATGGTTCCACCACCAGAGTGCCTCTCGCGCGATCTCCGACAACGGAACCGCGAGGGATATTGTGTGACGACTGGGCCTGCAAGCAGGCTAGAAGGTGTAGTTGGGTAAGCCTAACGTAGAAACGGCAGTACAGTACGAGGTCTACCATACTGGCCATTAGGCCTACCACCTTCATCCATGCCACAGCGGGTTTTGCCCGAGACGCGGCCAAGAGTCAGGCACACCGCACCATGTTCGCCACCCGCTTCGGGTGAGAGCACTGCGAACCCCTCCGTGAGGGTGATCTGGGCCCCTACAAATAGTGGTGTCTCATGCGTCGGGACCACGCTGGACTTTTTTGAGCTGATCAAAAAATCCAGGTACCCGCACCCTACGGACTATCAACCCCATGAGACCCGTAGTCTTCAGTGGAGTGCGTCCGTATATGAGCCAAACGTCCAGGTAGCAACTGATGTTGACACCCCTGTGCTTCAGGTACGCTGCCACCGCTTCTGACCAAGAGTGTTAAACACCCTGGGAGAGATGGACAGGCGGATGGCCGGTATCAAACTGGTAATTTTGATCCTGTACCTAGAAGCGCAGATGCCTCCGATCTTGAGAGGCGATTGGCATATGCAGATAGGCGTCCGAGAGATCTAGCGATGCTGTTCCCATGCCCCTGATGGGGCAGGCTAGCACCGAGGCGAGAGTCCCCATTCTGAACCTCTTGGGCCTGAAGAACGTGTTCAACAGCCTGCGGTTCGGATGGGGCTCCCGTCGCCGGTCTTCCTTGGAGCCAATGGCTCCAAGATCACCCGAGAACGGGGGTAGACCGGGACAATCGCCCGCTTCGTGAGAAGCTGTGTGATCCCTGTCAGTAGTGCCCGACGCTGGGGGCCGTCTGACGGCACTACTGTGGACCTCTGAAATGTCCAGATCACAGTGGCCAGACTGGGTTGCCAGTCTGTAACCCCCACTCACCACTGACCATACCCAGGCGCTCAAAGAGATGGTTTCCCACCTCTGGGTGAAAGCCATAAGCGGTCGTCCACTGGGAGATCCCCTGTGGAAAAACCGCTGAGCCCCCAGGAATGCTCTGCCTAGCTTCCCTTGGAAGAGCGCTTGCTCTTCTTCGGGGCTTGCCAGCTGTTCCTGTGCTACCCTTGCGCCTCCCAGAAATGGGTGCTGCAGAGGTAGTGGGCTCGGGTACTGTTGGTGGTGCACGGCCTGCTGAAGTCGGAGCTCCTACCCATGGTAAGGGCAGTTTCCGACCTCTTCAGAGTGCTCCGTTGGTAGCTTCTTTGCACGGTCCTCCACCGTGGCGCAGAAGCATCCAAAGAGAAAAAGGACCCTGCCTTTCCATCGCTTGAGCGATTGGAGTGGCAGGCCCTCCCCGGGCGCTGAGTGGACACCCTATGGGCTAGGCCCATGGAGCTCTCGTTGAGGCTAGCTGTTAGCACCGCTAATAGGCTCACCTCATGGAAGAGCTCAGATGTTGTCTGAGCGTGATACGCTTGACGACATCTGGGTCCCTCTCGGATCCCCTCAGGTAGGTCCCGTGGTCCTCCCGCGTTACATCGCAGAGGAAGCGTGCAAGCACGCGGCGTCCATAGCTCTACTGAGCTCGACAGCCCCACGATATCTACCCGTGAGGTTTGCCGGGAATGAGAGTGCAGGCGTCCCCTGTGAGGAAGCAGCAGCTGAGCATCCTACTGAAAGGATCCCTGGTCCTCCTCCATGGACTCCCCATTAGGGGTGTCCGGAGGAAGATCAGTGCTGTTGCTCCCCTCGCGGGGCAGCGGGGAAGGAGATTGTAGTGATGTCACTACCGGACTCAGCTTCCGACTCCTTTCCCTCGCCCACAGTATCCGTATCATGCTCCGATGATGGCGGTAACTGAGGACGGGCATCTGAAAGCGGTAAGAAGGCATAACCACTGTGTGGCTCGCCGACTACCTGCCAGCAGAAGAGGGAGTACTCCCGCAAGACCCTGAGGTATCCGCCATGGCACCACTGGGTCCGCATGCTCTCGCAGCCGTCCGTCCTAGCGCTTAGCAGCACGGGCCTACCCTGATCAAGATCTGGGTTAGCCCCATGCCGGCTGGCCTGGTCAACAGCTGATGTTGGTACTGCGTGGCCATCGCTAGGCGACACTTGCCACGGTGCTAGGCCGTGGAAGAAACACCCTGCGGCGGGTACCACGGGCATACCCAGCCGGCAGCTGACCCTGAAAGGATCCGCCACCAGGGTAACCCCATGGTACTGCAGTACCAGCACCGCCTCCCCTTGTTGCCACAGAGACTGTGGTGACTAAGGCGAATGCTGCGTACCGGTGCGGTATCAGCGTGGTACCCGTGAGGGTTCCCAACTGTGGACCGCTGTACCCTCGCCACACCGCGTTCCCTGTTTGGGGATCAAGCTGTGTGCTGGCGTGGTACCGGCGCTGTACTAGCATGGGTACCCGTGAGGGTTCCCGGTTGTGTACCGCTGTATGCGTGGTTCCAGCGTAGGTGCCCGTGAGGGCTCCCGGCTGTGTACCACTGTACCCATGCCTCACTGCGTTCCCCGCAAGGGGATCAAGCCGTGTGTATGGGTACCCCGCTATACCGGCTGTCCCTGGGCTAGAGGGAGCTTGCCTAGTACCACGGGTAGCTGAGCGTGCATACCCCCGATCAATCACCTCGCCACCTGAATAGGCAGCGTCAATCAAGGGAGCTATGCCCTGTTGATTTGACAGTGATCGATCAAGAGAGGGTAATTGACCCATTGACGGTAATGGATCACCCACGCCCGCTGGCTCTCGAGGACATAAGTGGGTTGTTGATCAGCTAGGCTGTTCAAGCTACTTACTGTACCCTCTAGAGCTTCGCCCAAGGTCGCTGTGTGTGGCGGACCACTCACGGCAGCTATGGGCGGGTGCATAGCGGCTACCACTGAAGTCAAGCCGTAGCTCGTCTTTGTAGCTGCCACCGAATGCACCTGGGTCGCTGTCCCGTGAGAGACTGCGGCCCAACCCCTGAATAATCGCCAGCCAGTCCCTGTGGACAGCCAGCAGCTATTCTAGGGCCCAGGGTATCACTCGGCGGTCCCGCCATGGAACGCTGCCGTGTGACAACCCCAGTTGGTTCTGCTAAGACTACACCCACAGCGTTAGCCGCGGTATCGTCTCTGCTGAACCCATGCATGCTAGGTTCAACCCAGGCAAGCCCGGGTACCCTTGCATGCTGCCCGTCGCTGGCTACTACTGTGGCTGTTTGAGCCCGTAGATATGCCTGCAACAGACGGGTGTCCTCCTGCTAAAAACCCGTGAGGATTTTCGCTAGAGGACTGGTATCCTCCTGCTACAAAACCCGCTAGGGTTTTCGCTGGTGGTTACCGCTCTGCTGCCTGCTACTTTGCTCCGACGTATAGTCAGTGCTTTCGCTGGCCGCTCAGCCCGCGCACGCGCTCGCCGACCCGGAACGATGCGCCTGCTTGTCCGGGGACCGGAGCCCCTTAAGCAGACCTGCCATGACCCATAGGGGCTGTCACAGCAGAATCTACCGTGTCGACTGGTATCCTCCTGCTGCAAAACCCGCTAGGGTTTTCGCTGGTGGTTACCGCTCTGCTGCCTGCTACTTTGCTCCGACGATAGTCAGTGCTTTCGCTGGCTGCTGAGCCTTTGGACGCTTAGCAGTCCCGAAGGAACCGCCTGCTTGTCCGGGGACCGGAGCCCCTTAAGCAGACCTGCCATGACCCATAGGGGCTGTCACAGCAGAATCCACCGATCGACCTTACCAGTGCCCTTGGTAGATTTCTTCTTCGTCTTATGGCGATGACGGAGCCTATCCCAATCGTCAAGCTGGAACTCGGAGAGTCCTAAGCAAAAGAAAGACATCTAGAAGATCGTGAGCACTCCCTGTGGGTGAAACAGAGCGGGTGTGGGTCCCGCTCCGTCACCAGGGAAGGGCAAGCCCGACAGGGCCGAGGCGAAGCGAGGAGAAAAGGGAGGGGGCACTACCCCCCCAACACGCGACTCAAGCCCAGTAAGCAAACCTGAGCACGGAGGCTGGTCGCTAACGTTAGTGGTAAAGTAAGGACTGGCTAACTTTATTACTAAAATGTCAGACGGGTCCCTACCAATCCCCACCGTATGAATATCTGATTAACTCGCCTTTATTGGACGGTAATGAAGACATAACGATAGAGTAATCACCCTAACATAGCAACAATAACCTACCGTACATGAAATACAATGTGTATGTACAAACATCTATTGTAACTTACAGGCTGCAATGGTTGTTTTACGTGGGAAACAAAATGAATGGCGTCAACGAGCGGCCATTTTGAATTGCTCGTGTGTCCCGTATACAAACGGAGGCACGATATGTAGCTAAGTTTTGGATCGCTTTTTGTCACTTTTTTCGCCAGAAAATGCCGTCAAAACTATCCTCAGCCGTACAATACCGGTTTGGTTTTACCTAAGGTGTGAAACTACAACCGTATATCTCGCCTTTGTCGAGAAATTGATACACAGTGCTATGAACAATCGATAGGCACGTCTGTGTCAGTCGGAGACCAAGGAGGATAAGGGACGATCATATGGTGTGACGTCACCTTTTGGGTGAGTCCACCGGGGATCGGGGTTTTTGTTATTTATTCATTTATGTGGGACAAAATGACTATTGGTTTTTCCGCATCTCGGGATCGATGCAAGAAGTATCTTAATCAACATCGGAAACGGTAAGATCGACCGGTGTACTGAGTCTTTTCCTATTTTAGGGGCTGTGCAATATGAGCCGTAGTGGGAGGGTAAAATTGGGAGGGGGGCAAAAATTTTCAGCCAGCCAAAAGAGGGGCAAGCCAAAGGGGGGGGGGGGCAACTTGAGCAAGCCATTTTTGGCACACATTCATGGGTGCCTTTTAAATAAAATGCTCTCAAAATGTTTACAAAAATGCTTAAATATATATGCAAATTTTCCTCCTCACTGCACTCGCAATATAATATCTAAGCCATTTTTTATTTTTGCAAATTGGGATTCCAAAAATTTGGCATATGCATGGGGAGGCAAAGATTTTTTAGCAGGCTGTCAGGGGGGCAAGCGATTTTTGGCGGACCGAGAGGAGGGAAAGCGATTTTTAGCAGGCCGTTTCAAAATTGAACCCACCAGGGAGCTCATACTTATTGCATAGCCCCTAACTGAGGACCTTGCACACCCAAAGTTAAATTCCAAACTGTGAATCCATCTGACTTTTTACCATCCAATTTAGACATGACCCTAGGCTACGCCGGCAAACAAGTGATGGTCTTATGCATATATTTTGGTTTGCAACAGGGTACCGTCCTCGATTGTTGGGTGTCCTCGTTTGCTCTGCTATTTTTTTGTGTCCTCGTTTGCAGGTCTTTACAAAAACACACACACACAAGCACACCCCTGCAGAATTATATTATTTGTGTACACGTGTATTCCATTTGACAGAACTTTTCACCATACTTCCGAAAGGAACACGAACTTGTGCACCAAGTCCAAAGTTCAATTTTTGGTCTACATGTATGCATGCAAATTGGTAAGATTTTATTTGTGCCCATCCTATACAATGTCAATACAATAAAAAGTCAACACTTGCATGAAATTTTGGATAGTGCTATTCATTATAATAATTTATGCAGCCTAAATTTGTATTTATAAAAGGTCACAAAATACCTGATTTTTTTATTTCTAATAATATAGATCTCAAAGATAATTATTTCCAAATTTTATTATCTGCTCTTCTTTAAATTTTCTTTATTTTCAATGTTCATTTCAACTTGCCTATATTGTGAAAAACAAAGACCTGAGATCTAAACCAGGCCTGCGGATGTGTATATATGCTAATGGTAAAAGCTTCCCCCATTTAATACGCTGATTGATTCTTTCATTACAGCTATTAAATTAGGCACCTCTTTGATGTATACACAAAATGCAGCCCTATTTCCAATAACACTTTGAAGAACAGGTCATCACATCTAACTACAAGCTAAGACCCACTTCCTGACCCAGATCAATTTATCCTTCATGCCTGAATTAACCAAACTTAGTCCACAAACATTATATTGATGGAGTTTGGTGTTTTCCAATGGAACACAGTATTTATGGAAGTACTTGCATTTCCATGATAATACCCAAATATATATTTCAATTAAAAAACTACCAACACCTCAAATTGGCCTCTTGTTTCCTTTCTTCTGAATCAGGATTACAGTTTGAAATCAAAAAAGAGGCGAAGGCGGCATCCTATTTCTTGCATCCTATTTCTTAAAGGCCTCATGCTACATGTAGTCTCCACAGCAGCCAGTTTGGTTCCGCTATGTAGTCTCCACAGCAGCCAGTTTGGTTCCACTCCTTTTTGATTGGCTAGCACTTTTCCCATGACGTCATCCAGCATGTGCTGCCCGCGTATCTGATTATTCAGCCAGAAGTTCAACCCACTGGCAATAAAGTTCCCAGGCAGGGCATAATATAACCGGTATCACATCGCATTTTGCTACACAATCTAGCCAAATTTCTATGCAATCACACAAATATACATGTATGTATCTCATACATAATTATTGCTATACAAATAAGACCGTCACAATTTTGCTATGCAAAATTCTGACACTAAATCATGCCCTGTTCCGGGATGCATCGCTTCTGATCAGGTTCTCATAGACTGCATTGTCACCCTCTTAGCTTAGTTTGTGTGGAGGGGATGTAACCAAACTGGCTGCGGAGGAGACTAGCGTCATGCCGCCTCAACTGTCTCTAGATGACTGAACATCACCAATTTAATCTGTTCAGGAACTTGGAGAAACCAGCTCAAACACAATTATAGTAATAAATCCTCTTACACATGTACGTAAAGATTGTCAACCATTATTAATTCAATTTATGTTATCTTGTGAATTAAAAAAATGTTTTCTTTATTCCTTCCTTTCAGTCACTTACCTATTTCTTCCAATCTTCTCCCAATCAAAGACACTAATTTCGACAGAATCACTGTTAGTCAATGCCTTGCCACCAAGGTCAAATTCAAATTTCTGAAATTAATCAACAAACATACATGCATGTTATTTTAATAACTTGCCTTTGTGCCATCCTTGTGCATTCTCATAAATCTTTCCCAAAATCAAGTTATCAGGCGACAGCAATGAGGTTTGTTTGAATTCTTAATGCGCAATGCAGATGCATTTCACGATTTGAGGAAATACTCAATTGAACACATTGAAATACTGAAGTTAAACAAATTTGATTGAATCTGAATCATACATGACATATAAAACAAGATGATTGAATCCATCCAAACGTTTGAAACTCTCCAGGGACATAATCATTGGCACACACTTCTCTTTCCATATGACCAGCATATAGGTTTTTAAGCCTGGCTTGAGCATTTTGTTTGAGCCTGGTTCCATCATCAGGACCCAAGTGTGTCTCCACATGGAGGAACCGTTTAAACAAACAAACAAACATGTTCAGAGTTCCAGCAATATGTCTTGACATGGTTTTGCCATTTTGGTAATTTATGATTGGTCTCTTTTTAAAATAACATTGTATAATTATGATATACATTATGACAATTGTCAAAACATGTAAAATTGATTTTGATACAAATTAAGGGTCTCAACGGGTTCGCCACTGGACAAGTAAAACTGTAAATCTTTTGTCAGAATTAGCTCTGACTTTTTCAGGACAAAACCATTATGAGCTATCTATCCCCTTCCCCATAGAGTAGATTGCCCTTATCTACTCCTCAAGACTAGAGATGGTGGCCCTGAAAAGAGTAGTTATAGTAGGTGAAAATTCTGGATATACCCGGGGGGGGGGGCCACTGGTCATTGACAAGGGGGTATCATGCGTGGCCATGGAGTTTCAAAAAGCACCCTAAACAAGTATGTGCAACGACTGAAAATACACCCCTAAATAAGTATAACAAGTGTAATATCCTACCCTAAACAAGTATTGGCGTGTTTTTACACCTTAGCAAGTAAAACATATATTTTCGACACCCTAAGCAAGTAATACTACTTGAAGCTCTATTTTCATTGATTTCTTTAATAGGCCTAGTAACTCAGAATGGCTATCCTACCAGGGCAGAATATGGCTATTTTAAAATTACAAAATAAACGTTACATTATTTTAAGCTGATTTATAGTATCAGAGAGCCTAAGAGGGAATTAAATGAAAAGAAAATTTACAAAACTCTAAGAAAAAAAAAACAATGAAGAAACGAAAATAGAGAAAAAGAAGTCAAGAAATGTTTTTATATCATTTTTGTAGGCCCTATTAAAGTTTCGACAATTTATTCTCCATCTTCCAAATATTATTACAGACCTACAAATCATGTTTCAAAGTGAGACAAAAATCATAAAATAGTGGTCAGATTTTTTTTATGACCTAGGCCTTATTGTGAAAAGATGAAAAGTGCATATTAATAATTTATTTTAAACGCTTAAAATGACAACAATTAAGGCCTACTTCTGGAAGGAATCGGATGAATAATAGTGGTATTATTTCATAAGTTGAATAAGTATTAGGATGAAAATAAGTCGGTAAATAGCGACTGAGATGCATGGTGCTCAATCAGTTCAGCCAAGACTTGAAGGATTCGTATGACTGCAGAATTTGATACCAATCCAAAAACGTATTTTAATACTGCACCATATCCATCTTACCTTTTAATATTCATTTGATGTTTTCACAATTTATTCAAAAGTTTAAAATTTGTTTTTTAAATAAAATCAAGATCACTTATTGTGACCAGTGTTGTGACAAAATTCTGACAAAAATCTGATGCTTTTGATCCACGATAATAACATGCATGGTTTTATTTATTTATTTTGTGTATAATAGGTCACAGGTCAAGTCAATCAATCCTCTTCCGTAGATATTTGTGGTTAAATAATTGTATACAACATGAAAATTAGCTTGAAAATCTTTATTTGTATCCATAATACAAGATAGAAAATTCAAATAATAGTAAAAAATATTTTAAAATGAAATGAGAAACTTTGGACTTTATAAAGGAGAATTAAAACTCTTAAAATCAGAGTATACACGTGCTGTGCATGTACATTGTACATGTACTGCATGTGTACATCACCATTGAATGTTGTAGGGTTGTGTAGCATTGAATGGGTTAATGGAAAAATATTAACAGGGCCAGCTGGGCTTAAGTCGGCAATATTTATGGACTTAAAGAAGAGACTAAACAGAGAACTACACAGTCAAGTCTAGGGATAAACATGAAGGACATGAAAAGGACTGGAGTCTGGACGGACCCTAAATACGTAACTCTGTTGTGAAAAAGATACCCTTTTTCTAATTTCCATGTTTTTGACACCCTATTCACGATACGTACGTACAGTGCCTGATCGTGAAAAAAGACCCTTTTACGTGATTTTTGGCCACGCATGATACCCCTTGTCAATGACCAGTGGCCCCCCCGGTGGATATAATATTTGTTTTCCTGCACTTACACAACTTTTTGCATGCAGGTATGTATGCTGCTAACCATGTTGCAAAAGACAGACAAATCACGAGCACTAGCTCTATCAACTAGGTTTTAAGGAGGCAATGGCAGGAGATTCAAAATTAGTACAGTGTTTGACTAAGCACTACTTTCAGGCTCTGTTACTTTAGCATATATACTATCCAGCGAGGTTGCATCAGCTTTGGCTCAGCTGCTTATGCTATGTGTTCGCAACTCGCGCTCGTAAAGTCTGTGAGGGCCACAGACTGTTGCTATATTTTCTGGAATCTGAAACATGGAAGTAGGGTGGGGGGCGAGAGGGGGGTGGGGGGCGAGAGGGGAAAGGGCCAGAACCCCGATTGTATATCCTAAAGGATATATCATTGTCAAAACCATTTCATCAAAATTTATGACAAATTTTCAATTTTGTAACAAAATGTTACCCTAGGCCTAGCTTAGATATTCTCACATGTTTTGTTTTGGCTACAAGCATCAAGCTCCGTCACACATACAATCTTCGCTGAGTTTTCAGTTCATGTAAAAACTAATGACACTTTTCTGCAGAGATTGACTCACCTTTATGCATTGTTACCCATGAGTGCAAAAATGGAATAGGAATTCAACTGCACACATGCAATGGAGGCTGCATTTGACCTTGACTTTTTGAGATTACCAGAGTCATTGAAGGTCACAATAATAGTGGATACAAGATTGTGAAGATTGAAGGTCACTGATTCATTCAGAAGTGTTTTGATCTGGGTAATTGCCAGATCAGGAAAGACCCAATTTAACAATCCTGACAACTTAAAGGTTTGTTTATCATCAAATTTAAATGTAAATACATCCTATGGGATAGAGGTGGGAGTGTCGGGATGTGTGTGCCTACTATGGGCATGGTTGTAGGCTTGCATACAAGTACATGTTATTGAATATAGCCTGGGTACCTGTGTTTGCATAGAGTGTATGTTTGTATGTGAGGACACCCCGGGAGGACACAGGCCGGCATTGTATGGTGTATGTGTCATGTGATTTCATGTGTATGGTGCCCAGCAAGGTGTGGTGTGTGTGGTGGGGATGAATTAACTTTTATTTTTGCTGAACCATGAAATGGTATCAGCCTATAAGAGTGAATGTTACTAGCTTACTTACTAGCTTACTTACTAGCTTACTTACTAAGTTACTAGCTTACTTACTAAGTTACTAGCTTACTGACTAACCATTTGGTCTGAAATGGACATATCTCTAAATGCCACGAAGGTATGACCCCATGATAGGTATGTTCATAAAATTTTTAAGTTCAATATTTTTAGCTGAAAGTTCTTTCATTTGAAAGAGAATCAAATTACCTAAACCATAAGGGGTCAATCATGTTTCTAGTGCATATACTTTTGAAGTTACAGACAAAAATAGTGTCACCAAATTGTCCAAAATTGTGTGTGTGAAATTGTGACAGCAGGCACATGTACAATGTACACTACTGTATGTGACCCCAGATGACCTCCTATTCTTTACTGTAAGAAAGCTGTTTTGGATGGTCTTGATTTACAAACAAATTGCTTTTGAGCTAAATCGAGTGTCGACTTGGTGGAACATGGATTGCACTATGTGATAGTTTATGAATCCATTATTATCCCAGTACCAACATAAGTCAACATCACTTAGGTTTTGGTTGTCAAAATTAATTTTTAGTAATTTTTCCATTGAGCCCCACAGTAAAGCCATTTTTGGACCGTACAGGCACATTCCACTTCCCTATGGACGAATAGCGCCACCTATAGTGTGAGATGTGAGCCTGGCTACCCATGAGTGGTGTCATATGAAAGAGGAAAACATAAAGAATATAATAAAAATATTTCCAAACGTCGGAGGTCATCCAGGGGTCACAGGGGTCAAAAAAGGTCATTTTAACTGAAAATGCTCCGATTGAGCTTAAATTTAAATGCAATGATCCTTGTGACATTCTAAATATGTTTCAAACATTTAAAAATTTCTTTAAGGTCATTAAGGGGCCATAAAGGGGTCAAAGGTCAAGATTCTCAAAATGCTCCAATTGAGCTGAAATTTAAATGCAATGATCCTTATGACATTCTAAACATTTAAAAAATATTTTAAGATTCATTTAAAGTCATTAAGGGGTCATAAAGGGGTCAAAGGTCAAGTTTTCCAAAATGCTCCGATTGAGCTGAAATTTAAACGCAATGATCCTTATGACATTCTAAACATGTTAAAAATATTTTAAAATTCATTTAAGGTCATTAAGGGGCAATAAAGGGGTCAAAGGTCAAGTTTTCAAAATGCTTCAATTGACCTGAAATTTAAATGCAATGATCATTATGACATTCTTAACATGTTTTAAATATTTTAACATTCATTTAAGGTCATTAAGGGGGTCATACAGAGGTCAAAAGTCGAGTTTTCAAAATGCCAGCTTCTCACGATCAAGGTATATTAAAACGGCAATTAATGAAACAGTCTTATTAAAATTAATACTATCCTGCACAGTATTGCTGCTTGATCAGATCGTCACAGTCATCCGCCTACCTTACCTCGTGCCCTTGCAAAGGGCACAGTTGCTCTAGTTTATTTTATATTCTTTACTTTTCCTCTTTCATTAACACCACTCGGGTGGTCATACCTTCGTAGCATTTCGAGATTATGTCCATTACAGACTCCGGGTGACAGTGGTATAGGCCTACCACAATATACTGCCAAAGCCACATGGTTCAGCTATGGTGCGGTTATCGCTCTAGTTATTTCTTTATCAGCTTCTAACAAAGTTTGTTTTCCTTTGTTTCCATTGGCTACTGATTTGAAAGTGATGATGACCTAATGATGACAAGGAAACAACTTGTTTCATTTCATAACACCAAATTATTATTCTTAGGATGTCATTTTTCCTTTTAATACCCTGCAAATATCACCGACATGCCTGTCTTTAAACCTTCTCTTTATCCGAATCCAAACAAAATTCATACAAATAAATTTCCTTCCTCTTTTCCTGTTGGCATACATATTTGCCGACCCTGAAACTTGTGGTGTAGTTGCACACAGTTTGGGATTTCCCAGCATTGCCAGCAATATGCAATGTCCTGTATGTAGCCCAATTTTAAAAGCAAGAGCAAAAAACGAGCTGGATTTTTTGAAAAGTTAGCCGTGCATTATGATGTTCTTTGGACTTTGGTTTGGAGCAACTTCAACTTCGCAATACAAAACCCTGTATCAACCCTGTTGGCTTCAAATTCACAATCAATATTAAATTGGGAGACAAGGCAGATCAAATGAAGAAAGCCCAGTTTTAGATGCAGGAGAAAACCACCAAAGTACCTGTGAGTACCAGAAACCATGCAATGGACTGGATACCAAGTGCACATCTGGGACTCCAGTGCAAAGTGAGAACAGAATTGCTAATTTGCTATACTACTCCGCTGTACAATGTAGTACAATAATGCATGGTGTCTTATAATTGCACTTTGTAAAAACATGGTGGCAGATGTAAGTGTCCACATTTGATCTCAAGACTTCATGGAATGATTGACCCTACAATGGCATGTGCACCTTTCCCAATTTGTGAGCTATCTGTTTCTGCTTTGAATCTGTGGATAAACAGACTTGGTTCCTTGGATTGCGACAAATAGTAAGCTTGCACATTTTATTGTGCACACCACTGCATGTCAACTGCTGCATAGATTGTCAAGGAATTTTTAAAAATCACACATTTTAGTTTTCCAACAAGAATATATGATTTTGTTGCCAGCAATTACATTTTGTGCATTTCCCTGGATTGTGTGCATATCCACCGACAGACTGACAAGAGTGGCCCCTTTGAGCTGGTGGCCACTGATATTGAGTGATTTTAAAAGCTATGTACATACAGGGGTAGCACTAACTTGTGCCATAGGGTCATAGGCATTTTCTTTTAGCTTTTGGAGCACAAAATTACCATTTAGAGCTTGCTAAATAAAGGGTCATTTGAACCCCTATTATCTGATTATTTTGGCTCCATAATTTTATCGAATTTAAGAGTTTTGACCCCAGTTTGCGTCATGTTTTTTAACCTGGGACCCAATTGTGTAACATGTGCATTTTCAAGAAATATGGCACCTTTTCACACTTAAAGCAATGAATCTCAAAAACTTAACAATTGAAGTATATAAAAGTATATATTTCCTGGAAGCATATTGTATAAGGAATCTAAAAAGTATAAAATTAAGTCAAATATACAGGGTGACCTGAACATTATACAGGGTGAAACAAACCAAAAAAATGTGAAAATGATGGTTTAGTATTTTCCCTCTACAGTACTCATTAGGCAAAAACATGAAAAATGTGTGCATTGCTAATGAAGCTTAACCCAATACCCACCCAGCCATTTCAAAATTATTTTTCTTAATTAATGTTATGTCAAAAAATACAGGGTGGTCAAAAATGCTACTTTTTTTAAGTGTTCAAACTACACTTTTCAATAAAATTGTTATGCAAATCAAATAAAACTGACTATTAATTTTATTTTGATTGGATAAACACATTATGATATCCTGTAAATAATTTCTACACAATTATCACATAGTTTTATATGCATGTTGCATGTATTTTGCATATAGGGTGTCTCAAATGCTGAATTGGGAATGTAATTTTCTTCTTGGTACTGTAATGCAGTAATACACACTATTTCTGCTGCTGCATTAATGCATTTTATAAAAGAATGTTTAAAACAAATTTGATAATTGTCATGCATGTATAACATGTAATACCCCAAGTGATTCAGGGTGGCTCAAAATAAATATAAGTGATCAGAAGATATACATGTAGGTAACATATCACAGACGATAGACACTTCGGTAATTAATACAAAGTATAAAATGAAAAGTATTTTCATTGACTTAAATAAAACATCAAATGTACCATAATCTTTTGAGGAAAACTGCATGTAGGCCTATTGTGAAGATGTTTTACAGTCAGAAAGCCTACAATTTATTCCCAGATATACAAACTGTAAATTGCTCTGCGCAATTTGCGTTTTGTTGAATCTGTAATTAAAACCTCATTAATTAACCATTTTCTTAATTATAATGAGCAAAACATACTTAATTATACAAGAACAAGGAGTTGTACAGTTATACATTGCATACAACAAATAATATTTAAGTAATTACTGGACCCAGTATGTAGAATACTCCTCCTCCTCCTCTACCACATCCTCCTCTACCACATCCCCCACCCCTGACTAATTACACTTAATGAACTGTAGCAATTAGCAGAAACTTTTTTTTTTAATTTGTCCTTCTGATATTTAAAGCTAAATAACTAAACTTTCAAATGAGCCCATGATCAAGTCTCTCTTACAGAGTATTGTGAAAATACATGCATACAAAGTCGTATTGTGGGGTGAAAATGTTACAACCCCACCTTTTATTGGGTCCCAGGTTAAAAAACATGACCTTAAATGAAAACCTAGACCTAGCGCTACCCCTGTCCAGTACTGTGCATAAACCGATCTCGTCAATAGCCACAGCTAACATATGCTCTGAAGATAAGAAGAAACCCCATGAAAATACATACATAAGCTACTTAGTTTAATTTACTCTGATACTTACAGCATTCCAAGTTGGATTTAATTCATCTTTCACAACTTCAGACTTCTTCTTTGTGCCTGAAACAAAAAATGAAAATTTGTGATTCTCGATTAAACATAACTGGCACTACTATTTACTCAGATTGAAAAAGGACCCATACATTCGACATTATTAGTGGACTGGGCATTTACTAAATACATATTGAAACAATGAAAAAAAATGAATTGGAAGTATGAGGTAGAGCTGTTTGAATAATACACCTTTCCTGAAAAAAAAAATTGGATAGAGCTCTGCCGTCTGACAGCCCACATTTAAGGAACTGTCAGTAGAAGCCACAGGTCTGCATGCATGAACTGCCAAATAAAGTTTCACTGAAAAAAATTGGACAAAGCTCTGAGCTGTCTGACAGCCCCCATGTATGGACCCGTCAGCTCAGTGGGAACAAAGTCCATATTAAATTTGTTTTAAAACAAGAACAACATTGAAAAATAAGGGATTTGGGCATGTCATGTAACAATTCTAGATCAGGCTTGAATATCAAAACATACAAAAACGCCATATTTTTGACCATTTTTGACTACACCCCTTGATAAATGTGTGACTATTTTTGCATTTTTCTCAATAAAATAATAACACACTGGTAACAAAAGTTATGTATACAATACTATACATGTCATAGGGGCAAGGAATTCAGTTACGGTATTACACTGGAATTTCAGTGACTCAAGACAAGCGGTACGTACGTTATTTATGATAAGAAAAGAGGTACCGCTAGAATGTACCGCATTTAAAAACATATAATGAACCACTTCTCTTGAATCACTGAAATGATTTCAGTGAAGTAATTGGATTCCTTGCCCTTATAATATACAGTACATAACTTTTCTTACCAGTGTGAAGTTATTTTTGGAGAAAAATGCAAAATTAGTCACAAAATTTATCAGGGGGTGTAGTACCACCTTAAGGGATCTCCGATCTGGAATGAGCGTTTCGACAGTATTGTTTGTGGGACATGAGAGCACATCAGACATATCGAATTGCATTCTGAATACGAAGAATGTCTTTCTGATATCAAATAATTTTAATTTTTTGAAATTCACGATATAATACAAATTTTATGACAAATTATAAAAATTTGATATTTTTCAAATTTTTGATATTATAACAGTCCTCGAAGTAAATTTCATAAATCTAATGATATATTCTTTCAAAAAGTGTATGTAGCTGGGAGGAAAAGCCGAGGATCAATTGAAAATTTTGACCTTTCATATTGAAGATATGGATTTTTTCCCAAAGACCTACTTTTTTTTGGTGTTTTGGGAAAAAAAATCCATATCTTCAATACAAAAGGTCAACATTTTCAATTGACCGCTGGCTTTTCATCCCACCTACATACACTTTAAGTATAAATCATCAGATTTACTTCGAGTACCGGTACTGTTAAATATCAAAAATATCGATTTTGAATCATTTGCCATAATTGCGAATTTCAAAAAATCAAAATTATTTGATATCAGAAGGACATTCTTTGTATTCAGAATGCAATTCGATATGTCTGATGTGCTCTAATGTCCCACAATAAATACTGTCCAAACGTTCATACCCCATCCCTGAACTGTTTCGAGAAATGGCCAAAATATTTAATTGTGTAAGAATGTAGGAAAAAGAAGGTCATGAAGTTAAGGACTGGCAAAAAATGCAATTGGCGCTTTTCACACCACAAATCATGCAGTTTGTTGGTTGCATGTGTGCTTTTGGACACATTTGAAAAAAAAAAATAATTTTTAATATTTTGTATGATTTTTTCAAAATATGTTATGAAATGAATACAAATGATAACTATTTGCCTGTTTTTAAAACAAGCTTGTAATTTTTGGCTGATTTTTTTCCCAAATTTTTTTTAATCGATCACAAATGATCCTAAGTTGATTTAAAATATCAGCTCTACGTCTAGGGATGTGTAAAAAACATACTTTTTTTTCACATTTTGCATTTTTGGAGGAATTTTGGATTTTGAAAAATCAAAGCAAACTAGGACACCTGACTGGGAAAAGATAAAAGTAACTGTTGTGTTGGAGAGGGAGTCAATTGAGAACCCTTTTAGCGTGTTGGAAGCAATCCACATTCTAACTAAAAGACTCAGACTGAATAGTGACAAAGGGATTAGACATTGACTCTGTCTGGGACACCCTCCTGACCCCCCTCAACCAAGGGAGCACAACAATATCTTCTGGTTTGCTTGAGAAGTCAAGCCAAGAATTTGCTCACATTCTAGGCTAGAGACCATTGCAGTCAAAATCTAGTCGGATTAGCTGGAGCATGACACCGTGTAAAGCAATGGAAGTTCAGAAGTAAACACAGCTGATCACAACAGGTGATTGCATCAAAAATGTTGCTAAAATTACACTTCAGCAAAATTTTAGACTGTCCAAAATATGCAAACCTTGCTGGAAAGGTACAGTTGACTCATCGAAATAACTTTCATCCAAATTTCAACATTCATCATCAGTCGGCTGCGGAGCAGGCGACTACAAGCTTTCTCCAACTAAAGCGAAACAATTTTGTTTGGCTGCAGCATCCCTTCAGTATCTCCCAGGAGGTGCTGGACATACTGTAAGTACAGTGTGCGCTTGTCACCGTCGGTTTCCTCTTCCCATGTGGTGGAATATAAAGCGCATATTCTTTCACAGGCTCGCCATCTTCAAGACGCAGTATATGGCCGAGAAATTTGAGTTGATGAATCTTGACTCTGGCAACCAGTGGAGTGGTGTTGGTCAGGTTGTAGATGGTTTCGTTTGGAATCCGATCCACACGCTTGATGTTTAACATGACTCTGTAGCAAGATGTTGCAAATGCATTGATCTTGTTTTCCATGTCCTTGGTAATTACCCATGACTCGCACCCGTACAGAAAGACAGTAACACACGTTGTCTGAAACAGCTTGATTTTTTGTTTCGATTGGCAGGGACGGGCTTCTCCAAAGGCGTTCCAGTTTCCAGAAAGCTGCCCAGGCTAGTGCTTTTCTTCTTTTTAGGTCTCCAACACTAGAGCCCATCTTGGAACCCAAATACCTGAAGTCTGTGACATGGTTGATGGTACTACCATAGACTTCAAGTGCTGGTTAGGCGTTACAGTTTGCAGTCATATATTCTGTCTTAGGTGCGCTGATTACAAGGCCTAGATCTGCTGCTGCAGTTGCAGTCCTAGTAAGCTGTGACTGGGCCGGTCTATGGAAGATTCCAGCAGGGCAATATCATCAGCAAAATCCAGGTCATTCAGCATCTTGGCAGGATACCTGCTTGACCGGCGTGGGTAGGTAACAATTCCAGCGTCAATTCCAGAAGTTGATTTCATCAGAAGGTAGTCTACCAGGATAATAAACAGGAATGGTGCCAACACATCACCCTGAAGCACTCCAGTTGTTACTTGGAAAGGCTCTGAGATACTGCCATCTACCATAACGGCACTATTGGAGTCTTTGTAGTAGCACATTAACAGAATAAATAACCTTCCGGTGCAAAAACTTGCACTGCTGTCCGACCGAAAAACGATAGTAACGCACTCTAGCATTGAATGCGTAACTATCGTGTGCAAATTTGAAGCTAGATTTCTCAAGCAACTTCTTTGACGTCATCTACATCTACATGTATGACGCCATCGGAGGTGTCTCAACATCACTACCAACAACAAATCTTCAGAGAACATACACACTGAAGATGCCAATTAATCCAATGAAAGCGCTTTCAGTGAGTGTACCAATTACATTGAGTACCGGTGGCGGTGGCGTAGAAGTTGAATTTTGCTTTCTAAAAAACTATTTTAATTTACCGAGCTCTACTACGTTTAACTTTAATATATTATGAATACTAACAGGCATGATGAACATTCCACCATGCACCAGTGTCTTACTAGTGAACCCTCATTCTAGACAGGGAGTTTGCTCCTGGGACGAGCAAAATTTATGCTTTTGAGAGATAAATGTAAGCTAATGTATAGGTATGCCAGGCAAACCTTAGTTAACACATTTGCTAGTCAGCAAAATTCGCCTAGACCGGGGACCAAACACAATACATATTTACTTAGAAATTTCAATTTTTTTCAAGAACAGGTCGGTCAAGGAAACCTACATAAATATGTTTTCTATACTTCACTTGACCCAAATATATGATTTTTTATGGTGATATTAATGCTGTTTTGGGGAATTTTGCTAGCAGAATCTTTTTGATGAAAGTCGATCTTTGAAAAGATGTAACTTTGCCACGGAAAGTGCTATGACAAAAAGGTTTTCAGTTTTGGCTTTCTTTACTCAAGGGCTTTAATTTGATATATAAAATGTTGCAGTTTGATGGCAAATTTAAATTCACCTGGCATACCTATAACCGGGACCTATTAGGTGTTGTCAATCAAATCAACATGATCAATACAATTTATATGAACTCTACTTTGAAGTTTGAACTAGCCATTAACATACACATAATACACACAAATGCATGAATGGTGCAGTGATCATTATTATGAACTGCAGTACTTGTACTCCGAGTAGTACATGACAAACACTGTATGTACTACACTCATTTTATACAAATATATAAAAGTATTGGTAGTGCACAGAAAGTTTATGAACTGGAGTCACGCCTACCTGCGAATTTTACTTCCGCGATGGGGTCGATTTTCCCAAACTTCTCGATATTTGGCAGATTCGTTGCCCCAACCACTATTACCGAAAGCGACATCTTGGTCGAATTTTGCCCCAAATGGGGAGAAATCGCCAAAATTCACTTGGGACAAGGTCACTGTACTGGCCTGCAGATAATACCGCTGCACTGCCCAACCCAATCCACACAGCAGCACTTCTCAAGTACACAAACATACACATGCACGAAGTTCCTGTACTTGTGCACCGGGTTGCCTAATTTTACGCACAATATTACGCCCAAGGATTAGACCTTACTGAAGTCTTTGGACAATAGTGAGAGGTGTGTGGGTGTTTGTGTGAGGGGGGGGGGTGTGCGGGCGACGGTGAGAGGGGGAATAAACAAGATGATCATATGAAAGATCACCGATGAAGCTGCTCAGTGCTCAATCAGTCCTTATATAAAAGTCCTCAGTGATAAAAATGTGTACCCGATTGGCCTAAAATAAAAGCCATAGGGCCTAAGCCATAATGTAGCCTACGATCATATGAAATTGGTTAATGTTTTTCAAACCTGATATTTTTTGTGCATATTTTTAATGTTTACACATGTCCCAACTTGCACCTAAATGGAATGTAGGTCAACAGAGCAAAGTTCGACATATTATAATAATTTTAAAATTATGATAATATGTCCTCCCATAGAACTGCGTGTTAAATGGCCAAAATAACTAATAGGGTTTCTTTCACTTTCCCTTGTTATTTCAACCTAAAATGGACAGCAACCCTTCTCGTCCGTTATTACTAATATTATTTCAACAGTTTGAATAAAGAATACTAAAAAATCAAAATTTGACAGAAATCGTACATTAAGTCTTTAAAAGGAAAGGTGAAGGATAAGTCATTAAAATTGCCAATTTCTGAAATGAAAAATTTGGGCAAAAACAAGGAAACAGCATTATTGACAAAGTTGAAATAGCTAATTTATATATACTGTCAGTATATAAATTATACAGATTCCTGCCAAATGTCTTATTTTGTCTGATCTGCTAGCAGCTTGTTGTTAGCACATCAATATATGACAAAGATACCAGAATCTGAATTTTGATGATTTTTACAATCGTCCGGATGAGCAAATTGAAATGAGCTCCTGGTCCCAAAGATGGCTCCGCTCCTGGACTAAAGTTTGTAGCCTGTAAAAATATTGGACACCATCCGGGCCGGGGACACCATGCGGTAAAAAAAAAGCCTGGGTGCCTGCTTAAAAAAATATATAAGCCTTTGCTTTAATAATATAAGCCTTGCGCTCAATGAAACAAGAACCAGGAAGAAGAACAACCATAAACCAATTTATGCAAGATTCAACACAATAGGTACGTACAGCTATTTTCAAACTTCATCAATACTGCTGTTTTCTTCGTTTTTTTGCCAAATTTTAATGACTTATCCTTCACTTTTCCTTTTAAGGGATTTAGGCCTATCCACATTTTTTTTAAATACTTTCGCTAGGGATCACTGAGGACTTTTATAATATAAGGACTGATTGAGCAGCCATCGGTGATCTTTAATACACTCTAAATTTCAAGGATTTAAAATAAATCCTAAAGGATTGTGATTAGGGACCAATCAAGTATTAGATTTAAAATTAAATCTTACACATTTAAAATTAAATCTTTAAAATTTAAAATTAAATCTTTAATATTTAAAATTCAAATCTATAAGATTAATTGATTGGTCCCTAATTACAATCCTTGAGGATTTATTTTTAAATCCTTGTAATTTAGCATATTGATTAGTGTATGATCATCTGGTTTATTTCCCCCTCCCACCGTGCCCCTCCCCCCACAGTATACCAACAATTTGAATAACCACTTTTAAAAGGGCAATTCATGATCCACAGCATCATCCCCCACTTTTCTCAAAAAAAGTTGAGAGTTTTATATCACTGGAAGCCTCTGGCTATACATAATGTTTATTGACAAAATATTTCTTGCAGATTAATTCGTTTAGCAAAGATATCGTGAAATTTTAATTTCGTTCTGGTATACCAGCAGTGGCGGCACCAGGATTTTTTTTCGTGGTTGGGCATGGGGGGGGCAAAGTGAATTTCAGGGGGAAAAAATTGGCAAATTTTGCGCAAAATTACCGCAAAAAGTGGAAATTGACGTGATTTTGGGGTTTTTGCCTCAAAAGTGGGGGGCAAACTGGGGGGGCAAGAAAAATAATGCCCCCCCTTTGACCCCCCGTAGCGCCGCCACTGAATACCAGAACGAAATAAATTATTACAACACATTGTCTATGAGCACAGGGGCTATTTTAGTCAGAAAAGGTCACTGCATGTTGGCAAGTGTAGTTACTTTTGTCGCAGTACCTGAATCGGAGTGGGGGAGGGGTCGAGGGGTAGTCTTGAGTTCCCCGATCATTCTGCCTCTGCTTTCGTCCCGAGGCATCCCCTACCGAAAAATACAGGGAGAAGCGGAGGGTAAGATTTAAAAAAGTTTGAATTCGCATTTCAACCATAACACTTTATCATAAATTGGATAATGGCATCATGTGCTTGGCCGAGACTAACAAGTTGCAGATTTGGTCACATTGGGCGTATTTTGCGTGAGCAAATCACATTCCTTTACGCCCACATATGCAAGAACCGTGATAGAGGTCGCAAACGATTAGCTCCAAAACCTGCTCCAGGGGGGAGGGTTCAGCCACTGAGCAGCAGAAGTTCGATTAAGCAATTACTCCCCATTCCAGAAAAATACAGCACTAATTTTTGGGAATTAAAAAAATACTATCAAGTTCTGCCAAATGAAACATAGCTCAATCCTAATCATTCATTTAGTCACTGGAGATAAAAGAAAAAGTTCACAATTTTACTGATTTCTTGACAAAAAGAGCTAAAACATGCATTTTCGGCATGTTTTCTGACAATCGAGTAACAAAAATCAAAGACTTTGGACAATATGTTGAATATTTGTTCAAATTTTTACTTTTTTGAGTTACTTTAATTAAATGATTGGTTATAAGAAATAAATAAATTATGTCTTTTCCAAAAATTAGAATGCATAAACTGGAATTAGTCTTAGTACAAGTCTTTGGGCTTGATTGTCACAGCATACCGTACCAATAAAACCGAAAAACACCCTAAAAACGCATGTTTTGGCCCTTATCTCCAAAACTTGGCCAAATAATTTGACTTTTATTACTAGTTAGGACTTACTAAAGGATCATAGGATTTAGCTATGTTTCATTTGGCAACACAGAATAATATTTTTTTTAATTCTAGAAAATTAGTTTTTCTGGAATGAGGAGTAGGCCCTAGTGGCAAATCACTGTAATAATGTAGTGGCAAATTAGCGCACTGTTCCAGTACGATATCCTTTGCCCCCCCCCTAGGCGTAGATCACGGGGGATGGGGGATAAAAATATTTTGCCGGGGGGGGTGATACAATCAACCCCCCCCCAATGTGTGTGTGTTTCCATATGGAAAAGTTTTCCTATGAAAGTCTCTTTAAATAAATTATACTCGACTCTAGTGTGTGCACGCTTTGTGTACAGAAGCGTTCGAGGTCAATGCACAATGCATACATTACCACACAGCACACTAAGCAGGACTGTATGGAAGAGGGTATGGTTTTTCCTACTGTACGACTGCATTTTGTAACCAATCAGATTCCTTTTTAGAGAGTAGAATCTGGCAAAGTATTTCTAGGAAATATCGTGTGAGCCAAGTCAATCGGACTGACTATTATCAAGTGAGGGCCGTCTATAGCACGCTACTTTAATAACACGGGGTGCATGTCAGTGTATTTCGCAGTAAATTGAGTGAGATTTTGGGAATACCTTGCGGTGTTTAGTGCTCCTGTACGACGAGGTCTTTCATCAGATTTCCTTGAAAATCGGGGAAAGTAGAGTTTAATATATACATGAGACAATTAAGAGTGAGCCAAAAATAAAAGACTTTCCCTTTATAATAATTGAAGTTGAAAGTGAAAAAAGACAATTTTCTCCCATTGCTTAACTGTGGGACCCCTTTTATTTGAGCAAAAGAGACTACTTTTCCATATGAATAGCCAGTGCCAAATATTTTCCAACCCGGCCCCCAATGTCAAAAAGAAATCAACGTCACTGCCCCCCCCCCCTGGGTGGGGGCACTTTAATATGAAATGGATTATAGGTGTAGGGCTGACACCAGTTTCGCAGTAGGGGGCCTACTGGGGCATTCGATGAGAGCAAAATGTAAAAAAATATGGGGTCATGGATGTGAACCTTTTTTTTTAAATGGAACTTTTGGGTGAGAGCCGAAACAGTGCCACAGAAACCTCGAAAACAATGAATTTCTAGACAGACATCGTCAGCGAGAAGATAAATGGAACGTTTTACGTATCACAATAATGCTTGATTGATCTGTAAACTGCAACTAGCCTACTCGGGTATTTCTTTAAATAGCACCACTGTGTTGTGAATATTGAACGACATTTGACAAATTGGGTATCAAAATGTGCGTAAATAAATCATCCTTTTTTCTATGTAGAAATAATCTGGAAAAAATTATTAGTTCTGACGCTATAGGTGTATTTATAACAGCTGCGTTACTTTTTGTGCAGACTTGATTACCGGGACCTTTTATTCTTGACAATACCCCTCTGGCAGAAATTTCAAAGCTGCGCATGCGCAGAAACTGACAGCGCCATATTTGATTTGTTTTGGATCGTTTTTTCAATTTTCAAACTTTGCTAACTGGTAAGTAGCGTAAAAAGTGTAAAATTGAATTTAAAAGGACATTTCAAATGCAACCGTGAGCAGATATTTTGTGGTGGTGGGAGTCTGTATAATCTTACATAGAAAAGGCAGTTCTGAACCGGATCATTTTCGAATTCATCGACGTCGATATACCGGCGGTGCCGAATTCGGCAGGCAGGTATAAGTTTCATTTGAGATGAACAGTTATTAAGTTAGCTCGAGATCTAAAATACAGGTTTACATTTAATATCCTACATTATCTTGCTGTATTTCAGCTAGAACACATAGGCAGTGATAGGTCATAGGTAGAAAACCCAGGTTTTTTTAGAACAATTTTATTTTCAACATGTAAAAATGAAAATGTACCGGGGTCTAGACTCACTTGCCAGTCCTATATACGCCGTACCTATGTATATTGAGGATTATATCACTCATACATAAATTCTAGACAGTTCATTGGTTGATTACCATTTGCCATTTTTACTAACACCCTCTCCGTGTGATAGTCTTTATCATCATGTGCTCTGGTGTTACCCTGAGTAAAGATAGTCACTTGCGCTGAGCATCAAATTGGTCACTTATCGCTCACTGTTCAAAATGTGACATCTACACCAATTACAGTCCCCGAAACTGTCTACTTTTTAGCCGACCTCAATTCCGAAACATTTAGTGATAGTTACAAATGCGATCCCCAACCCTTTGGTTACCTTTGACGAATTTTTTCAAATCTCCATGAGTCTCCGTGTCTGAAATTCCCCGGTACAAACATCGAAAATGTCGCAAAATCTCAGTTCCGGTGATGATACTATATCCGCATCGTTGTTTTCATACATGAATATGCATATCTTTGACCCTGTAAGGTCAAAAGCGTGGCGTTGATTTCAACCAATCCGATCCACCGTTTAATAAGCAGCTTGATACTGACGTCATATCTGAGGTGACCAGGAGGCAGGAGCTACCATTTTGGTAAACTGAACTCGACTCGTGCGTTCTTTTGGTTCACATAAATCAAACAAAATTTTCAATAACGGGTAATAGTATGATTTCAATTTTTTATTAATGAAGTCACTTGTAGTTTTGAGGAATGACAAAGTTGTTTTTGGAAACTTAGATGTTTGTTTCAACTGACGATGTAGGATCGCAAGGTGAGTGAATTCGTGAAGAGATTTGCTTGTTTGAGTGATAGTAGGATACGGGATGTAGGCTAGTCCTCTGTGTTTGACCGGCTCCGACACGACGTCTCAATTCGTACCTGCTTACCAGACAGCAATACTGCGTATTGCTGTATGGAACCAGATATACTCTGGTGTAGTGCGCCTGCGCCAAGCCGTGCGCTGACTCTTGGACTCGCCGATTTAGTTATGGGGTGGACCCCAAAATGTGAAATATATCACGGCAAAACATGGTGTTATGTTGATGAAAAAATGTTTTTTCTACCTTAAATAGTATTTTAGTAATAGAATTTATGCATGAGTGATATAAAACAAATATTAACTGTCTTAAATTAGGTGTAATGGTGAAATATAATCACTCGGTGAAAGATGTATTGTTCCATTCCACTCGCCGTTCCGGCTCGTGGAATGGAACAATCCATCTTTCACCTCGTGATTATATTTCACCATCACACTCATAGACAGTTAATATTTGTATACTGGCTTACGCCATTTTGGATGTCAATGGGAAATACACACTTAACGATTTGCGCCGGTTAGAAACTTGAAAAAAAATCTTTAAAATTTCATCAGTGTATATAAAAGTGGTACCAACCGTGTTGTGCTTGCTAATTTAAGACTCGGTTGAAACAAAATTAAGGATCGAAAGCATTTTAGTGTCCAAAAGGCAAAATTATCGTCAAAGTTCTGCGAAATCGGCACCCTTGCGAAGGGTTCAGAATTGAATCGAGAGCGAAAATATCCGATCTTTGCGATCAAAAACACAACATTACAAAGTTAAACATACTATTGGCAAAAGACATTATTATTACCAAACAATACAGAATAGAAAATTTGACGTCATTTTCTCAAAATATTGAAAAAATTTGCTCACTAGACATCGAAAAAGTACGCAAGCTTCCAATTCCCGTTCAAACGCGTGGGAAACTGAAAGTGCGATAATCGTGACTACCGGGGTCCGGGGTACCTACCCTGAGTAAAGATAAACACTTGTGCTGAGCATCAAATTGGTCACTTATCGCTCACTGTTCAAAATGTGACATCTACACCAATTACAGTCGCCGAAACTGTCTACTTTTTAGCCGACCGCAATTCCGAAACATTTAGTGATTAAAAATGCGATCCCCAACCCTTTGGTTACCTTTGGACGAATTTGCAGAAATCTCTGCGGAGTCTCCGTGTCTGAAATCCCAGGTACAAACATCGAAAATGTCGCATTTCTCAGTCCCGGTGATGATACTATATCCGCATCGCTGTTTTCATACATGAATATGCATACATGTATCTCTTACCCCTGTATTAAAATAGGTCAAAAACGTGGCGTTGATTTCAACCAATCCGATCCACCGATTGTGACCTTTTCATGAATATTTAATAAGCAGCTTGATACTGACGTCATATCTGAGGTAACAGGAGGCAGCAGATACCATTTTGGTCAACTGAACTCGACTTGTGCGTTCTTTTGGTTGACATAAATTGAACACAATTTTCAATAACGGGTAATACTAATAGTAGGATTTCAATTTTTTATTAATGAAGTTACTTGTATTAGAATGAAAGTTCATCTGTGTTGGTAGTAAACATAATTTAGAGGTTTAAACCTTTGATCTCAACACAAAAATTTGCGTACCTGGAATTTTCAGTCGACACTTCGACTTTCATCAGCAGACTGGCAACTCAATTCAGAGGTCAGCGACCTTTCGGACACTTGACCCCAAAATCGGGTCATACACTCTAGGTAGCTTGTATCGGTGTATTTACGTTGTACTTATTTCGTGTATAATGGAGTGTTCTATCAACAAATCCACGGGGCGGCGATGGGTTCCCCAGTGTCACCAATCGTCTGCAATTTGTACATGGAAGATCTTGAACAAAGAGCAATAAAATCAGCACCCACCCACCGTTGTGGTGGTATCGTTATGTGGATGATCGCACACAAAATTAAAGAAGCAATATGCCCAGGAGTTCACAGACCACCTCAACTCTTTGGACACTGATATCAAGTTCACGACAGAAGGTGAAGAAGATGGCGCCCTCGCGTTTTTAGACACCCACACTGTGATCAAAGAAGACAGGAGTCTTAAGATTAAGATCTACCATAAGCCCACCCATACGGACCAATATTTGAATTTTCAATCTAATCACCCTGTCCAACACAAACTTGGTGTCATTCAAACTTTATATCACCGGGCTGATTGCATAGTCACAAATCCTGTAGACAAGGAGGAGGAGAAGTCGCACATCAACGCTGCGCTTGAAAATTGCGGCTATCCCAATTGGGCTTTTGACAGAGCTGTTAAACCAAAGAAAGACAAGAAAGACACAGAAAAAGTCAATCGTGAGACTAACACTGAGACAAAGGGACAAGTGGTTTTGCCTTATATAAAAGGTACATCCGAGGCGCTTAGAAGAACTTTTGGCACCTACGGGATAAGAGCGAGCTTCAAGCCTACCCAAACGCTAAGACAACTGCTTGTTTCCCCAAAAGACATAACCGAGAAGAAGGATATAGCTGGGCCGGTTTATTTTATTCCATGCCAAGGACAAACCCGTAAGGGTCAGTGTTCGAATCTTATATCGGCGAGACAGAAAGATCACTTAGCACTAGATTTTTGGAACACCGTCGCCCCAGCTCCACCTCGTCTGAGGTCTCCCAACATATTCACATCGAGTCTCCCGGCCATCACATAGACTTGGACAAAGTTCAAATTCTGGACAAGGAACCCAGATATTTTGAGGTGTGAAGGAGGCCATCTATATCAGAGTGAACCAGCCATCGCTGAACAGAGGCGGGGCGATACAAGCTACCTAGAGTGTATGACCCGATTTTGGGGTCAAGTGTCCGAAAGGTCGCTGACCTCTGAATTGAGTTGCCAGTCTGCTGATGAAAGTCGAAGTGTCGACTGAAAATTCCAGGTACGCAAATTTTTGTGTTGAGATCAAAGGTTTAAACCTCTAAAAAATGAAGTTACTTGTAGTTTTGAGGAATGACAAAGTTGTGTTTGGAAACTTAGATGTTTGTTTCAACTGATGATATGGTCATTTGGTCAAGTTTTTTTTGTTTCGGAGGCTTCATGTTAACAATGGCTAAACATTGCAGAAGTAGTTTTTTTTGAAAACAACACTGTTGGGATCACCTAAGCTGTTATTTTCTTGTGTGTATTGAATCAATGATTCTATGCGGCAGATATTTTAGATTTATCACATGGTAATTTTTTCACCCATTTGTTAAGTATGGTGTTAACTTGCATGTGAAGCCTCCGAAACGTGCTTTCTTGGCTATCAGTATATTTTTCAAACATTAACCATAATATCATTTTTTTTTTTTTTTTTATGACATTCTGCAGCAGCACATATCATGTAACAATTACAATGCAAATATCAATATGGAACACACCAATTTATATATGGTCGCATGTCACAAATTGGTCACCCAAAAATGGGGGAGCCGTAACATGAAACTGCTTTCTTCACATTTCAAGTTTGGTTTATTCTAATAAAAGTATAATACCTATTGTAGAAAGTTTGGTGTCATTTTGTAGATAATTATGTTCTTTGTCAAATACAAAAAACCCCAAGTCAATTGGACAACTACTTTAAGATTTATATTTCAATACCGTATGTAAGATGTGTCAATGGGGGAGCCGGGGCGGGGGAGCCCCATAGGGTTGTACACAAAATTGTGAAAATATGGCAAACTTCAAACCTCAGTATCTTAAAAAGTATAACTAGCATGGACCTCAAATTGCACATATCATCCTGGATTGTAGATCTACCTCTTAGTACATGAACTGGAATATAAAGTGTTGCTAATTAATTGCCTAATTAAATGCTAATTAAGACACTTTTCCCTATATGTTACAGTACAAAGTGTGCACGTAATGCTCCAACATTTCTAAATGGCCTATTTCTTGCCTGAGTCACCCTGCTTATTTGAAAGTTCACATATCTTTAAGGAAATCTGATGAGGAATTCAACTATGAACTATGCTATTAGTTTTAGTGCCAGACATGGAGGAAAAAAGTTTTGATTGATAATGTCATAAAAAATTGTAAAAATATTTTACAATTTTTGACCACCCTGTATGTTTAACGCAAGGGATACTAAACTCTTTCTTCCTGATTTGTTTGAAGGACCCATGTAATGTCTTTCTGAATCCATATTTATTTTGAGCTACATAGCTTTCAGAAAAGGAAAATATGGGGTTTACCATGACAAGAAAGATGCTAATTTTGTTGAGTTACCACCCTGTATATTTCTCACCCACCCTGTATTATGATGTTATACTTCATTGATTTGGCATCCTTGTAATATAAGCTTTCCAGAAATATATACTTATAATGGTCTAAAATGTATTAATTAAAAGTTGTGTGAAAATGACCATATAGGATCGCAAGGTGAGTGAATTCGTGAAGAGATTTGCTTGTTTGAGTGATAGTAGGATACGGGATGTAGGCTAGTCCTCTACGTCTTAATTCACACGGAATTATTCGTACCTGCTAAGCAGACAGCAATACTGCGTATTGCTGTATGGAACCAGACATACGGGGTACCAGAAATCTGATGCAAATCCCCGACCCCGCACTCCGTGCATCTGCGGGTATTCATGCTCGTCAAAAATTTCGCGAAATAAGGGGTGTTTTCAGAAGAAGAAACACGATTTGCGAAACACAAAACAAAAAAAGGGGTGTTTTTTCAAACCATGTTAACATGTATTGTGTTCGCGAAATTGAAAAAAAAAGGGTATTTTCATCGAGCAGCCTACGCGTTTCTGCCAGAAAAGAGTATATTAGTCATTAGAAATATCGTTCACGTTTTAGGGAAAATAGGGCTATTTTCGAAGTTATAATTCGCGAAATCGCTAAAAAAAAGGGGTGTATTTCCCTTAAAAACTTCGCGAAATGAGATGCAAAAGGGTAGTACGAGGAACCCATACCGTAGGCCTACTTATCACTGCTATAGAAAAATTATATAATTCGTGTACATCGTGGAACATACTCTTTGCGTGGCTGTGCGTAGTAAGTAAGCTGTTGTACGCAGATAACCTCGCTAATATGGACGTGTAGAGTAGCGTTGTGCGGACTCGCGGAGTAACAAGCGTAGTTGAATGTTCCACGATGTACACAAATTACATAATTCTTCTATAGTACGGTATGGGATGATCTGTATGCAGAAAAGCACATACCCGCGGATGCACGGAGTGCGGGGGCCCGGGCGCAAATCTCTCTAGCATGTCTAGACTATATTTAGGTCATCATATATCATCTTCTTCTTCTTCTTTTGGTTAAGTCGGTAATTAACTGGTCTATCTGTAAGAGTTTGTTCATCTACTTCTTTCTGTATTTGCGCCACCCGCGTTGGTTTTGGTCGTCCGACAGGACGCCTAGTTTTTCGTTGAAATTCAGCTAGGGCTTGACTTGCTCGAGAAGTCTAGCCAAGAATTTGCTCACCGATAGCTTCACATTCTAGGCTAGAGACCATTGCATTCAAAATCTAGTCGGATTCGCTGAAGCATGACTTTGTGTAAAGCAATGGAAGTTCAGAAGTAAACACAGCTGATCACGACAGGTGATTGCAACAAAAATGTTGCTAAAATTACACTTCAGCAAAATTTTAGACTGTCCAAAATCGGCAAATCTTGCTCAAAAGATACAGTTGACTCATCGAAATAATTTTCATCCAAATTTCAACATTAACAGAATAAATAACCTCCGGTGCAAAAAATTGCACTGCCGTCCGACCGTAAAACGATAGCAACGCACTCTAGCATCGAATGCGTAACTATTGTGTGCAAATTCGAAGCTAGAGTTCTCAAGTAACTTAGAGTTTAGACAGTTAGTCTAAATGGAATGATCGATATTTGCCAAAGATTCTCGTAAAACATCAACCGGGTGAATCAGTTTACAGAAATAAATAAAATATGTACTACTCCCGGGTTGACTATAATAAATATTTCATTCATGCATTTTTTTAAGCAACTGAACTCAGAACTAGACTAAAGCCCGATCCTGACTCCACATTGCAGCGCGATGTGATGTTGCGATGCTATAAAAACTGTAATCTGAGCCAGGTTTTTACGAGCTCAGCCTCAACGGTGAAAATTCTCATTCTTGCGGTGACAATTTTGGTCCATGATGCGAGTTGGAAAATGTTAAACTTTTTTCACATCACGCTGCGATATTGCAGCATCGCAGCCGTGCACGTATGTGATTGGCTGCTGGAAAATCAAGGTCAGTAGAATGACCTTAATTAAAAGGAGATGCAGACCCCACATGCTTTTCAAACATCGCAACATCGCGCAATGAAATTAAAATGTACATTTTGATTTCATTGTGCGATGTTTGAAAAGCATTTTAAATTTGAATTTTAAAAAAAAGTACCAATACCATTTTTTTAGCAGTATTTCTCCTGTTTGCAACCTTGAATAACAAGTAATTTAGGGCCTATTAACTTCTTTTTTTCTATTTTTTTTAAAAAAAAATATTCTTTTTTTTGTATTATTGTTTTTTTGTATCTTTGGGTAGGTGGGAAAAAATAGGAAAAAAAAAAACACACTAAGAAATGCAATCACAGAGCCCTGTTGCCTTGAACCGAGGCTAGACACAGGATTCAGTTGGCATGGCATGACTGGTTAATTCTTATTCACTTATAAGATGAAGTTCTGCGTTCTCAATATTAGGTTGAATGAATACGCTACTTGCATATACCGTATTCATTCCAATAAGCGCCCAGGGTGCTTTACAAAGTCATTTTGGGTGGGCGCTTATTTTTTATTTTGGGGCCGTTTATTTACCTACGTTATAATAGGGTCCCGAGACGTTCTAGTAGCTTTTCTGATGCAGTAAATGTACGGTATTGCAAGTTTACACAGAACTTTAAATCCTCAAGCTATTTCACTGTATCAACGTCTATCAGTCACTTCAACATTAATGATACCCTTTAGCAAATTGAAAATACTTTGGGTGGGCACTTTACTGGGGTATGGGCGTGAATTGGAACAAATAAGGTACATGTAATTCAATTAAAATGTTTTGCTTTCTTGTTCGCAGGAAATTTTAAAAACTAGAAAAATGCCCACTGCACCTGATCTATCTACCCCAACGGGGCAAGTGGGGTCCTTCCAGCGTCACATCAGCTCTTCATCCGGAACACCCGCTGGTAGCATCACACCAAAGAACTTCATATCACCTACCACATCATCCAGACGGCCTCGTGGGGTACTGACAAGTGTTAGTAATGTACTGTCATACACAGCAGAAAATGATGATGCAGCAGAGAAGAAACAGAGGCGCAGATCCCAGGTTCTGGTGATGCAGAGGCAGTATGAAAGCCCTGGAACACCACAAGATAGGTAAAGCTACCTGGTGGTCTGGCTGGCTGGCCAGCACAATTTAAATCTTCAGACTTTTACACAGGCTTTGTCACAAAAAAGGGGATTAAGTTCCATTAAAAAAAACATGATTGTGCTTCATTAGACAGACAGACAGAATGAATTTCAATTTTGTATTAATTTTGATCAGATAACATTTCAGAAATCATACTCTCACTTGTAATGTCAATTTATCAAACTTTATGGGCAGGGGACATCCTTGGACTATTTGAGTAGCATTAAAAAGTATACATGCACCATTACTATTGTCTAGAGTTACTTCTACATCATGCAGTTCATATAGGACATGAATGATAATATTTATATATTTTTGTACAGGAGGAGATCATTACCCACAAGTGGGATGAGCAATGCCCAACTCTCTGATCATTATGCCAACTGTATCAAACTCTCAGCAGAAAATGTAAGTCAACTTTTATATAATGTCATGTAAAACAAGAAATATAAATGCATGTAAAGACTAGATTGTTAACAATAATTGATAAATTAGCACTTTAATTTACGGTATTTGATGCCTGCATTATATGTGATAAATAAGTGAAACAACTATAGGGTAATAACTCGTATTACTTTGTTGGGATTGAAATTATACAAACTAATGCACATGTACTGAAATGTTGATGCATCTTATGCATGAGCCCCACACGGGGAGTCCATTAGACACATCAACATCAGTACAAGGGCATTATTTTGTAAAATTTCTGTGAGCAACAAGTAATATGCAGACTTTACTAACCTATTTCATACCATGAAGAAAGAAATCCATTTTTTTTTGCTATTTTTTATACAAAATTGTCACTAAAAATGTTGGAGAATGCAAGCAAATATAATGCATCAACTCGCAAGAAAAATGAACGAACCCAAAAGCAGTGCGTTTAGTATGTGGAGTTTGCACCCATGCAATTGTACACAATCAATACACTCCTGGCATTTTCTAATGTGTGCTCAGATTGGATCTCGCTATCTAAGAATGTATAAATAAATAATTGTGTTGACTTAATTTCTTCCAGAAAATCAATGCTAAGAATGCATTTGGACTTCATCTCATTGATCACATGGCAGAGGTACTCAAGGAGAAGAAAGGGGAACTTAACTTTCAGGTACAAATTCATTCACATGACCAAAAAATGGTCCGACATATATTGAAAATCAATAAATAACCATCACAGGTACCAACTAATATCCCCTGTGAACTTTTCTAAATCTGTCAAAGTAAAATTGATAATGAAATTGTAGCAAAATCTCAGCATTAAGTTGCAATACATACAACACTTATTCTGGTGGTTTTTTTTCTTTCAATTTTTCCTGAATAGCAACATTACAAATGTCCACAGGGGTATACCCCTGAATGTCAAGTTTGACTTTGAAAATTATGGTAATTATTACGCACCTCCTTCAGATGACTTAGGTAGAGTACAAGTATGTGAATAGATTGAGTGATCCTAAGGTAGATAGTACATCAAGATGTTTCAATGTTTCACAATTTTCCAATTAATCAAATAGTAACTGTGACACGGTGTAAATAATTAAAATGACTATTTGAAATCCATCTAGAGCTCTGTTTTTCTTCAACTCTTTTCGTGCAGGTTGCTAGTTGTACACTAGATGCCAGTGCCAAGATTTATGCTGGTAGGGTGGATGCCATCCATGCAGAGACATACAAGATTATGGGAGGGCTGGGACATGGTGACAAACATAAAGGTAAGAGTTGACTCGGACATCAACAACAGCAAAATATCTAACAGTGAGTAAGACTTTTAATATAAAAATTGACTCGGACATCAACAACTCGGGGAGCTGATCCTGGCTGCAATGGCCAATTGTGGAATGTCTAGGGTGTGCGCTTCTTAGCTGCAAGTCCCTGAGTTTTTGTTTACTGGTTTATGGAATGATATGGGGCCATAGTTGTTAGCGACTACATGTAAAGTGTGCAGAGGCTTGTGGATCAACGACTAAGCGTAATACCTGTGCCTACTTTTTTTTGATATCAAAGTGACATTGACTCTCAGGGACATAAGATTGATAAAGGTTCTTGTTCAGATCCAATAAAATGATACTACTCACTCAGAAATATTTCAATTCCTATCAGGAATCTTGTTCACTCTGGTACTGGTGTTTCTAGGTGTTCTCAGGGACATGTTCTCTTCTTTATATTAATTTACAAAGGGGTCATTTTTGTCCCTACTCTAGTTTTCAGTGAGATGTTTATTCTTCTGTGACTTAATGTTTTTCATTGGGTAAAAGGGCATTTACCTTCCATACCCAGACTCACAGAGTAGGGAATTTGCATGTGTGTATACCATTACTTTATATGCAGTACTAAAAAGAATATATAATTATTATATTTTTATGTGTCTTACCAGGTGGAGATGATGGTGAAGGAAGTCAGGAAATGCACACCAAGAAAAAGAAAAGGGTAAATAGGAAAATGAACATATGAAATAATCAATGCAAAGAATGGCTGAACTTAATGCCATCAGTCAATATGATAGTGTATGTACTTGCAAAGGTGTTTGAAGTTAAGTGTGCATGTTATTTTATGTGCATTTGTAAGTACTTGAATGTTTACCAAGGCAAGTCTTCTGGTGATTTTAACTTTTATTTGTACATTTTCTTTCCTTTGAATGAAAAGATTTGCCAGTGTCGAGCCTTGACTTTTTTTTTACCTCAGTAACTTTAAAATATTGTCTTCATATTTGTAGAGACACTGCAACACTATAGAAGCCAACATCAAGAATTTGAACTGCAACAAGATTGATCCTGGATTTGAGGTAAGTTCATCTTTCATAATCAGAAATATAGTTCTAAGAAATCACAATTTGTATGATTGTATAAGGTGACCTTTGTTTAAGAAATCAAGAGTAGTAACTGTCACATCCATTATCTTGCACAATCAGGTTGATCCATTCTTTCACAAGATGTCAGCAGCCTTTGATGAAGGTGGTACCTTTGGCCTCTTACTAAATCATCTACATCGCCGTGGGGATTGCTCTGAACTTGTCTTGGATTCCAGATGCTCATTGCCAACTTCGGTGGATACTGATCAAAAAGACCAATCTACACAGACCAATGTGGATCTGAAGGAATTCAAAGGTAATTGTGATCACAAAATAACATTACTATATCCTCTGCCCCTACCCTCAACGCTAATCCTAACCCTGACCTAATGTAATTTGAAACTAAACCCTCACCTCAAACTCGTCCCAATCCTTAACCTTAGTAGTAGGGGTGTGATTTTCGGGTAATTTTGTGCCCGGGTACCCGGCACATTTTTCGGGTTTTGTAGTGTCTCTGGACCTAGACCTAAATGCTACGATCATGGTTGACCAAAAAAAAAAAAAAATTGAATTTTGCACATTGTTTTGTAATTTTAATATGAAAATTGATACATAGTTTTCATGTCATACTCTATTAATGATATCAAAATGCATTGAATTTGAAAAAAAAAAAGGGTTTTGTCCTCGTATGAGGAGCTAAAGTAAAATGAGAGTCCAAGTTATCCCAAACATCAGAAAAATCTTGAGCACACCTGCTAACTGGGTAAATTGCATTATCAGTCAAGTTCTCTTTAAAGATCTATCACTTTGTACCTGGTTAAAGAAACTGAAAGTTGGCTAAATATTCTAGTGAGTTTGTTTTTATTTACCTGTCTGTATGTTCAGTCAATCTACTTATTGTTGTTCCTTTGTATATTTCATACAGATGTGTTTTCAGCAGGCGCAAATAGGATGGAATCCCTACAGGTCTGCCCACAGTTTGCAGACTTTGAATTCACAAAGTGGAATCAGGATGGAGAGGTGAGATTTCAAACATTGTCTTTGTCTCAGATTCTGGTGGCAGGTGGTTCTACTGTAACCAGCAACAACTATACCAATTTTCACCCCGTCTTTAAGGGTACACATGCGTGTGTACTCTAGTGCTTTGAGCGAACGCTAGCGTTTTGAAGCGCCCAGTGAAATGCACACTGACGTCACTGCCACATCAGGGTGAAATATGGTACAAATAGTTAATCTAATGCTACCACCTGTTACTCAAAATCTAAAGAACATGTGTATCTTGCTAGATAATGAATACTGACAGAAGTCGCACACCAGGGGAAGTATCAAAGCCCCGGCCTATTACCTTGTTGCAAAATTGTCACAAATTTAGTTTATGCCACAATGCCTTGTGCTATGGTGGGGCAAGTGTGTTATGTTAAATAGGTCTTTCAAAGAGATATTACATGTAAAACAAGGGGCATTAGAGGGTTAAACAGATGAAATTACCAGAACTTTCAAATTATCTTGCAGGACACCTTCAGTACTATGATGAGCAAGCTAGCATCAAGTGAACAGGCGTTTGATGTGCATGCTGCCCCTGAGCCTCTTGAAGATCCTATGATGCACATGGATAATTTCGCTGGTCCTCCGCCAGATGCAGATGATTTCAGTGATGACGACATGGCTGGTGACATGACCTGTATTGGTGGTGCTGGAGAAGCGTCAATGTTTATAGCTGATGGAAGTGAAGCCAAGATGATGAGATCAGGGTGTACGAGGTAAATGTTTGAAACAATCTGACATAATGTTGTCTTTAAAAAGAGTTTTGTGGTGTAGACAATCTTCTCATAGGCTAGCATCTAACAAATTCCTGTCACTGGTTATTGCCACTCCATTTCCTTGTGACATGAAAATGTTCTTGCCTCAAGTTAATTAAAAAGATGGTTATCGGATGTTTTGAATATTTTGCCGCATTTTCATGTAGTCCAATTTGAACCTTTTGTCTTTGTTTTATTTTTCAAGTGCCAGCACAACAAATGGATCAGCAAGTCAGTTATGTTTACAGATGAGCTTAGAACCAACAGAGTATTCCTACTTCAACATGAAGGCCCTGAGCACCTGGGCTGGACCTCAACATTGGAACTTCAGGCCTAGGACTCAAGGTCAGTCAAATACTTGCAATGGTTTGGTTAGATTTTATTGCTTTGTTTACCATTACTTTGTTTAAAGGAAGTCTCCCGTAATCATAACATAATGTCTTGTATGATAGAAAAATAATTATCAAGCACGATTAACATGGTTTTATTTAAAACAAACTCATATTAACCATAAAAACAAATAAAAACAGCCGGCTCTCAACACGGGATATTCAAAATTCCTGCGCCAAAATTGTCTAGTGCAAGGACGTAATGGTTATTGGTGCTCAATTGTCGTCCGCCATGATTGTCATTGCACCAGACAATTTCAATGTCTGGGAATTTGGAATGTCGCGTGTTGAGAGATGGCTGTTTTTATTCATCTTTATGTGATTCATGCTTGATAATTAATTTTCTAACATATAAGGCAAAATGTTGTGATTGCCGGAGATTTCCTTCAATAACCAAAGGTTTGGATGTTCAGATACCATAACTCTTACTTTTCTCTGATCACCAGACTTGGATATTTTGGAAACAAAACATGGAACAGTTAGTACTTGAAATGAATTCAGGAAAGAAAGAAATACACAATTTTTTTTTCAGATTGTAAATGTGTATTAGTGCAGGGCATGAGTTTACTGTTGACTGATTGAATCAGGATGTTATGTCACATCCATGAACGCCATTGATCAGAAGACATTTCATTGCCATCTAGTTAATCAATTTTCTCGTAAGGGCCCATACCGAAATACTAGACTAATTCCAATCAGCCGTCTACACTTCGCATGTACTGTACATGCTTCGTAGTGACGACTGATTATCTTACAGCCAATATCATGACGGACTTCTGAAAACTATTCAATGCGACTTCAGTTGTGCGCCAGAAGCGCGACTGACTAGCGGCGCCACAAGACCGCGTCGTTGTACCGCGCCGCTGTGACAAGATCGCGCTCTGAACTTCTAAAACAACAAACTCGGTCAAAAGGTCAATTTGGACACAACTGCGATGCTCTATGCCACAGGAATCCTGTTGCAAAATCCGTCGCTTTTTTTCCACGTAGTTTTCTCAGTCGTCAATCCAGACGGTTGACGACTGAGGGCAGCAGTCTACCGAAATACCAGCGTGTAGCTTTCCCCAGCTTGGCTGAGCAATCCCTCATTCAATAGAAGCGTAAGCATTGTGGCTGGAGTAAGCTGCAGCTTGGCTGGGAAGGCTGTACACTGGTAAAGCGGTATGGACCCTAAGTGAATGATGTTCATTATCATGATTTCATGTTGCTATTTACTACAGCGGCTACCGTGGGGACAGAAGGCAAGAAGACTCGCACAAAGAAGGAACCATTCAGGATCAATTTTGAAGTGGAACTGGATGAAAAACCTTTCTCAACATCAAGGGTATGTATGTACTGCAGATCAAATTGATTAAGTGTTGATAATCAACTCAAGTTGAGTAAGCCTTCGATATTGACATTTTTTTTTAAATTCTAAAATTGGTTTTATCAAAAGACTGATGTAAAATCTTATGTCTGAAATACTCAAAGTATCTATCTTTGATTGCTTAATTGTATTTAGGCACTTCGAAAAGATTTAATATAATCAATGGGTTTTTGTTGTTTTCTGTAAATTGTGTTGCTTTTCTTTACAACTGGTATATTTCATCTCAGGAAGAACACTGGTATATTTCATCTCAGGAAGACATGCATGACTCTGCTCTGATCACAAAACAAAAGCATTGTTATTTTTTATTTTCATATTTACAGGCAGCGACAACCTTATCCAAGCGAACACTTTCCAAGTATAAACAAACCTCTACAATGTTACCAGAAGATGTACACTACAACCCAGACAAGTTATTCAAACTGTTCTCCAAGACCAATTATATTGTAAGTTAACTCCTCAAAAAGGTTTGGAAACTTTCAAAAACGGCTGTATATCAGATATCTCCAAATTGTTTCATATCAGTGAAACCATTGTTCTTTCCGGTCAACGATGACACCTCATTTGTGACGATAACTTATTCCACGGCTGAGTAACTTTCTTTGAAAGACAGAGAGGTCTCAAAGAAAATGTGCCAAACTGACCATTGTCTGCATTCATCTTATTGCTTTGAATGAATGAACGAGTGGTTTAATGCATGAATAAAAGAATGAATGAAAAAGTTGTTTGCCGTACATCATGATGATTAAAAAAGTGGTATGATGGTTCTACATGTGGATTCAAATGGATCAACGCAAGTCAATCTCTCTTGCTGGTCACTTCTTCAAAGTGGTCATTTGCAAGATAATTCTAATCAACCATGGTTCGATTATCAGATCTGGATAAGGCTCGAACTATTGGTCAGCTTGAGGCTGGCATACCTCAGAATCAAAGTGCAGCAACTTTTTGAGTTTCCCGCAGTATGATCTCCAAGCTAAAAGCTAAGTTTCGTCAGACCGGAGATGTCAAAGACAGACCCAGAAGTGGCCACCCAAGAAAAGCAACGGCTGCAGAAGACCGGTACATCATACTGGCAGCACTTTGAAACTGTTTTTAATGAAACAGTGTGATATTCCTTACTCATGTTTACTAAAGCAAATGACGTAGACAATGGCAGATTTGGCACATTTTGTTTGAGACTTCCTTATCTTTCAAAGGCAATTACTCAACCATGGAATAAGTTATGGTCACAAATTTGGTGTCATTTTTGACAGGAAAGAACAATGTTTGTATTGATATGAAACAATTTGGATATAGATTTCAAATATTTCTGATATAAAGCCATTTTGGAAAGTTTCCAAACTTTTTTTAAAAATGTGTTAGAACAGGCATATTGGTAACAATTACCTTGCTTTTTTTTACCTTGATATTTTTGCAGGTTTTAGCCAGGTAACTAAAAAACTACAATGTACCTATTAATATGAATAGCTTGATCTGATAGAAAATGAGCCAGAAATTTCATTTATATTTGCAAAGGTCTTGCAGTTCTTGAGTTAAGACCAATAATATATGAAAAAGAAAATTAGGGGCATTTTCCTCTCCCGAGAAAAGTCATTCACACGGGGCGGTAATAACAAATCAAGCCTTGGGATCTCCTATATAGAACCCATACCATTCCTGGTGTGTCAGCTTTCTTTGTTTCAATTTTTGAGGACAAACCCTGATAGATCATGCACCCCTCTGACCCACCTTAACCACATAATGAATAGGGGAAATCAGGTTGTTGGATTTCAACAAATTTCAAACAAGAAATTTCAACCAAGATCATAAGATATGTGTGCTTTTCCCTGTTTAGGTAAAACGTCAACTTGGTGTTAGTGGAACGGAAGTAGATGATGATGTTGGTGGATATGATTATGACAACGCCAATGATTGCGCTAACTTTTGTCCCAACACTGAGGTAAGCAACAGAGTTTTGCATTTGTTCAGTTAACAAATATTTGTTTTCAATAAAGCCTGGCTAATGTTCACTTGGGAATCTTTAGATGTAGTAGTCATATTGCTAATCTCAATGAAATTAGAGTATAATGCAATATAAATGTTTTAATGATTTTCTATTTCTGTACAGCCTGATGACTATGATGATGATGTCGGCAGTGGTCTCAATGACTTCAGTGCAGCACCTAGTGATGGCAGTCAAACGTTGGGTTTCTCAAGTCACAGCTTTGCAAATGAGAGTGTATTTGATGCTACTATGCTTCAAGGAGATAAATTGGTGGCACAACCTCACAAGGTAATTTGCAGTATCACTATCAGAGTGTAATTTACACTGCAGATTTGATTATTACAATATAACTCTTAAGCACGTTGCAATACAAATATTCAATCTCAAAGTTTCACAAAATAAGGCCATTTTTAGCCTATTTTTGCACCATAAAAACCTGATATTCTTCATTATGGAGCATGTACAGTTGTATACTCCTAATTTTGGAATGAGGTTGCCTACATTCAAGCACGCAACAATACATACTTAGAACTAGCCCTATCCTTTGCTAGCCTAGCCTTGTGGAGCATGACTTGAATCAGTTTTTCAGATTGAAAACAATTGAAAGGTCTAAGATAAAATATGCATTAATCTGAAATAACAATTCAACTATCCATACTATACTGAAAAAACAAGTGCTTATCATTTTTTCTTTTCTGTCTTTCCAGGTTGCCAAGATAGACATCACCTATGCTAGGACAGCTAAAAGAGTGGATGTAAAGCGTCTCAAATCACTCATGTGGGGTCACCTTATCACACCTAAGGTTGAAGCAGAAAAGGTTAGTTAGATTCTTGAATCAACATCTTGCTTGGTTTTCTTTTAAACACAAGAGTGATAAACAATCACGATGATTGACTGACCAATGGTCTTGACAGTCAGAAGGTTCAGTGGCGTGTATAAGGGGAGGAGATCTTGCCACTTCTATGCGCTCGCTGATCACCAGCGTGTACCCGGACCACAGAAGTACCAAAAAATCTACTTGTTGAGATCGTTTGAGTCTAGGCATTTCTTGAGCATGTTGCTGCAATCATGTGTAGCAATATCATCTTCTCCTCTACCTTTTGTATATGACTTTCACTCTTGAGTTTCAGGTCTAATGTCATGAAGTTATGATACGTTTCAACTTCATGGATGAATATCTGTGTGAAAAAAATGAATAATGTTATTTAGCACTGATGAAGACAAAATAAATGGGAAAATAGCAACAACAAAAACACAAACTAGATGTGAACGGGGGTATACTAGCATTATATCTAGCAACATTTGTAAATTCGGATAAAGCACACACTTATTTTTTCAAAATTGTTTTTCATATGCAGGAAAATACAGAGGAGAAAGAACCCAAGACAAAGGAAAATGAAATGGCAGATGATGGAGTCGCTGGAATGCAATCATTCAAAGACGTGTATGATTCACTGCCAGCCAGACTTTCGCAGACAATGTCTAAGAATTTGAGTGTTCCTATTGCATTTGTGTGTCTGTTACATCTGGCCAATGAAAAGGTGAGTCAGTGATAGAGAGGTGGTTTTACTTCACCCTGTTTGGATTATGACTGTAACTCTCATGACTGATGCAGCTTCACACAAGACTGGTTCCATCAGTCAGTCAAGCATGCTGCTGCTGAGCAGCTGACAAACTTAAGTGTGATTTTGTGATTGCTACATCTGGGGAACTGATTCTGTGCATTTATGTCTTATCTGCATCTGAAATTCAAAACATTTAAGAGCATACAGTGCATGATGTTGTACCGTTGTGATGCTTTGCAAAGACAAAGGGACTTCGTAAGTTGTGTTATTCGGCATCAAAAGTCTTGTCACTTTTAAAACGCTGTGTTTGTCAACTTCACCCCTTGTACTAGTAAGATTCAGTCTGCACTATGCCCCACTAGATAATATCCCTTCATCAGACCAGGGGTAGCGTTAACCCCCGATCAGGGGTAAATGACCCCCTAAATTAAAAAAATATTCATTTTTCACCCTCCATATATTGGGAATGTGCAAGCTCGGGGTGAACTCTGACCCTCTACTTTTGAACCTTACTCCTATCCCTGACTACACTGCAAAATATTTTTCACCCCCGAGATTTAATTTTCACCCCATGTATTTGGATTTTCTGCAAGCTCGGGAGTGAAAAACAACCCCCGACTTTCGGGCCTTAATGCTACCCCTGCATCAGACTAAAGCATGGTTTGATGCATAACATTTAATGCATAGATGAAAGGCATTTCTAACATAACTTGCTGATAGATTTAGATTTAACCTGTTGGTGGATTGGGATACACTGATACTTACCTGCTACTCTTTGTCATTTTTATCTACAGTGTTTGAAAATCACCAGGAAAGAGGAATCACAGGACCTTGTTATTATTCAAGACCACTGCTAGTCAGACACTCTACATGTAGCTGCTGCGGAGGTTGTCTCTATGTCATCAACATACCTGGGTTTACTTTGCAAATCTCAATCTGCTGACATGAGCTTAGAACATGTTGTGCATAGAATTATGATTTAGCATCCAAACATCTCTGCTATTGTAAGGTACCAGCTGAGGCACTATTAGGTATACCACTTCCCCTATTTGTTTGACTATAGAGTATGTAACCCTTAATGCCTACCTGTATGTGATAGTCCATACCGTAACTAGTAAGTCACCTGCTGGCTGCTGGATACCATTAAGGTGAATGAAGCTGTCCATCTATTCAATACCAGTTACCAGTGACATGACTTCAAGGTATACCAGAGTTGCAGCCCTAGCTAAGGTGAAATGTAGAGGAGTCCTAATGTGTAAAGACGATGTGAGCTGTTAACATTTACAGAGTAGATTGGGCTTAATGTTGTTGCAACTTTGTATAATTATATTGCAAAGTATCCAATCATAGTCACTCTATGACTATACATAAAGTATACCTATGTGGTAAAAGGAATTGTACAGGATTTAAAGTTATAAAATTATGTAAAATTGCAATCTCTGATGGCATGAAATCCTGTCACTCAACCACAAAATTGTATTCTCTGCTTCAATTGGGAAGTTACAGCTTAGGCCAAATACAAATAAAGTTTCTATTGCCCTTTCCTGGCCGACCCAAATTTTGAAATGACTAAAAAAGTTTTACTGTACAAAATACCTTGCCTAATGTTTGATTTTTGGGATTTTGTTTATTTATTTTTTTAAAGAATTTTTCATTTTTTATTATTCATTTATATTCATATTCATAGTCTTAAATCCATATATTAAGCTTTCATTTTAAGTGTTTACAATGAATAATTGGTCAGATAAAAACATTACCGTCCTACCAACCATAAACATTTTGGAGCCAAAAGGGCAATAGAACTCCTTTTTTGCCATATCATATTGGTAGCTTTACATGTTGTCTTCTCATAGATGCAAACTTTTTGATTCAATTCCTTTCTTCAATTTTTATACCGTATTAACCATCACAATTGGATTGGATTATTTCGAGGGATAAATCAGTATAGATATCCAACATTGTAAACAGCAACAATAGGTAGGAGTTGACTGGATACAATTTGTCTGACTGTCACAAGTAGGTCCCAGAGTCTAGCTACCACTTGCTTGTAGAGAACAATGGTGTTTGTCTACATTTTGAGATCGAACACAGCATAAACACGGAAGTGGGGTTCTGATTGGTTAATTCAATCGTCTCACAATCATAACAACAGATCGGTAATCAAATCGGCTGATTACACGTCAAAGGGTTTGTCTGCGCAGAGCGATGCTCGTGAAGGGAACACAAAGCTCTGCATATGTCACTCATTAACAGAGTGCTTGTGATCTTTTCTCAAAGCCAGCGTACTTGTTCTCTTATCGATCTGTAAATGCTGCACTATGAGGTAAATATACTTGATAAAGGGGTGGATATGTGCCTTTGTGGCATCAGATAAAGATCACTGAGATTAAATTCAGAATTTGCATCAGGCCCGATTAGTCAGGTTATTGCTGATCTGCTCATCATTACTTCAATGTATGCATTTCATTTGTTGACCAATGCTTCCAAAATTATATTGTAATATATTGTACAGCAGCAGAAAATCATGATTTAAAGTTAAAATGTATGCAAATAATTATGATTGCTAGAATAGAATAATGTTATGTTTGGTGATATCCTACTGTATGATTTTACTTTTAAATTATTTTATAATTGGAAAAAAGAAGTGTTGATGTACAAGCATGATTTATATAACATGGGTCTCCATTGCTAGAATAGAAATAACATTATGTTTGGTGATATCCAACATTACAGTACGATTTTACTTTTAATTATTTATTAATTGGAAAAAAAGTGTTGATGCTCAAGCATTCATGATTTAAATAAGGTGGGCCTCAATTGTTTTTATTTGTTATCTGTGAAAATATGCAATAATATCTTAGGTCCTGCGATATATAATGAATGTTCTTGTAAGAAAACAACAAAATTAAACATTGATCAAAATCGATTTAGTGACAAATGTTTAATTTTGCTTGATTGCTTGGTATAATGTATAGAATAAAAAGGCATTTATCATGGGGCAGAATTTTTGGACCCTGCATGGGCTAGTACCACATAAATTCACATTGAACAAGCAATGCTATAGTTGCAAATTTGCTTCCAGGGTATTCTGAGTGTCAGACTTATTAAAATATTTGCACACGACTTTGGCCGCATGCATAGCACGACTTCCAATCATTTTCATTTTTGATAACTAAATTATAAGTTTTATCTTTTTTAAGAAAGAATGCTGTAAACAATAAATTTGGTCTGTATATTATGCTGTAAATATTATTTACATGAAGACTTTAGATGCAAAAAGCGATATGTGCTATTACTGCCTCCTTGTGTTGTTTTTATTAATATTGATAATTTATGACGAGATATATAATAAAAAGATTTCCCAAATAGAAGATGAATAGTTTATTATTAACATAAAGTAATTCATAAAACTTAGCAGAATATTTAGACAAGAAATTTATTACAGAACCAACACAGGGCAGGTAGCCTTTGCATGGCATTCTGCATGTGAACTCTTTTCATGTTACTACAACCATTGTTATATTTTGATGTGTGATATGGATATCATTTTATGTGTTGTATATATTTGTAAATACTGCCAAGTCACCTCATGGTTTTGAAAAGCAGATAAATACATTTGCATATCAAACTTCACTTAACTTGTGTTCAATGTTTACTTCATTTTGTGTTCCGAGTACTTAGTCTTATTTGACTATCAGTGGAGGCAATGTCTATCAGTGGAGGCAGACTGAGGGGCTGTGCAATAATTGGGGAGTAAAATTCCCAAACAGTGTGCCAAAAATTGCTCCCAGCCTGTCAAATATTCCTTTCCCCCTATCAGCTTGCTAAAAAATCTTTCCCCTTCAGCACCCTTCCTTTGCACATGCCAAATTTTTGGGAAATAAATGCAAACCTTATAATGTAGATTATGTGAGTGTAGCAAGTTACAGGAAATTTCGTATATTTGAAGATTTCTGAAGTATTGTCCTAGGCCTTTTCAGACCGTTATATTTAAAAGGTTTGTCAATATGTGCCCCCCTTCAACCTTCCAAAAATGGCTTCCCCCTCCCTTTGGGCTTGCAAAAAGTTCTTGCCTCTCCAATTTCAGCCTCCCCCAGGGAGTCAAGTACAATTATTCCACAGCCCCTTGGTTATGTGACCATTTCATCAGGTAAATCAACCGACTGAATAGGTTTCCACCAAAAACACATTTTTATCATACATGCTAGACACTTAATATTTGGTGCCAAGGACACTTGGGTGAATAAAAGTGGAAAATTTGTGGTCATCTTAGATTTTTGGGTGCCTATAATAGAGTAAAGGTACACAACGAAACATGCTAGAAACCTAAAGACCAAACAAATAAAGGAAAACAATGAATTTTTGCACTAAATAGCACCCTCTATATAATTTTATTTTACATTCTGAGAAAACTTGCCTAACTCCACTGAATTTGAAAGTTTGGAAAGTTTTTTCAAGCATTTGTATCTCCAATTATTTGTGACATATTTATATTGTGTTGCATATCACTAGATAGCTACAATACTCCCTTTACAATGACACCCCATTTAAAACAATAAAATTTTTCACGGCTGAGTACACGCCTTGTGAATGTAGTGGGGTCTCAAACAGACAAATTGACCATTATTCTGTGCTCAAACAACGGTAGCCACTAACCTCAATAGCGGGTGGAAAACCACAGGCAGCCACAATAGTCAGGCACCTTCTCCCCATGCTGCTCACCGACCTGGTTACATGTTACTGTGGGATGGAATTCCATTCAAGGATTCGTCACAGGTCATTCAATGTGGTTGCATATGGGCTTCTTTGGCACGCACAGCACAATCAAGCTGGTCCCACAAGTGTTCAATCGGGTTGAGGTCTGGCCCTTGGGTCTGGCCTGATGGCAGGCCATTTTGACTGTACTCCCATATTCTGTAGGTAGTCGTTGACTACCGTGGCTATGTGGGGCGAGCGGTGTCATCTTGGAGAATTGCATTAGGTCCCAGATTGTGAAGTTATGGGATTGCAGAATTTGGCAATTTTTTTGACACCCCACTACATTCACAAGGCGTGTACTCTGCCGTGAAAAATGTTATTGCTTCAAATGGGGTGTCATTGTAAAGGGGAGTATTGTAGCTATCCATTGATATGCAACACGATATGAATATGTCAAAAATAATTTGAGATACAGATGCCTGAAAAAACTTTCCAAACTTTTGTTGAGGAGTTTAGTTTGCTTATTATCTTTCATTAAAAAATTGGGTTTCTAGCATGTTTCGCTGTGTATTAAGCTTTACTCTTGAAATCTGACACTTACAAATCCAAGTTGGCCACCAATTAAATATGCAAATTAGGTAAATTTTAGAATTTTTATTCAATCCAAGTGTCCATTTAATAATAAAAAAAACCGTTTTGGGTGGAAACCTTCCCTTACATAATTTTTTTTCCATGAGGCAAATCTCAGAGAAGCGTACACATACGCTTCGCCTACACGCGGTAAGCCAACATTAAGTGCGTCCATACCATGCGCCGCAATGCGTGTGAAACCATGGTGCCGTGTACGCGCAGGTGCGTGACTCGCCACTTACCGCGCGTGTTGGACACCGCTTGCATTTGACGCGTTTGCTGTCATGACCTGACCCATAAGGTTATTGACCTCAACGGCCTAGCAACTGACCATTTTTTTTTTTGTTATTTCCATAGTGATTGAATAGTTTTGCAAAAATGAACGTCAGATGGTTTAATGGCAATATGTACCCGATCAATGTACGATCAAATCAGAGCTGAAAGTGAAAGCATCTCGGAGCCTGCTTCTGGACAAGATTTAGCGACTTCCTTTTATTTATATAGATTTTACTGTTGAAAATCATGTTTTACGAAATTTGAAACGAAAATTTGAGTGATGTTTACGATGTGTGCATGAAACAAGGTCAAAATAGCTGGTCTTTTTATATAGCGCTAATTTTCTCAAAAAGTAGATGGCAAAAGTGGAGTCATTTTCAGATGTTATGCCGAATTCTGTTCTGATTAAGATGATATCAATTATATTGAGGTTCAAGGTAGCTCGACTTAACAGACTAAAATGTGACCCTTATTTTGCACGTAAAGTCTATGGAAAGCTATTTTGTGGTCTGTACCCTTGATAACTTGACACCTTAACGCTAAACGTGGTTTTCAGGTATCAGAAAAAGGAAGATGAAAAAGGAGAGATGAGGTACCCACGGGATTCGAACCAAAGATCACAGACTTGTAGCTACGGGGGTTTGGCTGGCCCGACCAGCTATTCCCTGGGTATATATGACTTAGGCTGATTTATATGTGTTATGTGACATGATCAAGGGGTACGAGTCACATGTCGAACCTCGTCGAAAATGAGTTTTACATATGTTTCTAAAGAGGACATTTAGAGCTTTCAGAAACTGAAAATCCCAAGTTGATACGACTTTTCTTTGCGAAGTTATGTCACTTTATCAATCGCTGGAAACAATAGAAAACAAAAGAATTTTAACACTTTCTTTGCCAATATCTCAAAATCAATGTTAGTGACATCCGACTCATTCACCTTGATCGTGTCACATATAGGACTTAGGCTGATTGCGTCATGCCCGACACGTGCAATGCATGCATGCGCAGTGGTTTTCTTTGTAAGATTTTACCCCGTTCGAGTTAAACTTGCCTCAATGAAGGAAAATAAAGGCCTAACGCTAAACATGGTTTTTGGCCATCAGAAAGGAAAGGAGAGATGAAATATTTTTTTTACTTGGCAACCCCTGGATTTGAACCTTAGACCCCTCGGGTGCCATGCACAAGATCACAGACTTGTAACTACAGGGGTTCGACTTAGGCTGACTGCGTCATGCCCGGCACGTGCAATGCATGCATGTGCAGTGGTTTTCTTTGTAAGATTTTACCTCGTTAGGGTTAAAGAAACAAAAACAAGTGGAATTTGGCTTTTAACACACATTCTGCACGAGATTACATAATGCTGCCCAACTATTCTGAACCCTATTGGTTGTGCACACCTTGGTTTTGGTGCGGACTTGAAGAATGCAGATGATACTCCCTTGATTTCACCACCATTTTGTATCAATATGTGAAAATAGGAATTGTTTTTCTAAAATCTGTATGTACATGCTGGATTGCTGGTGAAGTTTTCACACACAAAAAGAAACAGTCAAAACTCAATATCTTCCTTATATTCCAAAGGAATCTCTTTTTTAATGACAAAGTCATCAATATATTAAACATTAAAATTTGCATTTAGTTTGCCACTACATTTACATATCACAAATTCCCTTTTTATAATCCCCAAATATCAATCATCTAATCTATGTTTGGTTTAAATCAAGTTGTAGCCATGAATGAGTTTGTATTCATGGTTTATTCGACAAATGAAGAGGTGTACTTAATAATTGCACTCAATATCTAGACGTTAGAGAATAAGGTACAGAAATGTGAAGTTATGAAGTTGTCACAGCTATAATAACAGAGTTGGCTTTATACTTACGAATCTTAATTTATTTTGATTCAGGATGCAGGGTTTGTACTGACAAATGTCTTTAGTTTGAAAATAACTTTCATAGGTTATAAAATTTAGGAATACCAACTTAAATGTTGGATAATTATGAACAGGACCCACTTAGGCATTTAAACCTTAATGCTGTCAAAGATATCCTGGTAAATTTCTTGATCTCAAACTATTGCAAAGTATTAGAAAACCCTAACTAAGCCAAACCTGTAACAACAACAATTTTGTTTTAAAAGCTTTTAAAGCTCCAAAACTGCTCTCAGGTTTTTCAAATATTGTCGATTCAAAATTTCTTAAGTCAGACAAACCCTGTTAATCATCTGAATAGGGAATCAGTTAACAGCTCAGGTTAACAGTACAGACACGGTTTGTCAATAATTCATTCTCTTTAAGTGTAAACATTTTAATCAAATTTTTTTGGAAAACTAATAATGTCAAAATAGCTCAGACAGGCTGTTCGACTCAATTTGTGTAGTCCCATGCTAAAACGCAATGAGAAAATGTGAAGTCTTACATTTCTACCATGTGTCACCATGAGTACTCAACTCCTGTGGCAATTTGCCCCTTAGCAGTTACTTCATTATCAAAATTCTTGCAAAGCTTCAGTTGATGACATGAGTGTTTTCTGGACAATTGGGAGTCCCAAAAATAAAACTGTATTTTAGGATAAAAAGAATTGTTATGTCTCAAAGCACGTGTTGTTGTTTTTAGCGCATCAATGTCAGCTGAAATGACAAATTCTTTTTTGTGTGCGTGTTTTGCCACAAAATCATGAAATTCTGAGATAAATTTGGAAGGAAAGTTACTTGATTCAAAACTCGCCTTATTTAGGTATAAAACAATTGATATTTGTGCTTCAATTGTGTAAATTAACCACAATTTCATCCTGTGTACTTTTTGAACACGCGAAAAAGACATCTTAATTCAAAATTAAGTTTTAAGAAATAAAAAAAACGCATTCCGCATTCGTTTTTGAAACTGCCATGAGCTTTGAGATATAACAATTTTTTGTTTGAGCTTGTAAGTATACTAGGCCCTATAAGCGAAACAAGTCTGTCATGTTTCTGAAGTACAGACTTTACCCTGTACCCCACCCTTCTCCACCCAAATCTTTCATAGACCAGCTGACAACATGGCTTTGTCTAACAATGAATTGATGGAGCAGGGAACAGAAATTCACCAAAGGACAGTCAAAGTTTACAGACACTTTTTTCCAGGATTGTATTCTATCTTAATGAAAAAAACTAACAACAAAAAATTTCCAGACATGAGTTGAGCATGTCAGGTTTTACATATTCTGCTATTTTTGATTAAATTTTAGATGATAAAACACATTTTCACTTCATGTCTGATGACTTGAGTGGGAAAACACTTCCACAAATGATTGTTTTGGTACATGTAAATTGAAGGGCATACAAGGACAAATGTTCAAATCTACAATATTTATTCCAACTTAATTTACCCCAACATGCCCAAGTGAACCACCAATTGACTTGTGTGCTCTTTAGTGACATCATATTAAATACACCATGCAAATTGATATACAACAGGTAGTTGAGATACAATTGAGTGTTTTTATACAGTTTACAAAATTACTAATCAATTCATTACATAGGCACTCATTTAATGAACGTACACTATCATCAGCTGCACTACTAACCACATCTATACTATGTCTACTTATGGGACCATTTTCAAAAAATAACAACAAATGAGAAAACAACGGTTTCAACAAAAAGGTGAAAGATACTGATAATAAATACGCTTGTTGAGATGTTAATATTCTCACTTTTACTTTTAAGTGAACTTTTTAGGCACCTGTTACATTGTCTATGATCTACATGTACATAATACTACAAAGTCTACTTCCAGTAACAGGGTGTGCCAAATCCACATTGTTAACTAGTGCAATAAATGTCTTCCCCACATTCTGAGATACTCAGAGAGCAAGTATTGATCAGATTAATATCAAAATGTAATAAATTAATGTTCCTTCAAACCACTTTCTAGTAAAACACATCAATCAAATCAAACCTTAAGTTCTTCTCATGATTCTTACATTAATGACTCATCAACCATTATTATTTCTGATCATAATTTCTACCAGCTCAGACAGTGAGATTGTGGTCCGAAATATCAGCAGCATCTTTTAAGATCAATAAGAAACATTAACATTATATAAGGTATTTATAAATAGGCAGTTATTCTTTCAAACTTGTTACAAAATGGACATACTTTACAATGGTCATCAAGCAAGATGGGGTTTTTAATGTAATTTTACGCATGATTAGCTTTTTAATACAAATGTTAAGATACCATTAGCAAATTTATGCAAATGTTCATGATTGGTGAACACGTAAAATTCAGCTCAGGGATAACCTGAACCAAATTCACTTCTGATGCTACATGCTACTGTAGCAGCATATTATCAAAACTCTATATGCAATAACATTAATTTTACAGGCCAACAAAACATGTATAAATTCTTCATTGAGCCTGGGGGTGTGCGTAACCATTGTATAATGCTGTTCAATGTGGAATACAGCTTAAATGGAACAGCCTGGATGTGACGTCATGTAATCCGTACAATATAAGTATGTCTCACCGGAAAGCATTTTCCAATGATTACGTACTCCTCCATAGTGTAAATATAGAGAGGTCAATCTGATTTCTGTTTGATGTGCATTATTTACATAAACCAGCTTTCACAAAGTTTGGTCAATGATGATAGGTAAGATGTACTCCACTGTATTGATGTATTATTTTGTAGTTGAAGCCAATGCAAATGTAGTAGGACCTATGCATATCATATTTACGAGTTGTAACTTTGACTTTTTAAAGGTAAAACGACCAAACTGATTTGAGTGATATTTAATAATCTGTCCACTCTATTGAATTTATATAGGACTCATCTCAACTGGAAGGCTGAATGCACATCCAAACAAAACTCAAATTTATTATGTTTTAATGTTTTATTACATTCACATGTATGTGCTGTGGATTTAGTGTTTCCCTTCCTCGAGGTAGTGACACAAGTGCATTTTTAGTCTGTACCATGAAATACATGTGTTGAGTACTGCTGACTCGGATTTACAATGTATTACTTACACTTGAGAGAGATCAGATTAGTCTCATGTATTATGCTCACATGAGCACAGAGTGATCAGATTGGTACGTATGTGTAAAGCAGGTGCACTTGATCTCACTGCCACAAGAAGGCAGAAAACACAAATTAACACAAATCTATAATTAACACAATTCAATGCACATCACTGAAATAGATTTATGTTATGTTCAGTACTGCAATTTGTAACATTCTGAACAACATTGCATATTTTTTATGCAATAAACGTTTCTCCTATTCACAGTTTTTATGATACAGAGTTGTAACATGAGCATTTTAATGGACCAATTCTTAAATTCAAATGGGACTTTCATGTGGCATGTCTCCATGCTTGGGACAATTTACAAATGTACACAAATTCAAATGTGACAAATTTACATATGAGAGAAAAACCTTTTTACCACAAAAATAACATCATGGGCACTCAAGAAAAAACAAACATTTTGAGTGAAATTATGGCATACTAACACTAACTATTACCACATGAATAAGAAAACAAATATTTGAAATAGGAGCAAAGTACCAGATTCAATTGACACCAGATTATTTTTTCTGTTCCTTGCTCATTAGCAATGGACAGAGATCAAATAATCCACATTTGATTACAAGTCTTGCATGGTTAGTTTCAACTATTGAGATTGAACAATATGATTGTGTGCACTTGGACTACAATACTATTTTGGTAAGGGTTCATGCTTGAGCGAGTTGTTTGTAATAGTTTACAAATCTTTGTCAACATCTTACATGTCCCATTGCACCATACAATTGCACTTCTATCAAAATAAATAATACATACACATAAATAATAATACACAGAGAAACATAAAATAGAAACTATTTGTCTTCATAACTATATAAACCCTGATATATATAATATGATGATGATAATAATAGAGTATGTTTTTTACCGTGAGTTGATTTGTACAACTTATACCATGATTATCATAGTTAAGTAAGATTGTGGCACATGCTGGTAAAAGAGTTTATCTTCAATGTGCATTGCTTGTCTATGCAGTTTTAACATCTCTTTGCAAAGCACACAATGTACCCATCTTACAATTTTTACACAAGTAGGTGTAAGCAGAAAGCCAGACTCACTGTGATGTATTTCATAGATATGAATTATGCAATCATGTCTTATGATTCACTCGTTTTATGCAATGTGAAGTTGAAACTTCACTTCAATATGTTTTTCCTCAATCCGAATGGCACACACTCAATGTTTGGGTGTATGTTCATGAAGAGCATATTATGCATCTTTTAAACAAGGTATAAATAGGGTACTGGTATAAATAACATGACCCCCTACACACCCTGCAGAGTCTGGCTTCTTGCATAACACAGAAATCACTAAAACACTTTCATTTGCAATCATTTATATACCTGAAATAAAATTGATTTTTATGCCTAAGATAGCACACAATTTAAACTTAAAATACATTCTACAGAGCTTTCAGAAAATAAAGGCATCAGAGCCTACAAAACCAAAAACAAACTTGTATTTTGACAAACAAAAATGAAATAGTCTCTATAAATACATGTTTGGAGAGATCTGCAATAAACATTTTTTAATTTTTTGCATTCTGGCCACCAGCATCCGCTCTATAATGTTGGCTTTAAATTGACATGCCTCAAATATACGCTCAAAAGTAACGCATGTTTTCTTTTCATTTCTGTATATTTTAATACTTATTTGCCTATATTTTATTTATTTATTTTACTCCTATCTAACATGGGTTGACCTTTCAATGCACTAGCATTGTTCTCCCAAGGTGCGCAGGTATATTTATCTCAATTTTAAGAAAATATTATCAAATCAGTTTTTGCATCTGAACACTTAATTGGCATTTCTTTCCTATTTCATCTTTTCTCTTTTTAGTTTTGAAAGGCAACACAGGAACCAAATTAGCTCAAACCATGCCAATTTTGAGAAATTGTTTTCAGCACACAAATGCATTCATTGAGTTATTTCTTTGCTTGTGTTTTCAACATTAAACAATACCTTGATGTTGTAGCCACTTTGAACACATACAGATAAATGAATGATCCATAATAGATTTGTTAATAAATTTAAATATTTTTAACAATTATTGGCCAAAGGTATACAAACCACCATAATATATTACTACAGTACATCTCAACCAGTACAAGCATGCCAAGTCCATGTTCACATCACTCTCAACATACATCGCCTGTTTACAGGTTGCACAGGTAAGCAAGATAACTCATCAGTTACCATGGCAACAAACATAAAAAAAGATCTGATTAAACATGCGGCGGGCGGGCGATCATTGAGTGAGTTGTGTAACCACACTTTCCATGCTTAAGTCTGAGTCTCCAGGGATACATGTTTGTCTTAGCTGAGTAAATATAGTGACAAATTTAAGAGTCTTTTATGGAGTGAGAAAGGAAATGATTCACTGGTCCCCTGGCTATGTTACTGTCATAGCACTTTTAAACGGACACACTACACAACTGCTGAATTGCTTTAAAAGAGAGTGATAGCGAGAAGGAGGGAAAGAGAAATGGACATTTTGCCCATAAGCTCAATCCAGGCTTGTTTTTCCTAAGTTGTTATAAACATGTGTAGCTGTCACATGTAGGGTTTCCCTTTTGATTAGAAGCAGCAAATTGTAACTTGTAAGGTATTTTCAATGTGCTATTCTTAAATCCAATGCATGTTGAGTGGTTGCCAGCATAATTCCTGATATGCTTTAAATATGCTTAATTTAAGGTTACACTGTTTAAGATAAAATGGACTAAATTGATTTGTACACTTTTACTAAGACCATGAATACCAAGAACTCAACAATATTTGTAACTTAATTGCAGGCATGAAAACTGGTCTTGGAAAAAACACTGAAAACCATGCTTTTTTTTTTCATTTTTTTCTGTGAATTTGATTTAGAAATAGGCTGAAAAACACTGAAATCAGTAACAAAAAACACTGAAATCAGTTAAAATGCTGAAAATTTTCATGCCTGTAATTGTGTTTGTGTATGTAATATCTTATAATAGCAGTGTTTGAAGGCCTGTGAAGGCCTGTGATATTACATTCTTACCACAAAATGGAAATTAAACCAAAGAAAGGATAACCACTGGTTTCACATTTGACTTACAATGCATACCAAAAAGATCACTTAAAACATAAATATCGGCAAAATATGTTCATAATATTTGGAATCAAATACTAATTTCAAATTTGTAATCAAAATCATTGTGTAATAATTGTAACAATAATAGGGTTTTATTTCATTCTGCAAGACTGTTTGGTGGCATAATGAATAAGTTTACAACATTACATATACTTTGATATAATTTGGATACAATACTATTAATTCACATGTTCAATATCTTACTTTTAGTGAACAAAATCACATTGCACTTTCACCAATTTTAGGCCATAATTATTTGAAACCTTACACAAATGTAGCATTTCACATCAAAGGAAAGCATGATCATAAACATTTTATCATTTCAAAATTGCTAATATTTTTATCATCCATTGACCCAATTTGTCTTCAAAATATAAAACCAAAGGGTTCTATTGTATTAAAGTTGTGCCAAAGTTTTGAGAAATACATCCCAAATACATATGACTCATAATAGTTCAAGTTGAGATACACAGTGTATACACTCCATTCGTACAATAGTACACATAATATTGTGTGTGTACTCATTCAGACATAATGCAGGCTGACATCACAAAATTGAAATTTACTTTTCTCTTAATAATCCAAATTTATCTAATTTCCTGTGTGGTTGATACACAACACATGGACTAGTTATGTTGCAACTGCTGATGAGCGATGTGGATATGATCCAACATAGGCTGCAAATAGCAAGTCAAGTTTACGATGGCTTACAATGGTTTTAGTGTTATAGCTGTGATATTCCCTTAATATTTGCAACTTTTATTACAATCAACCCTGCCATTATTCAAATGTTTGCCTTGGTTTAATAAACAGCTTCAAAATCCACACCATGTTTCTTTCTTTTCTACATCAAGTATGATTGTGCAATAAGTATCAGCTTAGAGGGAGGGTGCATTTCAAAAATAGCCTGCCAAAAATGTTGATTTTTGAAAATTTTGGTCACATTCTGCTCTGCTATATGTATACAAGGCACTCCAAAATTTATACATATGCTTATAAAGTGTCCCCTTTTTGATTGCAAAAATTACTAGTCTCTTACTTGGCTCCCTTTCAGCTTCCCAAAAAGAAATTAAGCCCCCCAATTTGATCCTATCCGGGAGGTAGATAATTACTATATATCCCTTTGAAATACAGACTTGCTTATGCATTGCCCAGTCAAAACTAACTTGAATCATATAAACCAGGAAATGAACATGAAATATGCTTACCTTTCTTAGTTAATTAGATTATCTGATAACGAACCTAATCTATATATTCATTTCCTGTTTCTGTTTTGAAGTTCAAAGGTTACCTACAATGTTTCCAGAAATCGCGAGTCCCTGGGCATTCAAGTTTTGGAACCAAAATAGTTTTAAAATTTGTATTTTCCCCCTCTCTCTTTGAATCAGTCAAAACACATCTATTTTACCGTTTTAAAATAAATAAAAATATTGCGAAATGTTGAAAGCAAGAAAAAGCAAAAAACTACTGCAATAAAACAACATTTTGAGAATGAATAAAACAAATGGTCAAGCCTGGTATGTATACATTACATATAATACAAATAGAACACAAACAATTCCAAATGATGCTCTTATCAGCACTGATGTACAACCCAAGATATCTCACAATCCATGATTAAATAAAAACAAAACTATTCTTTCGTCCCTGAAAAGAAACCCAGATCTGTTACAAATATTAAAACACATGTACATTGAAATATTATATACATTCAATAGCACTTTCTTTTCCAGAATTTATCAACAACTTACTCAAACAAACATAAATGGATACTTTTTACAGAGTGCTGTGCCTGTGCTGTTGATAACAGAAGGAAGTTGATATTTTGTATGTTTTTTCTCTTTTCACTTATTATTAAGATGATATCTTGTATACACTCCTGTGTTGCATGCACTGAAGTGCATAAATTGTCCAATAAAATCATGTGTGACATTGAACACAAGGTATTGACACAAATACCTCAGTGCTACATTAACAGATCCATTACAAGCATGTAACAAATACGACTCTGAAAATATTGGGTCCAATTTTAGCAACCAATCACATCTTGATCAGCCCGTTTTGGCTCAATGGAGGATCTGTGCTTTTGGTAGCACATATAATTTAGCACAAAGTCTGAGGTGAATCCTGTGCATTTTGTGATCTAATGATACCAACATGATCCTAGTCGGACTGCCCCAAAACCATATTTTTGAGATGGAATTAAGATGGAAAGAATGAAAATTAATGTTATAAATATCATCCCTTTTGGATCAAACTGCTACAACTGATCAGGCTCTTGTTCACTTTGAATGATCATGTTAGTTACGTGCCTGGGTACAAGATGCAACAGCAATAGGGATAGTAACAGAAATTGATGTGCAAATAGTAATCACAATCATTTGTATACAAACCACCCCAGTAAATTTGCATTCATGAACACAGCAGTTTATCCTTATATTCACACAGAGAAAGGAGTGAGTTAAGTTGACAAAGATTTACATCGACGACTTTTGTCTGCAAACAAACGTCAAGGACTTCCAATTCAATATAACGTCACTACTTAGTAGTGATGGAACATAAATATTCACTTCATGGACAAGTACTTGTTTTGATATTCATCATAAAGAAATAAAATCAACAATTTTAACTAACTTTACACCTAAATTCATAGCCAAGCTGCAGTGTGAGTACACATTCATCTACTCTTCTATTAACCTTTACCCAGTCAATTGCACACCTGTTTTTCCTTGAAAGAAAATGTTTCATAAACTGAGAGCCTATACTATTATCGAATGCTTGCTTGTAAATAAACCTACTAAGAGAAGTCTGACATGGACTGTGGAATATTTGAAACCCACTGCAATGCACTGCACTCTATCTCACCACTAGGCAATACATATAATACTGTATAATGAGCTGTTCATGTGTCCAAATAAGTTCATTGCACTTGTCCCATATATAACTGGGTGTGTGTATACTGATACTCCCTATAGACAACCACAACTTGACTGAGCTTTCATTATTGCCAAGGTATGAAGAAGCCGTCTGGACATCGACACCATATATGGCACTATCCTTGCACACTGGTCTATTCCTGTTAAAATCCATACACTACACCCCCTATGGAAGACATAACATTCATCTCTCACATAGGGGATGATTTCAAATGGTGTCACCCATTCAGGTAGCCCCATTTGAAAATTCATACTCCCTGTGTGGAAGATTAAGGTCATATGAAATTGGAACGTGACCAGTCCAGCGGGTCAGTTGCCTGATGAAGTGTGATGGTATCACACACAATGTAGCATTGCTAAAAATAGTAAGTCAAGTATTTTGATTTAATTCCAAATTTCATGTTACTACAACTGGATGACTGAGAACATTCATCAATTAGGGTCATATCTTCCATAGGGGTGTATGGATTTTAACCACAATAGCGTAATATACTTGCCCGTTGCAATCCTAGTTTAAACAAACTAAAATCCAAACTTTTAAAACACTGTGTAAAGAGTTGTAGGCAATCCACAAAAATCATATGAGAGATTAAAAATATTACCATTATAAAGGCTTCCTGATCTCCACATTATATTCAATTACATCAGCAACTTGATAAACATAATTACTTAAAAGTTTTAAAAGGTGATTTGCTCTTAATACTGAGAGTGCTATTCAACAAATATAACTATGGTATGATTAATTTTCTATCGTCAATTAAATTCACAAATTGTGGGCATTTTATCATCACTTGTCCAAATTTGAATAAAATGATTGCAATGAAAGGTGATACAACAAGAAATTTTGTCTTGCACAAACCAAGACAAAATCAGTAGCACATGTTAAATGTCAACTGGAAGGAATATGATGTGAAAAAACACAAAAATAGACATTTATGTCTTGTGGATACAAAGTGTGCGGATTCATAGTGCTATACACAATAATACATTGGCCATTCAATATCAGTTCACTCATGTGCACATAACCATGTATGTGTATGAAACATATAGCCATTACAAAATTTATTAATTTCAAAATTACATTAATTCATATATATTTATATTTTTTCCATATTTTTACCTCAAAGCTATGAGTGTTTCATGCAACAAAACTCCATGACAGTTGTGATGCACTTTTGAGTTGCAAGACTTCAATGTAAAAAGAGATAACCACCTTATCTATCACTAGCCCAAGGTTAGTTCAATTTGTGAAATGTCTACATATCCAGTAATAAAATTAATTACATTTCAAGGTCAGTCACTTAACCCAAAATGTTACGGACCGATGTGTCACATGTAGAATACAGATTGTTGTGCAGGGGATCTGTAATAAAACCCTGAAGACCTGGTGAGAGGTATTCATCTTCATCACTAGTCATTACTAGCTACTTCTAAATCACCTGATCTTGTATTTGTATCTTTTTTGAGGTATTAGTTTGCATGCTGAAATTGTAAGCACTTAAATAGAAACATGTAAACCCAATCCCAACTGACTCTAAATATCATCAAGATAGTTTTCAGAAAGTACACATAATAGAAAACATGTAATAACACTGTGCAGACCATGTATACAACATCACCAATCAATCCTCCTTAGAATCTTTCGAGTCGTCTTCCTTCTTCGGCTTTTTATTCTCTGCTTCTTCTGGCTCTTCTTCTTTCTCATCCTTCGGTGATGAACGCTTTGCTGCATGGTTGTTCTCACCACTTGTACCTGGCTCACCGGACTCGCTAGAAGGATTAGAGGCACTTTTGTTTCCTTCTCTTTCAGACTTGCTTCCGTATAGGGAATCGTAGATATGCGCTTCAACGAGCCGATTTATAGCATCGCTTACGCTGGCATTTCCCAATCCAGCGGCGGCAGCAGCTGCAGCAGTAGCGGCTTTATCTTGCTGCATTCCGTACAGCAGTTGTTGTTGTTGCAAGGCTTCTTTGTAGGTATGCTGATAGGCAGCAGCAGCTGCTGGGTGTAGAGCCCACACCCACTGTTGCTTACCTAGTAAAAGTGGATTAATAGGATTTGTAAGAAGAGGAACTTGGTCCTCCATTAAATAAGAGTCTTTGACTGAACCTTGTGGTTGTTGTTGTTGTTGTTGTTGTTGAGACAGTGCTGAATGCATCTGACCAAGATCCTGCATCGCCACACCTACACCACCAGGGCTTTCTAGGCTCTGTTTCAGCAGGTACCCGTATGAATTCTGCATCGCTTGCTTTTCACTCATGGCTCTCAAACGCTCTGCAAAACTCTCAAATGGACGTGAGGCCATAGTGAACGGGGATATATGACTTGCATCATACATGTTTAGAGCAGAATAGGTAGGTGTACTTGGGTGACTTTCAGTCCGAGGAGCTTCTGGCTTGCTCACTTTGGGTGCCTGCTTCTTAGGGGACCTTTTTAGATGGCGCTCTTTGACTTTGTATTCCAATGTGGAATGTGGTACACCATACACATTTCCTGCCCTAGTCACCGTCATTTCTCCACGCTGGACGGCACCGACAGCTTGCATCAGCGCATCACGATCATAGCACCTGTAGCGCCCTCTCTTAGGACGCTTACTTCCATTTGAGGCATCTTGTGAATACCTTTTCTCTGAAAAGGGTGATGAGGACCTACTATCCGACATATTGTCTAGTTGGCTCTTCCAATCTAAACCAGGTATAGCATCTGGGTCTGGTTTAATAGACCAATTTGATACGCTATTGTCAATATCTGAAGCTTGTGTATCTGAGCTGACATTCATTGGTTTGTAGTGTGGTACTTTGAGATCCACGTTAGGTTGAGCTGCAGGTTGTCGCAAAGCCGGCTTAAGTGGATGCTTATCATGGACACGCTTCTTTTCAGATTCAAGGTGACGCTGTATTAAAACATGGAATATATATTCAGGAAGTGTGAAGTCACTTTCAACACGTTCCTGATGCTTGCTATTCTTGGAGGTAGACAGGCTCTCCTGGCGAAGACTGTCTACATCAAGTGTCTTTGTCTTGGAGAGCTTTGTGTATTTTAATGCTAACTCCTTGATCAGATGTTGGCTAAGGCTACTTTCAAGACCGCTGGGGCCAATGTTTTCTCTGCTTCGCTTTCTGTTACGCAGAAAACTACGCAACTTAACGACAGGGTCAGACTCATCTGCATCCTCCTCCTCCTCAATGCCATCTTCCTCTGACCCGTTCTGAACTTTGGCCAATTTGGCACCTCGTTTAAGGATTGGCTTTGAATCTTGACTGCTCTCATCTTCATCCTCACATAGAAAGCTATGCCTGTTAAGGTGATTGCGTATGGTGGAACGTGGTATCCCGTACAACATTGCAGCACGTCGTGTACCTACTTTACCTCGACGGACCTCCTGTAGTGCTAATCTTAGATCATCTTGTGTGTACGAAGCGGAACCGTATCCTCGTGAGACACGCATAACACTCTTCTTGCTGTTGCTGTTGTTGGCTGTTGGCCTGAGACATGAAAGATAAAATCAAGGGATAATAATCAGTATATCGTCTTAAAAAGAAAAAATGTTTTTATTGAGATCTCCGGCGAAAAGTCCAATCTAACTTCCACAACCATCTTTTGTTAACACAAGAACTTCTGAGTAAAATATTGTATTCGTACAGATTCATGGCTATTCTTTATTCTCCATTTATAATGTTCTCTGCTACACAGGCCATATTCTTTTACATGCTACTGGCTGATCATAGTAATGATAGTAATCTCATATTCTTCCTTTCCCTCTCACACATCTTCTTCTCTCACTTGCATCTGAATGGATTCATGCGCTAAAGGCAAATCATTTCTGATATTTGCTATTGTAAAAGGGCAGCCCTTGAAATAATCAAAGAGATTTAGGTAATTACCTCTGGTACCCTAACATTCTGCTTTGGGAAACATGTCTATTAAAGAATTATTATAGTTTTGTTCAAAAAAGGATGATCTACTGGTGGAATAGGCTTTATTACCTGTGCACAGTAATTGATGGTACTCTTAGTGCTGATTGTGAAGCGTCATCTCCATTCTCAGCTTCAGCTAATTCCCTAGTTGCTGCTGCAAGTAAGGCTGCTTTGCTCAGGTCTAATGGTTGCTTCTGGTCTGCATCTTCTGGGTCTAGGCCACCTGATACTACAAGAAAACACCAGAAAATATGTATGTTAACATCACATGGTGATGTAGGGGTGAGTGTGTGCTTGTGTGGGAATGAGTGTCCACATGCCTTGGGCCCACTGGACTAACACTTGTTGAAAATACATTTCTTCTGAGCACCACAAATGATGGTCCGAATAGAAGGTACTTTGCTACATTCTTGGACACACACAATAGTGTAATAGAGTGATATAATCAGTGTTTGTGCTATGATCAATGCATCCTGGCTTCTACATGTACCACCACATTCTTTCTGACATTTTGACAAAAACACATTCTTTCTGAGAACAAGGATCAATGGTCAGATCTCTTTAGATAATATACTAATGTGAGCATTTGTGGAGAGGTGTGAATGTTCACGGTAGAGTGACGGTGGCTGGGCAATTGGGCAAATCCAGGGGGTGACCACCTCTAAATATTTTGTTTAAATAAGAAAAAATAAAATGAAAACAAAGTAATGCATGTGGGTGTGTGTGCTGGACATTGAATTTTATAAGGTCACCTGTCCAGCTTGAAGCAACAAGTCAACATGTTTCTACAAGTACTTCATTTTACCCTATTTGTGTCCAATAAATATGACATTACTAGCAAAACAAATTATTCATGATATTCAAATACCATTAGGGTACAAGCAACCAGTACAAGTAAAATAATCCTAAAATAAATATTCATATTTCCTTTTCATATATCTAAATTGCTTTGTAAATATAAGACAATTGACAGACACTTAATACAACTGATTTGTATTTTGCATGATGCATTAAGATTTCATAACTACTGCAGGAGACAGAAAGACTTATTATTTTGAATTGCAGAATCTTGGGAATAAAAATTTGTTTAAGCACTACAACTAGGGATGTGAACGGCATTCAATAATGCAACATAAACAATAACCTGCTAACATAAGTACTACAAAGGTTATGATGGCCAAAGTGCCTTTTAAAATATTATCATTTGATTTTGGTAACAGGCACCTTATTTTGCAATGGTCAATGGTACAGCTACAGTTGGTCAGGATGTTGATAACTAGTTTCATGGTCTGGAAGTTTTATACTAGAATTTGACTAGAAACAGACTTTAATTTTACTACCTGTACGTAACTAGACAATGAAGCTACATTGTAGGTTTTATTTCAGACCCATCTTGCCATATCACTTTTATACTGTCCACATAACCTACCATACCAATTCAAAATTTGTTCCAATATCCTGCTAAATCACTTTCAAATTAATTGCTTTTAAACTGCATTGGATGGGATTCTTTATGTCTGTACCGATTAGCATAGAATTTTAACAATTATGACACAGTCATAAAGACATAAATGAGCCAAGCGCATCACATAGTCATTAGTCATATTAATAAATGAACAGAAACAAGCTTCCTTTCTGTCTACAAAAGACACTAAAAACATGCATAAGAACAGGATAAGTGATGTTATTCATTCAAAATTCACTTTAAGATTGTTTATATATAATCTGAATTAATCAGAATAAAATGTTAACATATAAGTTTAAAAGAAAACATGGTAAAACAAGGTGCCAGTCCTTTAACTAATACTACACAAGCTACAATAACACAGCCTCCATAATAGTATGAATAGTTACAAGATCGATTAGAAGCCACTAGCTGCTAACTGTAACTAATCTGATTTTATTGCATCTCTAAACACTGACTGACCAGACGTTTAATATAACACATGGCCACAAAACATGATACAGCCCCCTCCAGCTACATTAGATGAACACACATATCCAATTCCAATTGGGTCCCAAGTCATCAACACCTATAGCAGTGGGAGTGTTAACAGCTTTTGGAACAGCTCACCTCACGCCACTCTTTGCTAAAACCTTGTTCACTCAGCATGCTATGTTTCTGACAACATTTCTGACTATCCGTGACATTTAAGATTCACTTTTGTATGCAAACAATGCAATTTGCTCTCTAAATGTTCTCATTATTTTTTATTTGTTTCTTTTTTTAAAATTTCTGTTTGCTGTTTGTTTTATAATTGTTTTTTTTTTATTTGTTTCTTTTTAATTTTCTGTTTGCTGTATAGTTTGTTTTTGTTTAAGGGGGTACTACACCCCTGGCTAATTTTATGCCTATTTTTGCATTTTTCTCAAAAATTATAGCGCATAGGTAACAAGTACGATATGTATATTATAGGGGCAAGGACTACAACTACTGTCCTGAAAATTCAGCAACTCAAAGTAAGTAGTTATTGATTTATTGATCAAATATTGGTTTTCCCTCATTTTTGACTGTAACTCCACAACTGTTGTCTGTGCTGAATTAAAATTCCAGTAAAGTAGTTGTAGTCCTTGCCCCAATAATATACATATCTTACTTTTCACCAATGTGCTATAATTTTTGAGAAAAATGCAAAATAGGCATAAAAATTTGGCAGGGGTGTAGTAATTTATAATTTCATTTGCTTTTGTTTTGGTTTGTTTTGTTTTTTGGTAAGAAGGAACAAGTCAAGTTGCAACGTCCATCTACTGCCAATTTGTTTTGTTCAAGTTTATGATGATTGATAACAATGACTGCAAACAGATTTACAGTTACATGCTTTTTCCTTGTAACTTAAAATACTTCTTTTAACATTGCTTCCTTTCCCAATTACTGATGTTATATTTGATGAGGATTTCCATCATCTTCTGTTCACTATTCAACCCTTCCTTTCAACCCTTTGCCTGTTTACCTGATATCAGTGCTAGTTACCATTCCCTCTTGTGAACCCTATCTTTATGACCCATATGGATCTCCTGATAAATTCTTCCAGCCCATTCTTTGCCTGGATGTACCCGCCTCTTAACCCACACGCTTCCCTTAATTCCCGCATCTGCTGCTAACTAATTCTTGCCAATCCTACTCCTATGACTCAAGTGATAATTGCCTTCATCTCTGTTCACCCAGTCCCCTCCTATGCTAGAGACACTTGCCTGTACCTCCCTCCTTTCCCTAGAGAGCACCCATTTGCTTACCTGCTGCTGACTGTGCTAGCCACTGCTCTGCCTTGAGAACCCTATCCCGATGACTCAAGTGATTTCCTCCGTCTTCCAGCCGGTCCAGATATGCTTGGTGATTGGCGATGGATTCCTGCAACACGACACAATCAAATCAACATAGAGGAAATATATTACTCATAAGAAAGTTGTAACTATTACTAACTAAACAAATGTACCTATAATCTAAGAGCTGTAGGTTATGAAGTAGCTATTAAGAGTATTATTATTCACATCCTTGCTATCTTAATTCACTACATGTATCAGTGATTTGTCAAAATACACAAAATTCATTAAAGAAATGGATAAATTTGTAATTTTGGAACAAATTTAACTTGTGTACACTTGCTTTACAATACACCTTGCAACTGGCAAAGTTATCAAAAGTAGAAATTTTACATTATGATGTTACTTTTTTCCACAACTCCACAAACTATCAAAAAATTATTCTACAATGTTTTCACCATTGCGACTGTAGGCCCTACTACTTGATCAATAAAAACACACAATTGAAAAATTGAATTAAATCGCCCGAGACTGACATGATCTGATCTATTCTATGACTTGCATTTGCTAATTTATCAATGTGTGAGGCAGATAGGTTAAAAAGTATTGTATGTAGAAAATCACTGCCCTGGTCATATACTGAATGTTTTGTTTTAAATAAAATTACTTTTCATACACATAATATATTAAACTTTCCTGAATTCGCCTTTAAAATGATGTCCAAGCTTGCGAATGAATGTCTTCATTTGATGTTTGTATAAAGGGGAATTAGTCATACTTGGAGACTTTCCAACACCTGACCTTTTTATTTTTGTGATTTTCCAAGGGTAGTAAGGAAATTTGGATCACTTAATTTGTGCCACACAATGTCTCTCATGACTTCATCACTGTGTTGATGATGTCACCTTCAATTGACTTGTTGCTGTGCAAAATACCCAGGTCTGATGTTTTTAACTTCTGAAAATTGAAGGCATTAATTAATTTGGGTGTTTCAAGTGAATTAGTTTGCTCACAATTTGGTAAACAATGTGTTGCTCCTTTTGTCAAAACTATTTGAACACAGTTAAGACTGACTGTGGTGGACATTGTCCTACAGGTATATACTCCTCCTACAATTATAGGCCTAATTACATTGTAATGTGTGATGAAAGACATAGTGCTTTAAAACTCCACCATCATCCCAATCTAAATAGGCCAATTACAGATTTCAGTCAGATTGGTTATGAATCCGGATCAGGGAAAATAACCTTCATTTTCAACTAATGAACTAACTGATTAATTATTTTCATGCAAAATCAGTATTTAGGCTTCCAATATACCATGACAGTGATTAACTATCACGTCATATAATACCTGGAAGGTTAGTAACTTCCAAGGTGTTTATCAGAGGTAGGTGGATTTTATACACGATATGATGATATCAAAATAATCATTAAGTACAGTCGAGTTTACAGATTGAGGGAGATTTGCTGAAGATATATTCTATACTTCAATATAGTTTCTCTTGTATTTTATGTTGCACAACTCCGGGGGTACTCAAGTTTGGTTTTGGTAGGGACGTGCCGCTGAGAATTTGAAAGTGGACCCATAAATATACCAATTTTTCAAGAAATTTGGACCCATTGATATACCAAAAGTCAACATTTTTGGCCGAATTTAACCCATATTGTCTTAGTTTTTACAAATTTTCCCAAAATTTTGGGAAAATTTTGGCTAGATTAAGGAAAAATTGGGCTATTTTCTGAAAAAAATGAGAAAAGTTTGAAAAAAGGACCCATTCATATACCGAAATAGGCTTTGAAAAAGGGGTCATTGATATACCAAAAGGCTGAAAATGCTACCCATATTTGTGGCACGTCCCCATATGGTCATTTGTACTGAGTACCCCCACGGGCGCACAACTGTTCTTACTGAACCAACTGTTGAATTATCTTGTATTGTTGAACTTATCACAAATTAAAAAGACATTTGTTTAACCAGTCAGTCCAGATGGACACACACTTGGGTCCTGATGGGACCAGGCTCAAGCAAAATGCCTAAGCCAAGCTTAAAGGCTTATATAAGCATGCTGGCCTGTTATGAAGAGAAAATTACTAGAAAGAAACAGAATGAAGAAAAGAGCAAGGAAAAGAAAGGCCACTATTTGAAGTAGATAAAAGTGGCGGTACCATAGGAGGAGGAGCATTCGCAGAAGTCGAAACAAACACATTTAATTACCCAAATTCCACAACATTTTGTATACAAGGGGCAAGGGCAAAGGCTAAAGGAAAATTTTCAGACCCCAAAATTATCCTCTATGAACCCCACCCACTCTGGAACTTGGAAACAACGTATGGTGAAGTAGAGTGAAGTACATGTATGGTTTTAATACCGACTGGTACTTCCCCTTCAGTGGTGCAGGAGCGGCCAACAGCTGGAACCTCCGACCACACCCCTACAATGTACATCATTATGACCAAAAAGTGACCAGTGAAATTTGACAACAACAAAAATACCAGTAAGATGTTTATGGATAATTTAAATATTTAGTACTTGCAAGCCAACCCAGGCATAAAAACAAAGCAAAAGGCACATGCGGCCAGTGGTTACCTGCCCATCCATAACTGACTACCAGCAACCCTGTCCCAAAGCATCTACCAGTCCTCATCAACATGCCTAAGGTGCACCTATCTCTTTTTGCCCATGTGCACCAACTGCTCTCTTCACTAATTACTAAGCACTAAATATCACTGTACACTACAAAATACTACTGCCAGGTTGACTCCCCTTCAGAGCTCTTCAACAGGGCAATAAATTGCATATGATAAAGGCCTCTGGAACTTTTTTGTTTCTTTTTTCAAGTTAATTTAATTTTTTTTATAATTTTTTCGCCAAAAAAATAAGAAAAAAGTCTAGGGTCAGGCCTATTTTTAGGGTTGGTCGGGTTACGCCAATCAAACAATTTTTTTAGGCCTTAAGCTGAAATTGGATGCCAATGCTCTTGAATATGTTTGTTTTACCCAGTGGTGTAGATTTCTTTTTGACATTTTTGACAAATATAGTGAATCCAGCACCTTTTGGCAACAGAATAAATTAAAACATTTTGATATACTGAAGATAAAAATGTTGAAATATGGTGCAAACGTGGAAGAAATTCACACAAAGAGCACAAAAATTAGCACTTATTAGGCCTAAATGGCCAATTATTGTGAGGTTAATTTGGTCAGAAACCCACATACATGGCATATTGCAGGCATTAACAATGCGGGGGGTGATTGGACCCCCATCCCTCCATGATTTACGTCTATGCTTTGATCAATAATTGGTAATAAAAGTTAATTAATAAAATGATGCATAAAAGTTTGCCACATTTATATTTTGCAGAATTTTGCCCTGAAATTTGGATAAAGACCCAATATTAACTAAAAACAGCTAGAACAATCTTCAAATTTAAAAAGTAGTAAATCCTTGTTGCAACTGATTTTTAAGCCTCCAATAATTTTCATCACTTTTACATATTGAAATTACCAATTTATGATTATAAATGTCTTCAAGATTTGATTTGAAGTTCACCTAGAGTGGATCAAAGAAGTGTTAATCATATATAAAGCTTTCAAATTTGTGATAAAATTGCCTTTCATAAAGGCACCATCTTTCATTATTTTTCAAGCCATCTCAAACCATGTCATTTGGTTTTGTACTGGGGAAATTAATAGGGGAATCCCCTCAAAATTTAAATTAGTAAACCATACAGTAACACTTATTGCAGCTACTTTGAAGTAGCAAAAAAAATCATAATTTGCTTTTATAGAAAGAAGAAGTGTTTATGCAGGTAATATTTGCTCTCATATTATGTTAGCATTTTCAGGGCCAATGGTAAACACTAGTAAATTCTAGCATTGAAATTGAAACACTTGAAATGTCATTTCATCTGTCATATTAAAGTCCAATTTCATTTTAGTTTATTACTTTTTCCATCCACATTGATTTGGATAAGATTTTTTTTGCATAATACATCTTCTATGAATTATAATAAACTCATTATATGTACTCATTAAAATTATTTTCGAGGTCTGAATTAATCAACAGGAAAAGCAAACCATTGTGCTGACAACTACAAGGCCATCAAAATAACCAACAGCATTGCTCAAATCCACACAGATTTTTCTTTAAAATCCACAGCTTAATTAATTAACCATCTATCTATACATACAAGCTCATCAAATGACCCACTAACGACCCTGAGATATGACAAATACGTGACTGGCCCGGCTATTGGGCATCACACCATGTAGTAGCTACAAGCCAGTTTACTGAGCCAACACTCACATGGCTGGCGGTGAGACATGTACACTGCTCGCCAAGCTAGCCCCATGCAAGCAACGTATGTTAATTAGTAGTGACAATTAATATCCTTAACATGTCCCATTGCCCAATTGTGATTGGCCCGGCATATGGTGCATTTGTTACATCTAATATTTCCCCTTGGGAAGGTCCATTGCTCTCATTTAAACAACAGAATTTGCTTTGTTCTATTGTGTTAAGGTACACAACTAACTGGCCTAGAGGGTATCTTTTTTTGTGTTATTTTTTTCGTGACCAGATCTCTTTAGTGATGGTTCAAGGGGCCAAATTGTGTCTCGCTGTATAAGATAAAGAAGGGATCATGGAATAAGTTTTGATTGAGTTCTCTCATGGACAGTTTTACATGATAATATGTTACAAATAATCTCATAACTAAGAAGGAAAAATCTGTTGGCTCTCTGTAATGCAAATTTGTTGGTAATTGTATTTTGCCCCTGTAAATTGATACCTATTGGTACTGACACATCCCAGGCATCGGGAACCATTACAACCATTTAAACACAATCAAATGAAAGAACATTACTTAGGGTAGACCTACAACCATCACCATTTATTTGAAAATTTGCATCCAGATATAACACACTCACTCGCCTGATAGTAGCCACTGGGCTTGCATATGAGATAAATTAAATGGTACCAAATTAACACCTGCCTCCTGACGAAAGGCAATTATATTACATACACTAAAGAAAGGATTGGTGATTATATTGAGACAGACAAACATATCTGATCAATATGAGAGCTAATGTAAGTGCATGTTTTAGTCCTCGTTAACTAACCCCATACCAAGATGATTGGTTATTGTTACCTGAAAAAACTTCTACAGCCTGATGTTTTACAATCTGATATAAAAATAGTGTTTGAAATGTGCAATGCTTTGTTAACTTTAAGTGCTTATGGCCAAACCTTGGGTCAAATTGAACTCTATATTATGCAAATTTACTAATAAAAATAGATGTAAATTTATTTTTAATATACAACTCGGCTTAAACAATTCCCTGAAAGTCAGCATTTTGTACATCATCAACATAATCATGGCAAAAAAAATTTGTTTTCAAGATGTTAAACCAACTCAAAATAATCCCTAGTAATTGCATTAGACACAAACACTATCACATTTTGCTCCTTTAGCTATAATCTATTTCCTGATCCACTGTGCACAACATGTATTTTTACACTTCTCGAGTCATTAAGCTTAAAGCTATCTCTCATGTTGGTTTCAAAATGGGGGAAAACAATGGCTATCATCATGTGTCACATCCACCACGTCAAAAACAAAATATGCAGCAAAACGATATTAATGTGATAAATGCAATGCAAGGGATCCGATTGCAAATTATAATTTTTCACAGATTTTCAGGAAACTGGCAATAAATATCTTGTCTGTGTTTGATTTCCTGTATAGCCAGTGTAAACCCCTTTTATTCCTAATGCGCCAGCTGCATTCCAGCCTTGGTTGCCAATTTTACACGCATCCCTTTCCCATTTTCGTCGGGGCACAAACTCATACTTGCTCACCCCAGTCATTTCCCGAAGGTTAAAGCTGTGCATTCCCAAGGGTGCAATCAATTCCTTCATGAATTTTGGAGCAAAAAATAACACTTTTACAGTGAAAATTAAACTGAACTGAGAGATTGTCATGTTTGAAAACCACTCGTGTATGTGATATTCTCCAAACAACATATTTTATATTTGCATATTTTCTGATTACAGGCATAGATTACTGTAATTTTGTGGGCATCAAAGAGAAATACTGGTACCTAACAACTCACTTGTAATCAATGATGACCTACAAATGAAGTACCCAATTAAGACAAGAGTCTCTGATGATGCATATTAGGTAGTAATTACAATTCCTGGGACATATTCATAAGAGGCCAAAGGGCAAACTCAGAACAAAATATGTCCTCTGAAGCGCATCACATGCCAAGGAGTGACACGGTACTTATTTTATATCGAGGCTGATGGGGAACTCTGATGCGTTCCAACATGAGTCCATGACCATAAATTGTAGTGTATGGAGATACAGATATACATGTACTTCTGATTGCCTACTCTACCACCAAATGTATGACCCAAAATACTGATCATTTATGAAATACTTTGTTACCTTCAATATCCTGAGTAAGGTATTTGGTCTAAGATACTGCACCCGGATTCCCGGATCTGTTTGCAAAGTTATACCAAAAATATTTACCGGTTCAACATTTTTACTTTAAATTGTAGCACTCATTAGCTGCAAATTAAGATCAACATGTAGCATCTGCAAGACTGATTTAAGTAAAGGGATATCCTTAGAGTAACAATCCAGTCTCAATAGGCACTACCAGCAATCTCATCCTCATCACTATTCTATGCACAAGACCGGGGCACAAGGGGCTCATACATGCAAGCAATATGCAATCCTGGTGATGTGACAACATGGAAAACCATTGTTTTCTCAGAACTGTTTCCTTTACTGTTCAAACTCCTTTTCAAGCAAAATTGTGCTAATCAAACACCCTCTCTATATTTGCTCACTATGATTTGCTTCACTGTATAACTGGAAATTGCCACTGGCAGTTCCATGCCAATTTTATATTGAGCTTTACCCATGTGAACTTTCTCATTTCAAAAATGACAAAAAACACCAACAAAGTTAAGGTTTAAAATTGATTTGAGCCTTAAAAACCATAAGTTAGTCAGCAATGGCAACATTATTAAAATTAAAATGCTTTATGATTTGAAGAAGTCTGTTCAACATTTTGACAAATGTTTTTTGTTTGTTTGTTTTAAAGCAGAGGTACTTATGTTAACTGTTGATGCAGGTGTGTGTAATAACAATGTCAGGCTTCAGAGAAATGAGATGTACACAAGTTTTAATTAAACATAATTAAAGGAGCAGACTTGAGTTTTAATGTCATTGCTTACATGACACTCCTGAACTGTCATAGCTAGATCACAGATTTGCTACAAATTAAATTAATGTAATTAAAAACCCAATTAATTAAACCACTCCCTGGCAACGCTTCTATACTTCAAAAGTAGGGTGTGCAACTCATGAACTGCTATTTTTAAGACACAAGGTGAACAAAAACGTCATTTTGAAACCAAATATTTTATATAAGTTTTCCCCACTCTTCTATAAAGCAATTGTCGTCATTAATTTCACATAGTCATTGTTACCATATTCTCTATGGGAAACACTTCATTTTTATGTCTTCATTTGTTTCAATACTAATCAAATGCCAACCTGGTCTCATACTTTTTGTTAATGTCTAAGACCGTTAATAACTGATTTATAAAGGATTAAGGTGGTACTACACCTTCTGATAAATTTTGTGACTAGTTTTGCATTTTTCTCAAAAAATAACTTAACACTGGTAACAAAAGTTATGTATACTAATATAGGGGCAAGGAATCCAATTACTTCAGTGATTCAAGACAAGTGGTTCATTATATATATATGTAAAAGAAATGAGGTACATTCTAGCAGTGTAGTAATTGGATTCCTTTCCCTATAATATACATAACTTTTGTTACCAGTGTGTTAATTATTTTTTGAGAAAAATGCAAAAAATAGTCACACATTTATCAAGGGGTGTAGCACCACCTTCAATTGGTGAAATACATGCATTTTATTTTACACTGTTAACAAGTCAGAAGAGGCTGATTATGGATGCACCTCTTGCTTGACAGAGACAACAACAGCATACAGAACACTTTATTTACATAAATATGTTCACTCTTTAATCATAGGGTGACATCAAATTTGATGTCTTATTGCTTTGATTCTCATCCATATTTTATCTCACAGCAATTATGTTTACAATTTCTAACCATACTAAAATGATAATAATACGCATTAACAATTCTTTTGTTTGTGTTTTGTTTGAATAACTTACTGCCACTGCTTCTTGCCTAACAGCACATAGTACACAGTTTTCTTGTTGGCTGTCCCAGTCTCCTGTTGTTTTACGTTCTTCATCTGTAATGGAGAGAAAACATTTTGATAAAGATGACATAAAATCTAACATGCACATTAATAATACAAAGCATACAGCATGGATGTTTTGCTTTCAATTCAGAAATGACTTGACTGTCATCTATTCACACTTAAATCAAATAGCACAGGTGTGGCCGGCACTGCTTGGTATTTGAAACATCTCAATTAGTGATATAGTCCCATGTACAAATGGGCTGGCAGGCTCCCTGAAAAGGGTCAGATATTTTGTCTTGATAAATGACTATGGCCTCAGATATAACCTATGGTGATGCTTATTAAAGCATCACAGATATGTCCCGGGCATTCGTATCAACAAATCAGTAAATTGCCAATTCAGATTTACACATTCTTTGTAAAGGAAACTCATGAGTAGTAGAATAGCATTAAGTCATGGAGACAAGATGCAGACTTGTACAAATCCAGTCACAAATGCAATTTATTCTTGCAAATATTTTGATTACAGAGAATATATTATTTCATGGGTTTACAGACTGACCCAAGAACAACTTCAATTCCTGACCGTCATCCAATACAAATATTGTCTCACAATCTTGGCTTATAACTTGCCTACAGCTTGGATTTGAGCTGAACAACATTTTGTTTCAATTCAGAAAGTAAATTGAATTGTGCGTACATGAAGTGGCTATATTACGTAGTTCATGATAAAAGAGTAAAACATACCTTTGAATGGGGAGATCTTCTGGAAAAATTCTGACCCAAATAGACTTTCGGTTATGCATTCCAAACCTGAAACAAATACATCAATGAAAAAAAATAGTTATAAAAGTAACAGATAAATGTTAAACACTGACCCTGATACAATATTTGGACAACTTTCACTTTTATAGTATATTGCATGCATCCACAAAAGTCCACAAAATAATTTGTTCCAGGGCCAGTTACAAATACATAGTGCCACTAAATGGTGCTGTAACTTTAGAAACAGAATCCCTTTTCAATGTGGCAAATCCAGAATCCATTGGCTGAAACAGATATTTTCAATATATTTTGCTGTCCTGGTGAATTATGATACTAGATTCAAGAAAAATAATTTACTTGCAATGAATTATATGACACAAATTTTGAATGTTTTATTCATACAATGGAAAGACTATTTCATTAGGTGAAATATGAATATGAAATATGAATATACATTAAAAAAACCTGTTATTTGATTATCCATCAACAAAATTTAAGGAAAACACAATCAAACTGTTTTCATCAAAATATTCACTTTCCATAAATTATGAATTGCTGGCACTTTTGTAATCCCAGGGATTGACATCACCATCAAAGCCTCTTGTTTTAATAAACATGGCCAAAATAATCACATTAATTTCCAAATGACTACAATATTTCCAAATTAAATCTACAGCAACTTCCCATGACCTTCATGAATAATTATACAAAGCTAAAAAAAAAAGGAAGAAGAAAAAAATTAGATAAACACTACAACAAACAGGCCCCTGGATGAATATATGACTGCCACTAAAAAGTGTTTTAATTGAGGCCCATGGATTGTCAGTCACAGACATGTTACAAAATTTGGACTTGTTTGTCCAGCCAGCTAATTTTAGAATTACTTTGTCTTTTGACCTCTTCATCTTTCGGAATCGTCAAGGAAATGAAAGCCAACCTATAGAAACACAGACAATACAAACTGTGGGGGCTGGGAAGGCTTCTTTTAAATTATATGTGAACTGAAAGACTCTTGCATCCTGTTCACACATTATTTTTAAAAGGAAATATATATCTTTGTTGATAAAAAAGTGAAAAGAATGAAGTATTTATTGAGAATATAAATTGATGGGTACATCCTTTACACAATTAATTTACTTTCATATTAATTGGCGTTTTTCCCGGTATAAATATTAGAGGATTTCATTTTTCCAAGTAGGCATCCAAATTTCACGGCTAGTTTTGATCCGATTGTTCTTTAAAATGAGTTTAGACAATAGACAGTTAGTTACTATTCTTAGAGTGTAGAAAATCAATTTATCCAAGTTTGAACTCTGGCTTAAATAATCCACTGATCTTTATTACTTATTAGACCAATGAACATAATGAACTAAGGGAACAAAGCAAAGATCAATAAAGCCCTATGAACAATTTGATATCATTACAGACAGAGGGAGGGAGTGGGTTAGCTTTGTTACAAAGGGCTTCATCAATCAAACATTCATTCACCTCAGATATGAATGCCACAATTTAAATAACTCATTTGTGCAAGTTCTCAACAAAACATAAGGTGTGTTTTACTAGTAGAAAGAATTTGAAGCCCTGGGAAGAATGTATCATCACCTGTGTTTTGCTTTGTAATGCTGGAATGGCTCAAGTTTAGTGATATATTTATGACAGTAAGCATGGTATTAACCAAAATATGAACAAATGCAGTTGTTGTTGAAGAAATAAGGAATGTCATCACACCTCTCTCTGCCATACTCATAACCCTAATCCTAAACCCAACACTTGCCCTAAATCTAACCTTAAAATCTGATCCTAATGCTAATCCGAGTCATATCTCTTGAAGTGGGGGAAGTTATTCTTGACAGTCTTGCCTAGAACTGGTTCCAGTTCCTCGGGCCCAGGAGGGGGTGAGCACACGACCGCGAAGCGGCCTTTCAGCGGATTTGTTATGTCACGGTCCCTACGTACTGAACAAACTTGTGCTAATCTTGCCCAACTCTTGACAGATCCATGAATGTAGTTCAAAGAGACTCCACCAGTTCACACATAAAGTTTTTTATATAGATTAGGATGCAGTCTGCAATAATATTACAACCAATAAATGATGTATGACAGGAACTCCCCTTTTTATATCTATTTGAAGTTTACATCAAGTCAGCTATAGCTACTGTAGACACAGTAGCAAAACAAACATGATGAAATGCCCCAAAATAATTGCACCACAAATGCCAGTCTCATCATCATGAATCTTTAATATGGTGACTAAACTACACGCTCCCTCCTATGGCCTAGCTGGCCACCGCATCTTTGATCATCTTTATGCTTGACCTAGCATCTTTGCTAGCTTGTGATGCAAGGTCTCCAAGGTCATGTCTGCTGTCCCATGCTCCAACACATACAGCTGCTTAGCAGGGTTTGGGCATGCTTAGGGGACCGCATTCATCATCGGAGGCCCACCACGCACACAATTCTGTGGCTAAATAGTGAGGCAAGTTGAGGTTTTAGTTCTCACTCACGAGCATTCAGGCCTGCTTGGACGATTAACACTACTGACAAATAATGCAAGGGGAAAATATGCCTATTGGCTACATGGGCTCTTTTGACTCCATGTCTGGACATGAAATAAATTTATTTTCGTTTTCCTCTTATGCTATAGAATGACCTTTCTATCGTTAGATTCAGGGATTTGGATACACACATTTGACTGAGAAGTCTATTGACTTCTCCACACATTAACAATGGGCAATTTCACACCATTGTAAAAGAGACAAGTACTGTAGCAGTATTGCATTTCTTATACAATATATCATCTTTTGCTTTTTTATATAAGTGTGCAATAGATGTTGGTAATGATAATGAAGAGGACAAAATCTTACTTTCAGAGAAAAATTTTAAACTTGGTAAAATGCAGACTTTGAGTTTAGCAAATTTATTGATGGGAACACATCCTTATCTGACTTTGGATTTATGCAAAACAAAAGTTATAGCCATTGAGAAGTAAACTACAGGTATAGAATAACCACTTTAAACTGACTCAGATATGTTATGTAAATGGTTCAACTTTTAATATGATCATCTTATTCAACTTAACACAAGTTTTACAACCTTGTTCAAACTTCGGCATTCTGATTCATTTTCATGTGACACATGTTTTGGGTCCTATCATAAGCATGGTTAGCAGGCCTCAAAATACTTTTTTTTCTCACAAGGGTTATTTAAAAAAAGAATGGCCCTTGGATTTGATTTACGTGCGCTATTTTGGTTGTTGGCAGGGGCTACTTTTAATATCAAACAAGCTATTCTGTCAGTCGGCATGATGTCACTCACGATTAGATCCTTTCATCCCATTGGTTATTTCTGCCGAGATTTGGCTGTCCCATCTTGCGCTCTCAGACACAAAGGGGGCACTTACCGTTATACTCAATGGGGGAAATCACAAAATATGTCATAAAATAAATAACTCTTGGTGAAACAATTCAAAAAGTTCAAAAATTCAAAAAATTTGTGTACATCGTGGAACATACTCTTTGCGTGGCTGTGCGTAGTAAGCTGTTGTACGCAGATAACCTCGCATATATGGACGTGTAGAGTAGCGTTGTACGCTCGTGTATTAGCATGATTAGTCGCGCATTAACAAGCGTAGTTGAATGTGCCACGATGTACATGAATTAAATAATTTTTCTATTATAATTACAAAGGAAAAGTAAATTGGTATTTTCTACATGATATGGAGAAAATTGGCTGGAGCTGAAAGCCCTGTACAAACCAATAGGGATTTCGCGAGGTGTCCCCTTTGACAGACGTGAGAAATGGGTAGGTGCACTGGATGGAACAACCCCAACCGAGAGAATGAAATAACAGAGCATCTCCTTGAATAAGTTCATCAGGACTGTTAGATATCATAAACTTGGTAAATTATGTTTTACAAGTCCAATAATTTACTCAAGTTTTAGACGGTTCATCTTCCGATCGGAATACTTCATCAGTAATGCGATGAACCAGCAACACTCATACTCTTATCCCCGGGCTCTTATCCCCGGGCTCTTATCCTACTCTCCTGTTCATTTCTTTGCAGTTGCTGGTCGTATACATGATTTTGAGAGTATGTCCCTTCATCGCGGTTGATAAAAAGTCCCCCAGTTTTCTGATCCACATTGCTTCTCTGATATCCATCTGGTTTGATTGCAAGTCTTTGTCGATTACTTTATCTCTTCCCAATTGCATGATTTTGCTGTGACACATGGTCTGTGATAACGGACTTGTTTATTTTGTTGAATGACTCCTTTCATACAGCGCAAGTGAATGTCCTCCCTATTAACTTTTCAGATTCTTTAAAGTGTTCTTTCAATCTTACCCCAAAGGGTCTGCCGGTTTCCCCAATGTACGACTTGCAGTTTTTGCAGTACTCTGATACCTGTATCATTGTGTATGATGATTTAAAGATTTTCCAACTCGCTCGCTGTGCTCACAGTTCGAGAGGCATCGTGGTTCGTGAACGGGGCTCCACTCGCTGTTCGAGAGGCGTCGCAGTTCGTGAATAGGGCTAGTTCTATTTTTGCATGGTATTTCATATGTACACACACACAATCACAAGTTTCACTCGCGCTGTACGAAAGGAGTCAGTCGAAGAAAAAAACAAGTCTGCCATCACAGACCATGTATCACAGCAAAATCATGTTATTGATTGGGAGGAGATTAAGTAATCGACAAATACTCTTGCAAGCAAACCAGATGGATCAAAGAAGCAATGTGGATTTCAGTGAAGTTCAATTTCTTAGTCATACTTAATTTACATTCAAAAGTTAAATTTATAGAATAGAAGATTGAAAATGTGCAGATCTTTCACATTCTAGCCTACTGGCAAAGCCTGATCCAGAGATCCAATGCATCCTTGCAACCTGAAATTTGATGTTAGTTTTGGACACCAGTCATCACCAGTGCATTTTGATGTACATTTATTGTATGGGTAATAATTATGGGGGAAAACAATCATGTGCATGTACCCATAATTATTACCCATAATTATTACCCATTGTGCATGTATGCATTGCTTATAAATGGTACCTCATGATGAAGCCAGATTATTGCAGTACAAAACTACAAAATAAAGTGCTTCAAACAAAACTTGGCTTGGAATGTTTAGAGCCAGAACATACTATAACACCAAAAGTAAATGTACTTGGAATTCAGAAATAAATACACGTTTCCAACCACTTTAATTAAAATCTGATTGCAAAATGCGCATCATTGTTACCGAGTCTATGATCCCTGAAAGTGTGTCCTTGACAGTAGCAACAACACCCACCTCAACAAACATTCATGTTTTTACTTGCCTTGGACACATTATTGAATTGCACAAAACTTGAGTACAGACTGACTGCACAACTGTATACAAGAAAGGCTATTTTGACTTAAGGGAATTATGGAAATATTAGAATGCCTAATGCCCTGATTTGTGTTTTATGATTTGATTTGGCAATAATTCATGTGGAGGCTATGTGGCAATGAACCAATGGCAGTGGATCTTTGATATCTATGTTTCATTCATGGTTGTGTATTACTGCGTGGTGCATGGGTACGAAGCTCTGGCTTGGTCAAGTTAATTATGGGTGAGCAATTCTGGGCCCCGAATGATCGATTTTTGTTTTACTTTAAATTTTTGGAATTTTTGAGTACATAATAACAACAAAAATACCTTATAAATAAAATAACAATGATTTTATGATGTTTATGAATGAGAGTTTATGATTATGATTTATTTTGTTGCCATGCAAATGACAAAAATCAATAACTTGCCCCTTTATTTTTTTGCCATCACAATGCCCGACCCCAAATGATCTGGTGAAAATATTAAAGGGTGCATGCATTGATTTTTGTAATTTGCATTACAATAAAATTTTATTCAACCATTTAACCTCTATTAAGGGAAGTAGGATGGCAGCAGTTCCATTGTCCAGTTTTAGCCATTTTTAAAATAACTGCAGTGTACTTAATTAGAAGCCAATAATTACATTGCAGTTCTGGAGTTAAGGCCAGTAATGAATCAAAATAAAAGATTTGGGCATTTCCCCCACCGAGAAAAATCATGCACAAGGGCGGAAATGCCACCCCTACCAAGTTTTGGGATCTCTTCCAGCCCTCAAATTAAGGATCTCAAGGGGCACAGCAACTTTTTAGGCCAAATTGCCTTGGATTTTCACTGAAAAGGCAAGGCAGCACAGCAGTTTGTAATATTTCAAGAGGGCATCATGGCAACTGTTGAAAATTTGAGAAGGGCACCAAGGCAATTTCTCAAAAGTGAAGAAAACACACACAAACATAGATAGATATTTATATGGGCAGGGCTGGGGCACCGACAGCAACTTCATTAGAGGGCACGGCAAGTGACTGCCTTGGGTAAAGGACAAATTTTGAGGGCATTACGGCAGTGGGGTTGGGCACCCACGGCAAAATGCCATGGGTGCCGTGGGTTAATTCGAGGGCTGATCTCTTCAAATATAAGCTACCATTCTTCTTCTGTGTTTCAGCTTTATTTGACTCAATATTTGAGTGCAAACTCCACTCGTTCATGCTCCCTTCTGACCCGCCTTGAGGAATAGTGGTTATTGGCATAGTGGCATTAAGGCTAGAAATGCAAGGATGTCGGGTGATTGAGGTTGCAACATATTCTGGGATTAGATGCTGAATTTCAATATAAGGCCATTATAAAATTAATGTTTTGGTTCTCGTCCAGAGGATTTTCATGAATTGATGAGGGAGGGAGGTGTTTTTTTTTTTTTTTTTCAATGTAAAATTAGCATTGTCAGTAGTTTTCGGTCTTCTCCAACAGTGCTCGAGAAAGCGATGAGGCCCTTTTTTTTTTTTTTTTTTTCAAATGTGAGATTCTGAGGATAAACCCCTAGAGTACCACAAAAAGACTTGGAAGTGATGCTTGTTCTCTAATAAACTTAATTATATGTATGAAGATTTCATAAATCATTCCAAAGTCTAAAAAAATCGAAAAATCGAAAAAAAAAAAAAAAAATCTGACAAATCCCAGAAATTGAGGAGGGAGGGGCGAGAACCAAAATATTAATTTTACACGGCCTAATATAGGATTTTTTTGACATAATTTTTCACAGCACTAGTGTTTTACTCACTCTGTTCTTATACCAAAGCTAATATACATGTACATGAGGTCAAACACTGTTACACAATGTAGTTCATTGAATGATCCCTTCCGACCCACCTTAAGGAATATGGTGTGCACCGTGCGCTAGATGAAGGCCAAGAAAAAAAAATCACAAAATATTCCCCCCCCCCCACACAAATATTTTTCTGTGGCATAAACTTTGCAGTGGCAGATCTAGAGCATTCGAGGGGGGGGGGGGGCAATTTGGGGTGTCTGAGGGGGGATGTGGCCTCTTAGAAGTGAGAAACCTTTGCAAAATTTGAACCTATTTAAAGCCATTTGGTGGTCCATTTTGACAATATTATTGTGAAAAAGCCGAAATAAACATAAAGTGCCGGGTGTCCACTGTCCAATACAAAAGCAAAAAACGGGCAGTTATTTACCTATACGCAGATGTTCCCCACTCAGAAGTTTGGAAATTTTGCAAAATGAAGGTCCAATACGCGGATTTAGGGTTTCTCTACCAGAAGTCAATTTTTGCCGAAATTCCTTCCCACAATGCAATAAGCGTTTTGCATAACAATAGATACAGTTCGGAGGGTAATCAATATCCTTTGTTATGTGTTTTTAGCATGTGTATATTTAATTTGTAGCTTTTATATGCACTGTTTTTATTATGTGTAGGCCTAATGTAAGTTTTAATTTAAGATGTAATTTTTAAAGTCACTTTGTACAGCGCCTTGATCTCTTTGATAAGGCGCTTCATAAATGCTGTCTAATAATAATAAATATGCAATACGCATATATTGCATTGTGGGAAGGAATTTAGGCACAAATTGACTTCCAGTAGAGAAACCCTAAATCTGCATATTGAAGCCATTTGGTGCATCATTTTTACACTATTTATATCATTGCTATTAAGTATTATAACAATAAAAAAAGGGCCCAAACTCAATTTGCAAAATGTTACACAGGTCCACTGACACTGTACATATTCGCAGGCTTTGCTGTTTGAGGAGAGCTAGAGCGATTGCTCCCCATCACTCGGGCCCTCAAATAAAGCTGAGGAGAGCTTTTTATAATTGCTCCCCTACTTTTGGTGTAACAATAATAACCACATACAGTACAGTAAAACTGCTCTCCTAGTGCTCTCCTGTAGCACTCAAGGAGAGCGATTAAAAACTCCCCTGCAAATTTCAAACGGCAAAGCCTGCATAAGACATGAGACTCGCAATTAAAAGCATGCACAGATCGATGTTGAAGTAAGCATGGAGTCCGTCTTAATACTGCGACTCTGGTGACAAAATGCCAAGGGCCCAGTATATTGGCGGGCCCACAGGAGTGACAGGACGGTAAGTTTCACATACTTTTGTGCTGAGGATCCACCTTCAAGCAATGCCTAAAATAATCACAGGCCTATATATTATAGGGCCTGAGACTAATATTACTTATTAGTCTCATTAGGATTGATCTGACTGTGCGGTGTTTTTAGGCATGGCCTACTCAATTATGTGCAATTTAACTTTTCTCCTGTTTCTCTCCTTTTTTCCATTCTCTTTTTCTCCTTTTTTCCCCATTTCTTTTCTCTTCTCTCCTTTCCTCTTTTTTTTTTTTGGGGGGTGAAGGGGTGGGCATGCTGGGCCCCCAATCCGTGCCTGGCATAAAGTACACACAAGGGTCGAGGGCTAGGCCAATGCAATAGAATTTTTTTTTAATATAGGAAAATTAAAGAAAAAAACACAAATCCTACAAATAGCACCTGTAGACCCTCTTTGTCTTATGCAGATAAGTAATTAAAATACAATCTGATCAATCCATAATTTTGTAAATAAGAAAAACAACTCAAAATTTGCAATTTATTCAACTAACTATGGCTGTGAAATATTTCCTTTGATAGGAAAAATGGGAAATGGCAATCAAAATTGAATTAAAAATTTATAATAATAATAATACGGTCATAATATTAATAATAAATTAACAGATTTTTTAACATTTTACAATATGAAGTTTCATTACAACATTAAGAAATAATTTTAATGCGACTATAGCTATTAGGCCCTTCGCACTTGATTATTAGTTTCCTGTTAAAGATTTTGAAAAAGGGACGAGGTGACTTTTAGTTATTAATTATTAATTATCTATTATTTTCTTTATTTAGTTTGAACTATTACAAGCAACTATAGACTCGTTTTGACAAGAGCGGGCATTTAATTATTTCACAACAATATTTGATTTTAGAAATAAGTGAAGGTGGTGTTGTACTCTTTGTTCATTCATCATTATTGTTGATATTATTAAAGTCAGAAAATGGCAAGAAGAAGTAGTTGAAAGTTATTTTATTTAAAGGAGAAAATTAGAAATAAAAATAAAATAATTAATTATTTTGAGATTTTCAATTTTGGACGCGGGCGGTAAACAGGAAACTAATAATTAAGTGCGAAGGGCCTTATAGGCCTACATTGTATTGTAAACATCATCATTTTATGTTAACATGCATTTTATTTGCCATTCAGTCTTACATTACAGAGCACTTGTAGATACGGTGATAAATAGGCCTGTTGACACATAAAATTTATATGGAAATGTATTTACATGAAAGGCAATAAATCAAATGGAACCCAGCATTGTCCACCTGAAGACATGTATGATGGTATGTGTCCATCAATATCTAACTTTACATCATTGCATAGGAAATGTACTTGTTAACATACATGTACACTATACTATAGCATAAATATAATTAACAAAAATATCATTTAAAAATTAAATGGTAAAAATAAATGGCATTACCAATCCCACACATTTCAATTTCAGATTACACAAATGTTATTTTGAATGATACATAAATAACACTGTATTTTATGACCCTACATCTAGCCTCATTGAATTCACACTACGCCATGCATGCACAGTTGGGTACTTGTATGGTCACATCCATTATAATTTGCCATATTTATATGCGTGAAGGCCACGGAGGACCCAAACGGCATCAGCCATGTTTAGTGAGCTTCCAGACATTGACCCACCTCCCCACGCCAATGGCGGCACAGAACAAAGGTACACACAGCATATCAAATTACACACCATACACACACAAAATTTCATGCACTGGACATGCTAATCATGAATATTGTACAACTCAATACATTCACGTGATATACTCATTCATAAACATTAAATAGTACTACACACATGGGAAACTTCAGTGACTATGTTTGTAAACAAAACCAACACAATAAATACGATTAACATGACGGGAAATAGGTGTGAAATTATGAGATAATCAAATTAAAACTCAGTGCTCATCGGTGGGGTCAATATCAGCAAACAGAAGAGCGCCGCAATCATAAAGCATTTTTGCCACAAAATAATACGTGTGCCCGTAGCCCACTGCGGACCCTCTGTCCGTGATAAGCCGCGACACTGCCCAATTTACAAACGCTGTTCACAGCAAATCAAGGGCTTTCACAACAAAACCAATACACAAAAACGATTCAAAAAACATAAATACAACTTACCGATATAAGCAATAAGGTTTTTGCGTCCTTTTTCAAGCTCTTTTCTCAGCTGTTTTCTCTCTTGGAGACAGCGGTGATCTCCACACGGCAGAGGCACAGCCATATTTTGTGTACTTTAAATTCACACATTTTGCAACGTCATCAACAATTGCGCACCCGGCAATTTTTGTGTACTTCGTGACGTAATTTTGCAACCTTTGACCCTGTAAATGACAACAAATCTGAGAAATCTGCCCTTTGAGAAATTTTAGGTCATGTTTTGGGAACAAGGGCGGAGCTTGTAATTTGATCGAGTTATATATTAGTAACGTATCGAGTATTATTGTTGTGTGAACCAGGATCAGGGAAGATTTAGCGCTAAAATACGGTAAGTATCATTCAGAATAATGCCAATCATAAATTGGTACTGCTGGCAAAAAATCCAATGACATTCAAATGCATGCATGCCATGGATATTAGGGACCGATCGTTATTTACGGCAGGGGGGGGAATGGGTGTTTTGGCAAAAATATCGACAAAAAATTTCGCGTTCCCCCTCGCGTCCGCTCAAAATTTTCGCGTTCCCCTTGTTTTCCCAATTTTCTCCATTTAAAATTAAACAATCTCCCCCTCCTGGTTCATCTAAAAATTTCAGGTTCCCCCCTCAAGACCACAAAAAAATTTCGTGTTCCCCCCTAAATTTACCCATTCCCCCCCTGCCATAAATAACGATCGCTCCCTTAGGCCTACTACTACTGAGTACTACACAGATCACAAAACGTTCAAACCTGACTCGTAGCCTATTGTTATTACAATTTATAAGTGGGATTATTTTTCCCTGGATGACATGATCGCCACAGGTCTGTGTCAATAGATTGTGGCCAATTGACTTGTCCATAAATCAATACCCATTGAATGTTTACAGTCATTGTCACACGTCAGAGCTAGAGGTTACACATGTTTATATGTTCAGTATTTTTAAGTACAAGTAAATAAATAAATATTTATAAATATATTAATAAATGAATTTATAAATTTATAAATGAAAAATAAATAAATTCAGTTAGATTTAGATTCAGTTAGATTGAAATACATAAATAAATAAAAATTAATAAGCAAATAGGCCTATATGAAACAAAGATTAAATACCGTAAACATTGAAGAGTACGGTACCAGAGCATATAATAGACCTATAATTATAAAGGCCTAACTATTGATAAATAAGAATAAATAATAATGGTACTAATAAAACTAATATTGAATATGGTACCAAAAATAATCATAAAGAAACAATACAAGCCCCAATTAAAAACAAATTAACCTAAAATCAATCAATCAATCAATCAATCAATCAATCAATCAATCAATCAATCAATCTGAATAAATAAACAAAATAAATAAATCTGAATAAATAAACCATTTCGCTCCTGCCTGACTCGACGCCCGGCTCGCACATCAGTACATGCGATGAGTCAGCTGATTTGTCCATCAGAGCTGATTGTACTGCCTGCTGTGTCCTCTATCGATACGATCAATATAAACAGTAAATCATAGAGTCGGCAGTCCTTTATTATAACTTCCTGTAAGAGCTCGCCTCTTGAAGGGATTAACTTACGAAGACTACTTAATTATAATATGAAAGGATGACATTATAATAACAATAGGCTACGAGTCAGGTTTGAACGTTTTGTCACAGATCACGGCGGCACTACATTGTGTATTGCTAAATGCACTTTATTTATATACCTCCATGGAGAAACATCCCACCGTTGCGTCCCATTTTCTTTGGAAGGGGGGTCATGAATATGTCGGCGGAGTAATTTTTTATGACCCCCCAATCAATCACCATCAATGGCATCATGCCATGTCCATGATCACAGGCTAAATTTTTTTATGAGTATATATGAAGGTATGCCAGGTGAATTCAAATTTGCCATCAAACTGCATTATTTTACATATCAAATTAAAGCCCTTGAGTAAAGAAAGCCAATACTGAAAACATTTTTGTCATAGCACTTTCCGTAACAAAGTTACATCTTGTCAAACTAGTCAAAGATTGACTTTCATCAAAAAGATTCTGCTAGCAAAATTCCCCAAAACGGCATTTAGGGGTGTTTCTAGATCGTCTCATGGCGATAGCAGCTTTTTTTAGTGGAACTGCTATCAAAATTCCTCTAAAATTCCATGAGCGACTTGATTATCACCATAAAAAATCATATATTTGGGTCAAGTGAAGTATAGAAAACATATTTATGTAGGTTTCCTTCACCGACCTATTCTCGAAAAAAATTCAAATTTCTATGTAAATATGCATTGTGTTTGGGCCCCGGTCTCGGCGAATTTCGCTGACTAGCAAATGTGTTAACTAAGGTTTGCCTGGGATACCTAATATATGACCAGGGCTGTCAACTTTTTGGAATTGCTTGGCGTGAGACAGAAGCGTACCGAGATTTGCCAACTCCAATGTTCATATGAACCATGATTATTTGAGTCGCGGCGCTTGAAAATGTGAAAAGAAGCGGGGTTGGGGGGGGGGTAGCAACAACAAATTATTCATGATGATGCGTGAGATTTTACTCATTTTCCAACTTTTTGCGTGAGATTACCTAGGCGTGAGATTATACTACCTTAGCGTGAGACCGTGAGAAAGTGACCCAATGTGTGAGACTCACAGCCAATGCGTGAGAGTTGACAGCTCTGTATATGACCCCCTATCTCTGGACTCTCTGGTCGAAATTTTTTATGACCCCCCCTCCTTTCGCCTACACATGCTGAAGACAAATTATTCTTTGCGAAACTCAGGCGAGACACGCATAAAAACTTTAGTGTAAAAAAAAAGTGCATGTCGCATATTAAAATTAAGTATCGTATTAGGGGCTGTGCAATAATTATGAGCCCTGGGAGAGGGTAAAATTGGGGGGCAAGAAATTTTTGGCGAGACAAAAGGGAGGGCAAGCAATTTTGGGCCAGCCAAGAGGGAGGGGCAAGCGATTTTTGGCACAAATTCATGGGGCCCCTTTTAAATAAAAACGCTCTAAAAGGCTTAGGAAAACAGTACGGAAATGCTTTATGCAAATTTTCCTGCTCGCTTTCATTCATAACATACATCTAGAATCATATAAGGTTTGGAAATTGGGATCCCAAAAATTTGGCATGTGCAGGGGGGGGGCAAAGATTTTTTGGAGGGCCGAGAGAGGGGGGGAAGCGATTGGCAGGCCGAGGGGGGGGAAGCGACTTTTTGTGGGCCGTCAGGAAATTTTACCGGGGGGCTCATAATTATTGCACAGCCCTTAAAAGTGTAAAGAAGGCGTGCAGAGCTGGCGCACAAACATGTCGTATTTTATTAAAGCCCGGGGGGTCACTCCCATTGTAGCCTGTACACCATCCGCGATAATGAAAACGCGTAAAAATGGTCGTTTTTCGTGGGTAGGCACGATAGGGTGTCAAAAACATGAAAAATTGGAAAAAAGGGTAGCAAAATTGCAATTTCTAAATACGTGGAAATGAAATTTAGGGTATGAAATTTGATGTTAGGAATGAAATCCCTGTTTAGGGTGTCGTTTTAGCCAAGGGTTAAATCCTTGTTTAGTGTGCTTTTCAAAAGTTGATTATCGTGGATGGTGTACAAGCCACAATGGGAGTGACCCCCCCGGGAACTAAAGATTGTGCGCACATTTTGATCTTAAGCAGGGGTTCAAATTTAATAGCAATCAATTACGAGAAGTTCAGAGAACGGAACCTGTTTTTTATTTATTTATTTATTTACGGTATTCTGTCGGTCGGACATCCGGGCAGTACCGGCTTGACAATAGCACTGGAGTGAAAACAACATTCGTATTCACTGAACTCTGGAGTGTATCACAAGCTATCACACTATTGTGCCAGGTTCGACTCTCTGCAAATAAAAATATGCGATAAGTTGTTTTCACACCAATGCATGAATGGATGTGACGTGGCCCGACCGAGAGAATACAAATAGCTGGCAGGCAGCATTTATTTATCTTGGCGCGACGGAACGGAATTTGAAAAAAGCGATGTAAATTACATATAGAGACTAATTATTTAACTGCCATCTGTTCTTGTGATACACCTTGGTGCATTCACAATCACACATTGCTATTATTGGCTTCAGAAAACCCATTGGAAAACCCCAAGTGCTGTTATTGACATTATGTTACATGTAAATTTATGCAAATTAGCTCATTAATTATGCAAATATGCAAATTTGGGGGCGCTTCACTATACATTAGAACACATTAGAAACAAGTTGACCAAGTTTCAGGGCAAAAGTATGCAAAATAAAAGTACCATGAACATTTATGCAATGATTTAGCTAAATATTGGCAAAAATTACATATTAATGAGCCTTTACAGTCACTTTAGCTCATTAACTATATTGATTATGTAAAAAATAAGATACAAAGAAAATATAATTTGATGTATTATGGAAACTGTATGTCCGATTTGCTTCAAACAAAAGGCATATTGATCAGTGTACTTTACCCTACTCAATTTTAAATCTGCTTAAAACTAGACTATGCCATAGTCGAATTTTATTAAAAATATGTTATTATTAGTCATGATGAACCCATTTCGTTGAACTCAAAAGTATACTGATGTTTATTAAATTAAAGTATTCAATAGTAAAATGGTCATGAAGAGTTAAAAATATCAGATGATTAGTGACAATAAAAGTAATTGAATGCAACATTATCTTGCATAATTATAATGGCTCACTTTAATACTGAACAATTCTGATTTTGGAATCTACCAGTTTATTGATAGCGAACCCGAAAATCTGACTATTGACTTTGAATTTTAAGCAGAACTTTACCCAGGGACTTTGCTCTCTAAAAACACACTGTCAATCATACTTGTTTATCAGTCCATTAACCACAAGTACTAAGCATGGTATAGTACAAGACGCACTAGATGTTTGATGAGAGATTAACTTCGCGTCAACACAAAAGCGCCGCAAATACCACAGACAGTTGTGTACGGTGTAGTTAATGGTAATGGCGCGGGCCCGGAAGATTTTTAACCATAGCGAGATATGGGCGACCAATCACAAGGCAGATCCATTTAAAGATGCCTTACATCATGGCCAATTTTAGTTAGGCCAGAAATTGGCCTTAATCTCCATAGAGTCCCGTGTTAAAAATCTTAACCGCAAGGCAAAGTCAGTATAGTCCACTTGGGAAGCTAACAAACAGAGGGAGTGCGGTGACTGAAAAGATCAGATACAGATGTGAAAATCTATCAGTTGCACACAAATCAGTATAAATCAGAGTTTTATGCTTTATGTATAGCCAGAGTATGCAAAATGGGCAAGTGGACTACGGAGAAGTCTAGCTTAAAACATGCTCAAAGCATTTCCTAATTTCTAGAAAATGTCTCCAATACCACCTTAATGTTTATTAACACGGTAACATCGCTAGATATGATCGTATTGATATCGTAACAAAATGACTGAAAATGTGATTCTCTGTGTTTTCATGCTCCATAGCATTCAAACTTTGCTTGTTTCAAGATTGATATCTTCCGCTCTTCTCAAGCGCACCTCTGTTGCTCAGTTTGCTAGAGCGTCGTGCTAGTATTACGAAGGTATCCGGATCGAACCTGGCCAGATGCACATTAGTTTTTTTTCAACGTTTATGTGCACTGGCTGCTCTGGGGAAAGATTCAAATTTGTTCATTCTATCAACCCAGAGAACTAAGTATAATAACAACAAAATGTTTGAAAATATGTGTTTTGCACTGTTCATGTACACATTCTTTTGAGGACATTACTTTCAAGCTTGGTGTCCTCTGAAAGGCGATACTGATATGGTGTAGGGGCAGGTGTGTGATGGGGTGTGTGGGGTGTGTGTGTGTGCATCTACATGCATGTAGTATACCGGTACCTTACTTTGATGACTTCAAGTTAACAAGACACCAATACCTTGAGTGGTCAGAGGGCCTAACCATGGGTCCTCAGAAGATAAAGCAGTTTAACAGGTTACAAACATTATCACCTCAATGGTACCGGTACATCAAAATGTAATTTACCTTCCGACAACCTTTTTTGATAAATACTAATTTTTTGGGACTTGGTATAATAATAGTACATGTCGACAAACAGGACTTTGGACTCATAAACAAACATGTGAGGCAAAGGGGATGTGTCTGACTCAGACTATCCATCAAACATTCAGTTATTTTAGTGTGTACTTTTATGTAAAAATTACTCAAATAGGGTTAACACTGTAAGATGGTATTTGTGTGCTACCATCAACACTGGTAGGCCTATATCCTAAATGCTTCATATCATGAAAATAAGGTGCCAAAACATTAAAAACATCTGGATCAGAGATCTGAATAACAGAGGTCCGGATAAGGGAAGATGGACTATAAAATCATCATGTATTTTCAACTTGGGAAATATGTTTAGACAGTGTTCCAGCCAACTCTGATACATTTGGTGGGCAAATGTGAAAATATCTTTTAAAATATTATACCAATGCCCAAATCAGGAGATCTCAGCAATGGATAGTCTCCACAGCTGCCTGTTTGGTTCCTCTCACTCCACACAAACGGTCTGTCAACGATAACATCACAAGCCCTTGTCATCAAGTGCGATTTATGACAGTAAGTTAATGACCGTTATTGACTACTTAATATTCATGAATCCTGATCATATATTCATGTGGAGTCAACCTCCATCGTATCGGACGCACAAAAGAAGAGTCGGTTTCTGTGGAGAGCAAGCAGAATCAAGCTGGTTGCTGCAGAGACTAAGCAGGATAGAATTACCTGTGGGAGTTGGTGGGGATAGGGTTAAAGATGAATGCCAGCCAAACAAAGCTTATGTTATACAATCCTACATGTATATCTGGAAAGAGAGTATCAGGGCAAATGATAGTACAGAACTAGAAAAGGTGCACATCTTCAAATACCATGTAACCTGGTTGGAATGTACTGAAAAAGGCATCAAACTATGTAAGGTGATAACATGGGAACATTAAAACCCACAACTCCTGAATACCCATCAAGAATACTTAGTTTTTATAGTTGATCATCCGTTTAGAAGATCATATGCTATGAAATCTGTATGTGTTTACTCCCTATTCCAGAAAAATACAGAACTAATTTTTTGGGATTAAAAAATATTATCCTGTTTTCCCAAATGAAACAGCTAAATCCTAATCCTTTAGTTAGTCCTAACTAGCAATAAAAGTCAAATTTTAATATTTGGCCAATTTTTGAGAAATAAGGGCTAGACTTGTTCTTAGACTTGTTCCAGGTCTGTAATTTTTGTGACTCAATTGTCAGAAAACATGCTGAAAATGCATGTTTTTGGCTCTTTTTTCAAGAAATTAGTAAAATAGCCTGAACTTTTTCTTTTATCTCCAGTTAGGACTAAATGAATGATTAGGATTGAGCTATCTTTCATTTGGCAGAATATTTTTTTATTTCAAAAGTTTAGTGCTGTATTTTTCTGGAATGGGGAGTAGTCATAGAATAGGTAGAGGGCAAGGTAGAAAAATATATCCAAGTATAATTTGGATGAAATTTGGATGGAAAAGTGATAATTCATGGTAAATCTGATGCTTAATTGGCCATATTCACTATGACTGGGATCGTTGAACTCAGATACAAGCTTTTGCCAATCAGGCTGGCTATGCTCCTTTTGGTTGCCAGCATGTACATTAATCTGAAATTCAAATCATTTCTTGAAGTGATGTGTAAGTTTTGAAGTATATACTCGCACTTTTATGCCCAAAAGATAACAGGAGAAATATTTATGCAGTGAATGAAAAATATTTGGAAAGACTCATTTTATTCACATCCAATCTGTGACTGCATGATTCAAGTGCATAATTAATGTGTTTATGTATATTGGATGTGTCGCTGCATTTCAAGTAACTTTTATAGCTCCTCAGAGGGGGGATTTGGGTCCATTTTTATACAAGTACATAAAAATGCAGAACCTGCGGTAAATATAAGGTATCAAAATCACAAGTACTAGAAGTCACAGAAAAGCATGTCATATTTGCTGTATGTCTTGAAAATATCCAAGACGAGGGTGTCAAAATTGGTGAAATTCATGAAAGGATGTAAAATGAATGGTTTTTTTTGCAAACACTTATGTTGAGGTTGATTTCTGCTATATATTTTGAGAAGAGCAAACATTTCCATCATTTGTGGTCACTGGTCATTGTTATCTTGAGTGGGCTCCCATATACGTACATGTAGGACTCATAGTCACAAGAGTGTGGGTTTGAGTCCTGTCATAGCGATACATTTTGTCCCCTCAATCCAGATGTTGTTAATGGGTATTATAAGAGGCACTGGGCATTGTAATGTGTATAACCCAGCAAACACAAAAATGTTCTTAAGACGTTTGTTCAAAACGTTAAAATAACATTTAAATGTTGGGTTATTTAAAGGTCATGAATATGTTTTTAAAATGTTATTGTAAAATATTTCGAACAAACATTTTGCAAACTAATTTGTCAACGATGAGATAAGATATTGTTAGAATGTTTTGCCTCACATTTTCAAAAATATTTTCTGAATGTTATTAAAACATGTTTATACCCTTGTTATAACCCAACATCTAAATGTTTTCTGTAAAATGTTGTGTGTTTGCTGGGTAATGTATTAAATGGGTAGTGGCGTTTGCTGGGAAAGTAACATATTTGTTGTGTAGAGTAGAAGCAACTCACCCACAGAAATACTCACAGAGTTGTCTGGTGGGCCCAATCGCAATTATTGAAAGTGCGATGGGCACCATGGGATGCACATTGTGTGACTGTTCAATTTACCTTACATACTTAAATGTGGCTAAATATATTACCGAAAAGTCATTAAGTATGAATAAACCTGAAAGTACATTTGATTTACTTGAATTGTAGTGGTCAAATGTTAGTAGGTGTGTGTGTGGGGGTGTGTGTGTGTGTGTGGGGGGGGGGGGGGTGTTAGTATTGTCGTCTGTGGATAGTAATAATATCTGCATTTAGCAGTTGTTGCAGCTAAAAGACGATAGATACACAGATCAGTTTACAAGTGGCTGCTACTGTCCAGTCTACATATATCACTCCAACTGTAAATAAACAATTTCAGTTGCTGTAATAACCATTTTGTCGTGTGAATGCAGGAAAGGTGTAACAGCTGCTTCTTGCTATATTTGAATACTGTGCCACAGTGGGTAGTGGCTCTTAAAATAAAGGAGCAATTTAAACCCAGTTTGCTGAAAAACATCATCAATAAAACTCACTGGGGTGGGTGATTCTTGGATTTTTGTTGGGTTCTCATGCTTGTAAATAAAAATACAATGTACTAGTGTTCACATGAAAAGGGGGATCCCTCCCAGATGGGGTGTCTATCAAATCACTGACACTATCGAGTCTTAGAAATGTGTTGTTGACGAAATTCCTATAAGGTGACAAAAAATTGTATGTCCAATTCTTCCTTTTGTGGCAGTTTTTCCTCGAATCATATGAAGCTTTGACATAAAGCTTTTATCATCAGGCATTATGAAGCTTTGATATAATCCAGTGACTCACCAGTGGCGTAGCCAGGTTTTCTGAACTGGGGGAGGGGGACTCAACTGGTAAATGTATTGATGGAAATATGTTTTGCTAACAGTTGTGAATTGTTGACCCATTTTTTATTGCCCAGCCCCAGTCCCTCAGGAATCTAAACAATTGGGTGGGTGTGGTGTGCAGAACCAGCCCCCTGCCTCCAATGGCTATGCCACTGATGCTATCTACTGCAGTAGGTAACATCCACATGAAGATTTGACATAATGCTATTTACTATCATAATGTTATCTACTGTAGATAGCAAATATAAATGTAAGAAGCTTTGACATAATACTGTCTACTGTAGATAGCAATCATATGAAGCATTTGACATAATGCTGCTTACTGTAGATAAACAATCATATGCAGCTTTCATTTATGCTATCTACTGTAGATAACATCCACATGAAGATTTGACATAATGCTATCTACTGTAGATAGCAATCATAATGCTATCTATCTACTGTATATCGCAAATATAAATGTATGAAGCTTTGACAGAATGCTATCTACTGTAGATAGTGACCATATGAAGCATTTGACATAATGCTGCCTACTGTAGATAAACAATCATATGCAGCTTTCATTTAATGCTATCTACTGTAGATAACATCCACATGAAGATTTGACATAATGCTATCTACTTAAGGTAGCAATCATAATGCTATCTACTGTAGATAGCAAACTTAACCATGAAAGTTTGATATAATGCTATCTACTGTTAGATAGCAATCATTTGAAGCATTTGACATAATGCTGCCTACTGTAGATAACATTCACATGAAGATTTGGCTTAATGCTATATACTGTAGATAGCAATCACAATGCTATCTACTGTAGGTAGCAAAATATAAACGTATGAAGATTTGACATAATGCTGTCTACTGTAGATAGCAATCATGAATCATTTGACATAACGCTGTCTACTGTAGATAGCAAGCATGCAGCTTTCATTTAATGCTATCTACAGTAGATAACATCCACATGAA